>NC_090447.1:1322126264-1322429294 GCF_031143425.1 Pleurodeles waltl
AGCATGCCTTTACCAAGCATGCCTTTAAAACAATTTTTAATTGTAAAGGCATGCCTAGTAAAGAACTGTGTGGAACGGCATGTGTGGTTTTCCCATGCCACCCCCCACCCGCTCTATAAACACAACTACCCAAACCTCCCACCTGCCCTAAAACACTACTACCTGAAACCCCACCCACAAAATAAAACTACCCCGCCCCCCACCCTCCCCAAAAATAAATCTATCCTGACCCCCACCCGCCCCTAAAAACGAATTAAATACCCCACCCACCCTGAGCCCTAAAACCAAACCCAACCCTCCCTAAAAACATCTGACCTCCACCCCCAAAAAAAACCTACCCTGCCCAAGATACAAAATTACCCTGAACCCTCCATCCCGTCCCTAAAAACCCATCCCCCACCAGCCCTAAAAACAAACGTACCCTGACCCCCCCACCCCGCCCTAAAAACAAAACTACGCTGCCCTTAAAAAAAAAAAACAGCCACCCAACCCCTAAAAACTACCCCCATCCTCTCCCAGCCCCACTTATCTGACTGCGTCCTACCCTGACCCCCCACCCCTGCCCCTAAAAACAAAATTACCTCGACCCCCCACCCCGCTCCTAAAAACCCGACCCCCCCACCCGCCCTAAACACAAAATTATCCTGACCCCCACCCCTTAAAACCCCACCGCCACCTGCCCCTAAACACAAAATTACCTCAAGCTACCACACCCGCCCCTAAAAACCCACCCCTGGAAGCAAAATTACCCTGACCCCCCACCCCGCCCCGAAAAACCCACCCCCATCCGCCCTAACTACAAAATTACCCCACCCCTTAAAACCCAACGATAGATACAAAAGTACCCTGACCCCACACCCCACCCCTAAAAACCCACCCCCACCCGCCCTAAATACAAAATTACCCTGATCCCCACCTCTAAAAGCCTGCCCCCCCCAGCCTCACTTACCTGCCAAGTCCTCTCCCGATGCTGACTCCCTTTTTCTCTGCCTTAACCACGCATGTGCGTGTTCACCACATACGTGGTTTAGGCAGAGAGAACCAGAGTTGTTGTCCCGGTAAGCATGGTGACGGCATTGCAGTAAATGCATCTTGTTAAATTTGCCGTGTTGCAAGTGATGTTTCCTGGTGTGATGCGTTCTATAGATCCTCAGATCTCAGTCAGCTTGCTTGAACATGTCCCACTAGATGCCAGTTGACCTACATAGTCAGTCGAGGGTCTTTGCAGGGTGATGGGTTGGTCTACAGATTGGAAGTGTTTGTAGACATGTCCTTGGACTCAATGGCTAGTATGTGCCACACTTGGCTCGTCTGTCCAAAAGAAAAATGTTCTCAACTTTGTGTACTGAAATGTATGTGACACAGCCATTTTGGATGGGACTTGTGGACATCATTTCTTACCTTGTCTTTTGCATCCATGCAGGTCAACGCCCATCAGAAGAACGGGATTTGGTGCACCCTAGGGGGTCCGCAGCTGGCAGAGTGCCCACTATCACAAGAGGTGGGAGGACCTGAGACGATGGGCATGGAAGATTGTGGAGGCCCAGCTGGGGCTGTCCTCCCAATGTTGGCGGGGTTCCCACCAGACAATGACCCTGCTGGTGACCCGCATTCTAGAGGTGGCCTACCTGGAGCTTGATGGGCATTTGAAGGCAGCACTGCAGCCACAAGAGGGTAAATACACAGCAAATTCCTGCCTGTCCCATAGCTAGAGTGAGGTACTGACTGCTCACCCAGACAACTACGGATGAGTCATATGTCACACAGTAGCTGGGAGATTGTTTGTGTTGACATGTCATAGCTCGCAAATTGGTGTGCCTTGTGTCTTGAACCTGGACGTAGTACAAAACTGGGGGGAATGCTCAAACCACTTGTTCTGCAGGTACCACAATGGCTGTGTACAGTGTTCATTCATGTACTGTTTGATGTTGTAGTCAGTGTAATTTCTAACCTACAGATCACTACCCCTAAATGATACAGGCCAGAGGTAAGTTGTTATGGATCACTGCCCTCTGCCATGTGTCTAGGTATATGTGTATGTAAAAACAACAAGTGATGGACGGAATGCTGAACATTGTCAAACATTCACCCCCAGTACAGTGATCTGGGCCTAAATCCATCGTTTTTTTGCTGCCCATGCCATTCCAGTTTGGACCCAGCCATATGCAAATCAGTCTTGACCCTGTTCCCCATGGGAACAGTCCAGCCCGAACTGCTAGGCCAGGTCTTCCCTGGACTGGAAACAAGCATCCTGGGACCTGTTTCGGGGTTTCACCCCTCATCAGCCAGGCTAGCTTGAATCCAGTGGCATGGGAAGCACGGGACCCACGTCTGGGCATACCCTTCCCACTTAGGGCGACAAAGCAAAAACAACAAGTGATGGACGGAATGCTGAACATTGTCAAACATTCACCCCCAGTACAGTGATCTGGGCCTAAATCCATCGTTTTTTTGCTGCCCATGCCATTCCAGTTTGGACCCAGCCATATGCAAATCAGTCTTGACCCTGTTCCCCATGGGAACAGTCCAGCCCGAACTGCTAGGCCAGGTCTTCCCTGGACTGGAAACAAGCATCCTGGGACCTGTTTCGGGGTTTCACCCCTCATCAGCCAGGCTAGCTTGAATCCAGTGGCATGGGAAGCACGGGACCCACGTCTGGGCATACCCTTCCCACTTAGGGCGACAAAGCAAAAACAACAAGTGATGGACGGAATGCTGAACATTGTCAAACATTCACCCCCAGTACAGTGATCTGGGCCTAAATCCATCGTTTTTTTGCTGCTCATGCCATTCCAGTTTGGACCCAGCCATATGCAAATCAGTCTTGACCCTGTTCCCCATGGGAACAGTCCAGCCCGAACTGCTAGGCCAGGTCTTCCCTGGACTGGAAACAAGCATCCTGGGACCGGTTTCGGGGTTTCACCCCTCATCAGCCAGGCTAGCTTGAATCCAGTGGCATGGGAAGCACGGGACCCACGTCTGGGCATACCCTTCCCACTTAGGGCGACAAAGCAAAAACAACAAGTGATGGACGGAATGTTGAACATTGTCAAACATTCACCCCCAATACAGTGATCTGGGCCTAAATCCATAGTTTTTTTGCTGCCCATGCGATTCCAGTTTGGACCCAGCCATATGCAAATCAGTCTTGACCCTGTTCCCCATGGGAACAGTCCAGCCCGAACTGCTAGGCCAGGTCTTCCCTGGACTGGAAACAAGCATCCTGGGACCGGTTTCGGGGTTTCACCCCTCATCAGCCAGGCTAGCTTGAATCCAGTGGCATGGGAAGCACAGGACCCACGTCTGGGCATACCCTTCCCACTTAGGGCGACAAAGCAAAAACAACAAGTGATGGACGGAATGCTGAACATTGTCAAACATTCACCCCCAGTACAGTGATCTGGGCCTAAATCCATCAGTTTTTTGCTGCCCATGCCATTCCAGTTTGGACCCAGCCATATGCAAATCAGTCTTGACCCTGTTCCCCATGGGAACAGTCCAGCCCGAACTGCTAGGCCAGGTCTTCCCTGGACTGGAAACAAGCATCCTGGGACCGGTTTCGGGGTTTCACCCCTCATCAGCCAGGCTAGCTTGAATCCAGTGGCATGGGAAGCACGGGACCCACGTCTGGGCATACCCTTCCCACTTAGGGCGACAAAGCAAAAACAACAAGTGATGGACGGAATGCTGAACATTGTCAAACATTCACCCCCAGTACAGTGATCTGGCCCTAAATCCATCGTTTTTTTGCTGCCCATGCCATTCCAGTTTGGACCCAGCCATATGCAAATCAGTCTTGACCCTGTTCCCCATGGGAACAGTCCAGCCTGAACTGCTAGGCCAGGTCTTCCCTGGACTGGAAACAAGCATCCTGGGACTGGTTTCGGGGTTTCACCCCTCATCAGCCAGGCTAGCTTGAATCCAGTGGCATGGGAAGCACGGGACCCACGTCTGGGCATACCCTTCCCACTTAGGGCGACAAAGCAAAAACAACAAGTGATGGACGGAATGCTGAACATTGTCAAACATTCACCCCCAGTACATGATCTGGGCCTAAATCCATCGTTTTTTTGCTGCCCATGCCATTCCAGTTTGGACCCAGCCACATGCAAATCAGTCTTGACCCTGTTCCCCATGGGAACAGTCCAGCCCGAACTGCTAGGCCAGGTCTTCCCTGGACCGGAAACAAGCATCCTGGGACCGGTTTCGGGGTTTCACCCCTCATCAGCCAGGCTAGCTTGAATCCAGTGGCATGGGAAGCACGGGACCCACGTCTGGGCATACCCTTCCCACTTAGGGCGACAAAGCAAAAACAACAAGTGATGGACGGAATGCTGAACATTGTCAAACATTCACCCCCAGTACAGTGATCTGGGCTTAAATCCATCGTTTTTTTGCTGCCCATGCCATTCCAGTTTGGACCCAGCCATATGCAAATCAGTCTTGACCCTGTTGACTGGGGGTGAGTGTTTGACAATGTTCAGCATTCCGTCCATCACTTGTTGTTTTTGCTTTGTCGCCCTAAGTGGGAAGGGTATGCCCAGACGTGGGTCCCGTGCTTCCCATGCCACTGGATTCAAGCTAGCCTGGCTGATGAGGGGTGAAACCCCGAAACCGGTCCCAGGATGCTTGTTTCCGGTCCAGTGAGGACCTGGCTTGGCAGTTCGGGCTGGACTGTTCCCATGAGGAACAGGGTCAAGACTGATTTGCATATGGCTGGGTCCAAACTGGGGTGGCATGATGAGCAAAAGAACGATGGATTAAACCCAGATCTGTGACTGGGGGTGAGTGTTTGACAATGTTCAGCATTCCGTCCATCACTTGTTGTTTTTGCTTTGTCGCCCTAAGTGGGAAGGGTATGCCCAGACGTGGGTCCCGTGCTTCCCATGCCACTGGATTCAAGCTAGCCTGGCTGATGAGGGGTGAAACCCCAAAACCGGTCCCAGGATGCTTGTTTCCGGTCCAGTGAGGACCTGGCTTGGCAGTTCGGGCTGGACTGTTCCCATGAGGAACAGGGTCAAGACTTATTTGCATATGGCTGGGTCCAAACTGGGGTGGCATGGTGAGCAAAAGAACGATGGATTAAACCCAGATCTGTGACTGGGGGTGAGTGTTTGACAATGTTCAGCATTCCGTCCATCACTTGTTGTTTTTGCTTTGTCGCCCTAAGTGGGAACGGTATGCCCAGACGTGGGTCCCGTGCTTCCCATGCCACTGGATTCAAGCTAGCCTGGCTGATGAGGGGTGAAACCCCGAAACCGGTCCCAGGATGCTTGTTTCCGGTCCAGTGAGGACCTGGCTTGGCAGTTCGGGCTGGACTGTTCCCATGAGGAACAGGGTCAAGACTGATTTGCATATGGCTGGGTCCAAACTGGGGTGGCATGGTGAGCAAAAGAACGATGGATTAAACCCAGATCTGTGACTGGGGGTGAGTGTTTGACAATGTTCAGCATTCCGTCCATCACTTGGTTTTTTTTGCTTTGTCGCCCTAAGTGGGAAGGGTATGCCCAGACGTGGGTCCCGTGCTTCCCATGCCACTGGATTCAAGCTAGCCTGGCTGATGAGTGGTGAAACCCCGAAACCGGTCCCAGGATGCTTGTTTCCGGTCCAGTGAGGACCTGGCTTGGCAGTTCGGGCTGGACTGTTCCCATGAGGAACAGGGTCAAGACTGATTTGCATATGGCTGGGTCCAAACTGGGGTGGCATGGTGAGCAAAAGAACAATGGATTAAACCCAGATCTGTGACTGGGGGTGAGTGTTTGACAATGTTCAGCATTCCGTCCATCACTTGTTGTTTTTGCTTTGTCGCCCTAAGTGGGAAGGGTATGCCCAGACGTGGGTCCCGTGCTTCCCATGCCACTGGATTCAAGCTAGCCTGGCTGATGAGGGGTGAAACCCCGAAACCGGTCCCAGGATGCTTGTTTCCGGTCCAGTGAGGACCTGGCTTGGCAGTTCGGGCTGGACTGTTCCCATGAGGAACAGTGTCAAGACTGATTTGCATATGGCTGGGTCCAAACTGGGGTGGCATGGTGAGCAAAAGAACGATGGATTAAACCCAGATCTGTGACTGGGGGTGAGTGTTTGACAATGTTCAGCATTCCGTCCATCACTTGTTGTTTTTGCTTTGTCGCCCTAAGTGGGAAGGGTATGCCCAGACGTGGGTCCCGTGCTTCCCATGCCACTGGATTCAAGCTAGCCTGGCTGATGAGGGGTGAAACCCCGAAACCGGTCCCAGGATGCTTGTTTCCGGTCCAGTGAGGACCTGGCTTGGCAGTTCGGGCTGGACTGTTCCCATGAGGAACAGGGTCAAGACTGATTTGTATATGGCTGGGTCCAAACTGGGGTGGCATGGTGAGCAAAAGAACGATGGATTAAACCCAGATCTGTGACTGGGGGTGAGTGTTTGACAATGTTCAGCATTCCGTCCATCACTTGTTGTTTTTGCATATGTGTATGTAGACATCTGGCAACCAGGAGCTAGTTATCCTCAGTATGTGATGGGTGCTGGTGCCTCACTGCAGTCTGTGATGTGTCACAGATGTGACATGGCTTGCATGGCTAACTGTTTGCAGATGTAGCAATCTACTTTCCCTTTATGTGTTCTGCCCCATGGCTGTTGCTAACATTCCTTGTGCCTACATGTCAGCATGTGTCCTTTTATTTTTGGGAACACTCTTAATCTGCAATTTCATGGATGTTCTACCTATGTTGATAGGATGATGTCTGTATTCCCTCACATATATCTGCATGGAAAACTGTTTGTGGAATTTTACAGTAACAATGTTGGGACATTTCATGTTGTGCCACAGACAGGACTATGCCATAATTGTATATTGTCTGACAGATACCTTAATTTGTCATAGTAAGTCATTTGGCATGTAGAACCACAGTAGCAATAAGGGGCATGACAGTTAAGCCCAGATTGTGGAACACCTCAGTGTTTATCTATGCCCTTGATGTGGATTCATGTGTAAAACTGCACTGCATATGTGTCATGGTTGACGATTGTGCCGTCTTTTGGCATGCATAATGGAGTGACTTATTGTGATGTTGACATAACGTGTTTGGGTACAGTCATTCATCCACAGACAGACATCTCAGTTGGCATGTAAAAGATGTGGACAGTGATTCTATCTGCTTCTCATTTGGCAAGAAGTTGAAGTCCTGATATTAGTCATTAGAAGTTCTATGTCTCCCCAACATGAAAAGGAAGAGATGGTTCTACAGAAACACTCAAAGAATGTCATTGTAATGGGTGTCAGATATTAGTGGTGACTATCCTGGGGCTTACTGGTATATTGTTTTGGGTATTCTGGAGATATCACTCCCTGACATGTTGAACTAGACGTCAAAGGTGTTCCTATCAATGACACGTGTGGCCTATCTGAGTAACATGGACACTCCCTTTTGACTCTCTTGGGACAGGTGTCACTTGTAGAAGTGTACATTGTTGAAATGTCTCCAGTGTAATTTGCGTATTTCTATGTCAGCTACTCCAGGATATTGCGCTTTTGTAATCAACATTGCAGTATTTAACGGCATCATTCCTAATTGTTGGTACTTTATGTTTGTGCCAAATAGATGTGTGCAAGACCTTGTGTGTGATGTGTGGGAATGGACTTTACTATAGGATACCATTATTTGCCAAAAGTTAACTTAGGTCTGCTGCATGTGGCACAACTTTGAGGATGGAGAGGTCTCCTACTAGTTGCACTGTGATTGCACAACTTCAGCAGTGCTTATATCGTTGTCTGAGATCCTGTTTTCCTATGGGCAACTTTAGTAAATCCAGATGACATGCTTTGACATATGCTTTGACACATGTATGTACCACTTATTTGTAAGTTTGGGCTGAAGCCTGCTTGACATGTTGGCGTTGTAAGTCAATCAGAGTTGTGATTTAAATGTTATAATGGACATGTTATGAACCTATTTCTCTTTGTATTTACAGCATCAACACAGGCAAGTGAAGGAGACGGGGCCGAGCCAAGTGGGGAAGAATCTGGCCACAAGATCTCAGGTCAAGACATCACCAACACCTAGGGACCCAGTGGCCAAGAGGGTGAGGGTAGGTCCATGGGGGAGACCGGGACATCATCATCATCTTCGGATTCCTCCTCCAGTGGCCGCTTTCTAGTGGTGGAAGACCCATCAGAGCATCTCCCAGTACCATCCTTGTCTGCTACCCCCCAGTTCTATCACCACACTCTCTGGAGCTCCCCACCCAGTTGGCCTTGCCCGCTCATCCAAGAGGGTGGTCATCTCCTTTGCATCTCCGGCCCAGCCCCAGTTACCCCTGCTGCAATCAGTGAGGAGGGTATTGACTTCCTGAGAAGTACCACTGTGAGTCAGACATCCATTGTCAATGTCATCCAGGGACTGACAAGTCAGCTACAACAGACTAATGCATTCCTGAAAGGCATTCATGGTGCCATGGCTGGCCTACAGACATCGTTTCAGGCTCTGGCCTCCACACCGATGGCAGCCAGTCACCTCCACTTTCCGCCCCCTACCTCCCTCTTCCCAGTCCATATACCCTCTTCCCCTACTGACCTTAAGCACAGAAACAGGTCCGCAGACATCCACCTCAACAGGCAAATGGAGCACACACCAACATAAGCAGCACAAGACACACCGGCACGCACACAAACAAGATCCACCCACAAACACAGCAATACTCACAACTTCCCCTGAAATCCCCACCACCCCAGCATCATACATATGACATCAAGCATACCTACAGACACCACCACAACAGTCACTGACACAGCCACCACACACATCCTACTTACAGACACTACTCCAACAGACCCGCAGACATCTACCACAGGCACCACACCCCCAAACACCACAACTACTGACCCACATACATCCACCAATTCCACCATACCTATAGTCATCCCCCCAACAGACAAGGCATCCCCCAGCTCCTCCACCCTCCCTAAGCCCAAGACACATAAATGCCCTCACTCACCCATCCAACAGACACCCACCACACACAAGCATACCTCCCATAAGCATGCACCCACGACATTCACCCCCACACATCAGACAATCCCTCCCTCAACCTCCAAATCCCAACCCCCTTCTGATGACCATCCCCAGGTATCCAAAAACCTTTTTTATTTGACCTTCACCTTTGCCCTATCCCCCCACGTCCCAGACCCAGAAGGACCCCACCCACCTCCCAGGCCGTTTCTTTCACCTCCAATGCCTCCCCTACCCCCTACAAGTAGCCAAACCTCTTCCCCATTGAAGAAGTCTACACCTCTCAAGAAAAAAACCACTTCTCCCAAAAAGACCACCCATCCCAAACCCAAGCCCAACCCCCCTCCCAAATCTGATCACACACTACCACTATATCCCCACCCCAAATAATCCCTGAGGTGCCTGCCTGCCCCCTTGATGCCCCTTCCTGTTGAGGTTCCATGGCAGTTGGAAGTCAAGTTTAGGCACAACATTGTGCCATTATTGGACTTTATATGGACTGGCCAATGTGGATTGGGCTTTAACAATTTACCAGTTAATAACCCCAAACAGGTTGTTTTTTGGGTATATATTTGCCCTGCAATTTCTTTCCTAGCTTTGTGTTGTTCCTGAGTGACTTTGGTTGTGTGCCTCCAGTTCTGTGTGTTTGAGCTTGCTTGCTGCTCCATGTGCTGTTGTTTGCAGTATGTGGATTTTTGTTCAGTGCTATTGTCCCCCAGGAGAATGGTGTATGTTGTGTGTATAGGTATGTGTGTGACAATGCAAGGGTGGTGACATAGCATTGTGTACTGTTTTGTATGGTAAGTATTTCTTTTTGTGCTGTCCAATGTCATGTATGGTGTCAGACCTGTCCCCTGATATGGCTTATGGATTCATCTGATGTGTATCAACTTGAGTTTTGTTTGTGCAAACATGGAGTGTGTTCAATTGTGTTGTCTTCCTTTGCATTTGCCTGTATGTGTGTCAATTTAGGTGTGTGTCCCTTGCAGCTAGTTCGTGTAGCAGTATGTCTTCTGCAGTAGGAATTGTATGTGCTTTGTAGACTTGCTCTTCCCCATTGTGCAGGTGTGCATGACATTTTGTTGCAGTATTCTTTCTCCCTGAGTCCCATGTAGGACCATTTCCTGTGCACATGAACTGTTTAAAGTGATATATGTCTCAGTGCAGTCTCCTTCCCTGGGTGTCCCAGATGGCCTCATCCCAGTTGTTTAGGTAGTTGTCATGTTGTCTTTGGTCTATTTGTGTCTCTGTGATTTGTGCATGCCATTGTGCTTCCATTATTCTGTGATGTGTGTGATGCATGTATCCATTGAAGGGTTGTTTATTGGTGGTGTTATTTGTGTTGCATGCCACATCAATACATATATATGTGTTATATGTGAGGACAGTCCCTGGCCAATGTGGAATTTCTGTGTGCAGGTTCTATTTGTGTAAGTGCCATAGGTGTGTTGCTGTTGATGTGTGTGACAATGTAGTGTTGCAGTGCAGTGTGTGTATGGACATCTGTGTTGATGTATGTTGTGAGTGTTTGTTGTTTGTGACATGTACCTGTTGCCCATGGCGTGCCCCCCCATGATGTGTTCGCCGGTGCAACAAGCTGTTTTTAAGGTTGGTGAAGCAGGTAGGTGTGTGTACTTACAGTTGTTGGTGTCCATAACTAAGTTGACTTTATTGTCTTTCAATGACCATCAGCAGTGGCATGAAGTGCGTGAAGGGCTCCATGGCAGCACAGGACATGTAAGGCTTCCTGCAGGTGAGTGTCTCCCTTTATACTGTCATTTTCCGCCTTCTGAAACATGGTGGTTGGACCGCTCCTGTCATATTGGTGGTGTGCAACCTTGTAATGAGTCTGGGAGAAACTGAGACTCCGCCGGCCTGCTTGTGCTTCCTTGTAACCCTGGCGGTCTGTGCTGCCTGGCGGTGCCGGCCGACTGCTGGCAGTCTTCTGTTAGTGTGACAGGCATACTCGTAATACGGCAGTCACATCCGCCAAACTCGTAATGAGGCCCTTGATGTCTCTGGACTATAGAATGTTCTTTCCCTGAACTGTACCTTCTTGCTGACCTCATCAATTTCATGAAAAAGCTCATAATGCTCCTTTTCAGGATGTGTATCACAAACTACATCAACTCTTTGAAATGTATTTTACCTTGTTTTACCATATATTTAGCAAATTAATTCCTCTCCGATCAAAATTGCACCAAATTTATGTCCGAAGTTAAACCCAGGCACCACCTCTACGCTTCTCCAGCAATCTAATGTATGATACTATTACTTATTGCGCATATTCCATAAGCAAAACATTCGTATGTGATAAAAGAAAAGCCTATTACACATATTATACCTTTAATTTTAAAGCATAGAGAACCCGCAAGTGCACATAATCACCAAGTAGTCTTGTGGACATATAAAGGTAAGAGGTATCAGACTGAGTCCCTTTTAAAGTCATAGAACTCCAAGGTGAAATGCCCTTTATTGCTTATAATAGCAAATGCCAGAATTACTAAGGGCCTTGTTGGAGACTGGCAGTCGGACCGCTGCAGCTGTGGTGGTCCGACAGCCACATTACAACTCTGGCGTTCGGACCGCCAAAAGACCGCCGTCTCCACCAGGATATTTGATGCCAACGGGATAACAGGATTCGTGGTTGTAATCAGCCACAGCGGCGCTGAAGTCAGTGCCACCATGCTGATTACAGCCATGCTCTCCGCCAGCCTTTTCATGGCAGTTCAACTGCCATGAAAAGGCTGGCAGAGTGGGCAGAGTGGAGCCCCTGCACTTCCCACAACATTGTTGTGGGCAGTGCAGGGGCCCCCTTCCCAGAACTGTTTGAATGTGCATGGTCTGCTTAGCAGACAGTGAACATTCCAAGGGTGCTAGGGGGACCCATGTGTGATGGCATTGGATTCAGCTCCAGGTGGAGCTGAGTGCAATGCCACTGCACCTTTTCCACTAGGCTGACCAGTGGAAACCTTGGTTTCCACCAGTCAGCTTTTTGGAAAACTCAAAATGGGACAGGTGAGGAGCCCGCCAGCACCCTGGCGGTCTCCTCTTCAGGAGTTTGCCCATTACGTTTTTTCAGACTGCCAAACTCGTAATCAGCTTCTAAGTCAATTTGCAGTTGCACAATCACAGATTTGACTAATGCAAAATTGCTTTTTGTTAAGTATAGAACACATTTTGTGCATGGTAAAGGGTTACAGAATCATTGAAATGGGTTACGAATAGGATACCAAATCACAATTTGGAAGAGGAGTGTTTATGGCAAATAGTGATTCAGTAATTCAGTATGCAATGTATGAATCATCTGCGACTGCACTTACAGTCGAAATACTTTCCTCAAAAAGGATGGGTAATCCATTCACAAAGGGAAAGTCATTCCCTTGGGACCTTCTTTGTGAGTGTTCGGAAAAGTTTGTTTGGGAATAAGCAGTGGTCCTTAGGACTACTGCCAACACTGAACAAAAAAGTAACCTTTTTTTGTCGCAGCCCTGTTTTCTTTAAGGAAAATGGGCTATGTTATAAAATACTTTATTTAAAGTCAATCACAGATATGGTGATATGCTGACCCTAGCATCCCTGTGATGGCCTCCATTTGGAGTGAGTTGTGCGATCTAATTCATGCATATTAATGAGGTAGGTTGAACTGCGTCCCACTTCCAATCCTTATTTCGTGAACCGACCCATGAGTACATAAGTCAGTTTGCAAATTCTAATTTCATATGCAAAAAGTCAGTGCACCATTTGCAACTTTTTGCAAACGAAATGTTCATACATCTGACCTATGATGCCTCAACTACAGTTCCTAGGGTAGAGCAAATATATAAAAAATATAATATGTAAGATTTATTTGCGTGCAACTATTAGTATCTTATCTCACTAAAGTGTGTTCACATCATTTAATATAACAACTGAAAAAGTATTGGTTATAAATAGCAAGGAAGATTGTGTTGTGTAAACTTAAAAAAATACTTTCCAGCATTTTGAACTAAAATGCCTATAACTTTGTTCTATTACATTTTCAGGTCTCTACATATTTTTTTTGTAACAAGTAAAGCAGGACTTTGTGTGTTGCTGGTAGAGGTCGACCATTTATTTCCTTATTTACACAATAGGCAAACAGAGCATATCTGTAGGCCTATAACGCTGCTGCACTGCAGTAACTTTTTGAATAACATCTGCGCAGCTGCTTTTTAACGTGCAGGGGAACTGGAGCTTGAAATTCCGAGGTGTGAGAATGAAACAAATGATTTTCAGAAACAGAAAGACAGAGCAGTTCGCTAATGCTGTGTGGGGTTGCATTTGACCTCCTTATGTGAGACAGTATAATTTTAGAGCAATCGCTCAATTTAAAGACGTTTTTGAGTATTTTGTCTTTGACAGTTTGTCAGTGTGCCAATTCGTTGTGGGTCTCATAAAAAAATTAAATTAAAGGGAAACTCCCACTTCCAGCCTGCAATCTCCTCTCAGCTAGTGGGAGACTATGCAGGACAGAGCTGTAAGCCTTTTCTGTGCCGAGGGCTACGGTGACGAACCTGTCCAATTGTACATTTTTGTAGGCGACTAGTGGAGTTTTCCTAATTACAAGCTATGTCAGAACTCATAATGAGAAAATAAGGGTAAAGCATTTAAAGAGACATCACTGTACGCGATTAATTACATTGGCAAGATATACCACTGGTTAATGAATGTTTGTTCAGTGTCATAAATGTGGTTCATTAAAGCGAATACACAAAACTTTACAGAACCATGTTTTCTAACATTGGCCAAACAAGGTCTAAACTGGGCCTCGGCCCAATCTTGAATTTCAAAGTGACTGTTGGGAAGACCCAGAAAAAAGTAAAAACAAGCATAGTTAGTGTGTTTTATATTAACTTTGAATGCTATGTCTCATATCCAAGTTGAAAACTCAGAATAGTTTGTATTTACCACACCAGCAATTAACTCATCACAGGCCAGTAGTATTTTCTGGGCGTGGTAAATATCCCACCATATTCCTTACAATTTGTAATTAGTGCCTTAGTCTTAGCCTTAATCAGTTAAAGGCACACTCCTTTTTCCTCATCATCATTTATATGGCACTCTAACCCATTTATGACATTCAGGAGTGGAACTTTCACACTCTTGGTTCACTGAGGCTAAGTTGATAGGAGCCATTATTACAGATGGGGCCAAGATGAAGTTTCAGTGGTATCTGGACAAAATATGAAGTTTTTAGTAATGTGTAACAAAAACTTTTCTATCAAAAATATTGTTAGTGCAGAAATATCGTTTCATACTATATCATTGTCAAGAATATTGTTTTTTGGTATGTAATGTCGTTTTACCCAATATTGTTTTATTTAACATTGCTTACTTAAATATAGTTGTAAAACATTGTATTTTTGTAATTTAGGTAATTTAAACTCTGAGGTTTAATATTGCCAGTATAATAGTTACTCATTTCTTGTAATATAGTTTGTAATTTAAAATGTTTATGTTTTAATTGAATTAGTAATGTATAGTGTAGTAGAGGGTTGTTGGGTTTTCAGGTAAAAGTATGAGAAGTAATTTATGTTATAAGTAATTTTGTGCTGTTGTTAGTTATTTATTGTAATATAAAAAAGATATTTAATTTATTTATAATTATTACATTTTTTAATTGTTTAATAGTTCATTTATGTAATTATGATTAATTTATTTTAATATACATTTAAATATTTTAATTTTGATTAATTATTTTTTGCAGTAGCGAGTTGTTGGTTTTTCTTGTGGAATAGGGTGGGACGTTTTTAATTACTAATAATGTTATATTAATTATACTTGGTTTTAATTGTTCAAAAATTATGTTATTGTTTAGTAATTATTAATATTGTTTTATTTTTTTATTGTTGCAATATTTTGTAACATTTTACAGCATATTTAAATGCTTCTATTTTTGGTTGTAATTTATATTTTAGAAATGGGTTGCAGATTTGGTAGGAGAACAGGGTGCAAAGGCAATTAAAACATAAATAATGTTATTTGACTGCTAATTTTATTTTACTAATGCTGCAGTGCGCAGGGGGCACCAGCCCCCTCATTATGCGCACTGTCTGCAGAGCAGATATCGCACAATACGAGGGTGCTGTGGCCCCTGCACCTGTTCTCCACCAGCCTTTTTATCACGGTGAAACCGCCATGAAAAGGTAGATGGAGAACCAGGTGGTAATCAGCAGGGCAGTGCTGACTTCAGCACCACGCTGGCTTAATCCAACCTGCACCGCCGTCAGCCCATCATGAACTTCAATCCTAGAGGGGTCTATGGTAGGTTGACAGGGCTGCCCGTCTACCTTGTAATGTGGCAGTCAGACTCCTACAATCACGGCGGTCTGACAGCCACTGCGAGTGTGGGAGTCCGAGGACATCCACACTCGTAATTAGGCCCTCAGTCAGCTCAAAGAATTCACTGTTAACTTACAATACATTAGGGGCAAAACATTCTGTTTATTGAAATAACTGGAACTTATAAAATGTCAGTACATGGCAGAATATCCTTCTGTATTTAACCACAGTGGATATAGGTGTCATACTGTCTTTCAACAAGGATCACCTGTCAGAGTAGCATTTGTTTACAACTCACTGTTCCACTGGGTAGTGATTTTCACTGTGCTCTCACAAGGAAATAATAATTATACATTAATTTAAACCAAAACTAATCCTATGCTACTTATTAGGGTCATTTAATAAAGATAATCAGTAGATAGAGGTTTATTTTATTCAAACCTACCTGCTGGTATTATAGTTAGTGCCTTTGGTAGAAATCAATTATACTTTCTAATAATGATGCTTAAACAAGGTTGCTGTGGGTTCAAACACTTTCTCTGATTAAAGGTACACCTCTAACTGTACAGTGCCACATTGTTGTTAGGGGCTATGAACTGGATCTAGGCAGTATTGCAATCTCCTGGCTTCTTCCCTATGATTAGCATCAGTGCAGTCCCAGGTAGGTCTAATTCAAAATGAAACCATGCTCTGGGACTATTTCCATAAAGGTTATTCTGGAGGGAGATTGTTCACAGCTCCTTCTAGTCTCCAGAGTCAATCCACTCAAAGCTACTTCTTCAGCTGTTCCTTTTTCTTGCTCGAATTGTCAGCCCCCATCTCTCAACTGCCCAGTGTTTTACTTGTAAAATACCAAGTGCCAGGGCCCAATAATGCTGCAGATCCCTAACAGCACTGCCAAATAGAGTACCAACAACATCTACTTAACATTACAGTCCTACAAATGTTACAATTTTGATTTTACTAGATGAACCAAAAAATGGTCTCAACACCCTGGTATATTATTTTGTATCATATTTTCAAGTGTTAAAATGAAATAAATTGACAGTGCCACCATGTGGTAGGATGCCATAAATATGAGTTGGTTTTAAAAATGAAATGCCAGTGCTAAGCACTAGCACACATTGACATAAATTAAGCACTTAACTGCCTCGTCTTTTGGTCCGGCTGAAACCACATGTGACATGACTGTGAATGGCTCTCTAGTGGTGTGTTGTGTATTCCTTCTAGACAAGGGGACAAAAGGGTCTTTGTTGAGGGGCAGGGTGTTCCTCTCCAGAGCAGAATGGCCTTGGGGGCTGTACCCATTCCTTCCTGAGCTTCGAAGGGTGTCCTGAGGGCAATGAAATGCAGTTCACCCCTAGGCCTGCCTCTATTTTCCTAGACAGATTGCAGCCAAACCCAGGAAAGGGTGATGGTTAGACAAAGGGGGCAATTCCCATCCATAGGCTTGCACTGGGTATAAAAATGGCACACTCAGACACTCTCATCAGATCACTTCACGTCTTGTGGAAGATTCAGAAGAAGAACTGCCCTGCTGTCTGAAAAAGGAAGACTGGGCCTGTCTATCTTTAATCCAGGATCTTCAGAAGTGACTCTAAGGGTTAGTTGGCTGACCTACTGTGTGAGCTACATGGACACAAGCTTCCAGAGCCCTTCCCTGAAACTGCCTAGCTGACTAGCTTCAAATGGACCTGCCTGAGCCCTACTGCTGGCCTCTGCTGGAGTGAGTCCTGATTCCTAAGAGGTGTCTCATAGGTCTTGGACCATTGGCTGGCATCAGATTGTATTCCTCCTACTCAAAACTGCAAGCACAGGTGAAAATCAGAGATCTGGGCCGCTTCACAACCACAAGCAGGCTCCTTGCATTAGCAATGGTCACTGCCTCTCCCACCAATGCAAAGTTCCCATGGTGACCTGCTCTTCTCGCCAACAGCAACTACCAGCATGTCGTGCCAAAGTGAAGTTCAGCGATGACCTGCTCCTGCTGTGGACTTGGACTCAGATAAGATAAGCCCTTAACTGAGAGAGACAAATGTGGTCCCTGTATCTTACCAACACTCCATCGTGGTTGGCCTGAACTTGTGACACTGAGCTGGTCCAGAGTGACCAGGTAACTTAAGTGGCGTTTTTTGCTGTTAGGGGTTATTTTCATCTGAAACTTTAAAAATTCACAACTCTGATTGTAATAATTGGATTTTAGTAACTTACTTATTACTGTGTAGTCAATTTTTTAAAATTTGAATTTGACTCATATTATGCTTTCACTTTATTACCGTTTCAATGCTACATAAATACTTTACACACTGTTTCTCAGTTAAGCCTGACTGCTTTTATGCTAACCTGTCAGAGAGTTAAGCAGAGGTTTATTCAGTTACTTTTGAGATTTACCCTAACAGGGACTGTGTCTATCACTTGAGTAGGGCTCTCTCCCCCATTACCTGTAGGAGTAAGTCTGCCCCTTTCCCTATTCTCTCCTTTGTATCCTTCCCACATTTACTGCTAAAACCAATACTGAGATGTGTGGAGACTCCACAGTCAGACTTAGGACTCTGAAAGTTCACTGGAGCCTGCTAACCAATCCCTAGTGCCAGAGCTCTCTCCCTAAATTGGTATATGTGAATTGGCATCCCCATGTACTTTAACCTCCTTATAAGTTCTTAGTATATGGTACGAGTGGTACCCAGGACATGGGTGTTAAAGGGGTCACCAGGGCCCAAAGCACTGTTTGTATCACCCTGAATGACCAATGTAAACTACTGGCAGCAAGTCTCCCATTGCACACTACAAGAGCAGTAAAAATAGCTTGAATTTGACTGTTCTCACACCATGTGTGGCACAGCCAAAAGCACTATCTTTAATATAAACCAGTCACCCTTAAGGAAGATCTCCTGATCCCGGAAGGCAGGGAGCGTTATATTAAAGGTGTGGGCATTTAAGTGCTAGCTTATATGACCTTATGGTGGCCTTTTCTATCAAAGGCTACTCTAATAGAACAATATGATAACATTGGCTGGGTAAACCCAAGGTCGTCCGGGTCACCCAGCTCCATTAAGGTGCTACCAAAATGGGTCATGTTTGGTATCAAATAATGTGCCTTCTCACCTCAGACATGAATCTTGTGTCAATGGCAATGTGGCATGGATTCAGAAAGCAACCTTAGAGGCTACCCCCTGAGTTACCACAGTTTTCCTGTGCTAGCTCGCAGCTGCTGCCACCAAGACAGGATTTGACCCCCTGGACAGAAATGTGGACACTCCCAGGAGTCAAAATAATGGTGTGGATGGGAAGGAGGTCACCCCCCCTCCACCCTCTCAGCAAGGCTAATGAAGTGGCACATCAAGTGGCACATCAAGACGGTGAGGATCAAAGATCACACTGCCTCTGATATGCAAGCAGACTGTCCCTCCGTAGAGGACAAAGCTGTCCCCCTGCACCAAGGCACATTTGCACTCAATAGGTGGAAAAATTAGTTATTCAGGTGGCATACACCCCCAGAAGGCTGGCCACACCTGTAGGGTGGGCAGCCTGGTCTGTACAGCCAAGGAAGACTTCTGCCATCTTGAACAGTGGCGAGATAGAGGGTTTTGGGTAGAAAAGGTGCCAAAACCCAACAGATATGTTCACCTCAGGGGCAGATTAGCTGCTGGGGCGAGTAGCCCTCTGGCTACCTGAACTCACACACCAAGTGCCCCTGCGTCTAGGGTTTAAGGTGCTTACCTGGCACCAGAATTTCAGATCTGCAACAACTTGCGACATGAGGACAAGAGAAGAACTGCATCAATGACAACAGGAACCTGCACTAACAAAAGTTGCGAAATCTTGAACCTGTGGCAATTTTCCTGGAACTGCTCAACTGCTGCTCGTCCTGGACCAAAGACTGCTTCCTCAGCAAGAGAGAACTCTTTGTGAGCCAAAGGCAAGACCAGACTCCCTTTGACTAGTGGCACCAGTCTCCTGCCCACAGCAGGTAAAACGTACTCACTGGTTCCATAGAAGCGATTGCCATCAGGCCCTCCAAGGGATTGCCCAAAGACAGGTTGTGCATTGTGGGAATTGTAGTCCAGCTCCCTGCCAAGTTAATGTTGGCTATCATTTTTTACTGGGCCTCAGGGAGAGGAGACCGGTTCTCCACTACCTTACCACTGCCAAGTCTTGTGGGTGGTCAGTACGGTCATCACCACCTTCACTCAATGCTGCAACCCGAGGGCACACCGCAGCACTTTCAGCCGACTTCACCTATGGCTCCATTGTCAAGCCTTTGCATCCCGGTGGAGTTGTTCTGCCTGATAAATCTTGGTCCTGGACCCACACAAGCTTAGCCCCCAGTGGGCTCCCTCGAACTCAACCAACAAGTGACCGAGTGTCACAAGTACCATTTTTCAGCACCCTCAGCTCTGGCATTGAGCACTAAGGACACCCAGGAAGCCTCTGCATCCGGGCCCCACGAGCCAGGTAAAATTGATGTGACTGTTGCAGCTTGATCTTGGGACCCACACAACCTTAACTAATAGTGGGTTCCTCTGAACTCATCCTGTAAATGACCGACTGCCACCAGTGATTTTTTTCCATTGACCAAAATGGTAAAGTTTAACATCTTATGAAAGTACTGATTTAATTTTTATTTTTACTTTAAAATTCATCACTCTGATTTACGTTATTTTGGAATCTAAAATTATGTAAAAATCTGCTTTCTTCATATAAATTGATGTCAGATTTCTTTTTAGTCATGTCAATTACTTATCATTCATGTTGGTACTCTGAAATGCTTAACACATGTTCCTCTATTAAAGCCTGACTGTTCTTTGCCACACTACCAGGACTGAGCTAAATATTTATTAGTGTGAATCCAAAGGACCATCTTTGGGGTATTGTGAGAATATTCAATCAATCAATCAATTTTTTTTTATAGAGCACGCTACTCACCAGTAAGGGTCTCAAGGCGCTGGGGGGGAGGAGAAAATAGAGGGAGGCTGCTGTTTTACTGTACGAAAAGCCTTGTCTTGAGGTGTTTTCTGAAGGACAGGATGTCCTGGGTCTTGCGAAGGTTGATGGGGAGGGAGTTCCAGGTTTTGGGGGCGAGGTAGGAGAAGGATCTGCCTCCGGACGTGGTGCGTTGGATGCAGGGGACTGTGGCGAGGGTGAGGTCGGGGGGAGCGGAGGTGGCGAGTGGGAATGTGGAAGTTCACTCTTTGTTGAGGTAGGCTGGTCCAGTGTTGTGGAGGGATTTGTGTGCGTGGATGAGGACTTTGAAGATGACCCTTTTGTCAATAGGAAGCCAGTGAAGGGATCTGAGGTGGGCGGTAATGTGTTCATGGCATGGGAGGTTCAAGATGAGGCGTGCGGCTGCGTTCTGGATCCTCTGCTGAAGCTTGACTGTAGTGCCAGCGTAGAGGGCGTTTCCGTAGTCTAGCCTGCTGCTGATGAGTGCATGGGTGACGTTTTTTCTGGTTTCTATGGGTATCCATTTGAAGGTTTTTCGCTGCATGCGGACGGTGTTGAAACAGGAGGAGGTGATAGTGTTGATTTGCTGGGTCATGGAGAGAGAAGAATCTAAGATAATGCTGAGGTTGCGTGCGTGGGTGGAGGGTGTTGGGGGTGATCCTAGGGTGGTGGGCCACCAGGAGTCATCCCATAATGTTTTGTTGGGGCCAAAGAGGATGATTTCGGTTTTGTTGGAGTTTAGTTTGAGGTGGCATGCTGTCATCCATTTGGTGGTATCTAGGAGTCCGGCATAGAGGTTGGTCTTGGTGGTGGTGGGGTTCCTGGTGAGGGAGATGACGAGTTGGGTGTCATCTGTGTAGAATATGATGGTGATTCTGTGCGGGCGGAGGATGTTGGCGAGCGGGCCATGTAACTGTTGAAAAGGGTGGGGCTGAGGGAGGACCCTTGGGGAACTCAGCAGATGATCTTGGTTGCTGGGGATTGGAAGGGAGTTAGGCGGACTCTCTGGGTCTTTTTGGCGAGGAAGGAGGCGAGCCAATCCAGGGCCTTGTGTCGGATTCCTGCGTCGTAGAGGCGTGTACGGAGTATTTGGTGGCAGACAGTGTCGAAGGCTGCGGAGAGGTCCAGGAGGACTCTGGTTCTGATGTTGTCAGTACAGGCGATGAGGGTGGTCTCAGTGCTGTGGTTCTTGCGGAATCCAGACTGGTAGGCGTAGAGTGCATTGTTTTCCTCTAGGAAGTAAGACAGGCAGGCGTTCACTAACTTCTCAGCAACCTTGGCGGGGAAGGGGAGAAGAGAAATTGGGCGGTAGTTCGTGAGGTCATCAGGGTCTGCTTTGGGTTTTTTCAGGAGTGTGGTTACTTCTGTGTGCTTCCAGGAGACTGGGAAGGTGGCGTCGTCGAAGCAGCTGGTGATTACCGTGCGAAGCTTGGGAGTGATGGTTGGGCTAGCCTTGTTGAAGATGCGTTGGGAGCAGGTGTCCGAGGGGGAGCCTGAGTGGATGGAATTCATGTTTTTTTCGGTTTCTTCATCGTTGGTAGGGGCCCAGGTGTGTAGTAGGTTGGGGGGGTGTGTTGTTGTTGGTCGAGTCGGTGGTGGAGGTGGTGGGTGCTGGTGGTGTGAAGCTGTTGTGTATATCTAACATTTTGAGGTGGAAGTGGTTGGAGAGGAAGTTGCAGAGGTTTTGTGTGTGAGTGGGGTCGATGTTGCAGGATTTGGGTTTGGTGAGCTCTTTGGTGATGGTAAAGAGTTCCTTGCTGTTATGTGAGTTACTGTCTATGCGTTCCTTGTAGTAAGTCCTTTTGGTGGTCCGTATGAGTTGGTGATGTTTGCGTTTGGTGGTTTTGAGGGTTGAGAAGTTGGTCATTGAGGGTTCCTGGTGCCAAGCTTTCTCGGTTTTGCAGCATTCACGCTTGGAGGCTTGGAGTTCAGTGGTGAACCAGGGGGCGTTCTTGATGTTGCAGGTGGTGATGTTTCTTCTAAGTGGGGCGAGTGAGTCAGCGCAAGTTGTAATCCATTGTGTGAGGTTATGGGTAGCAATGTTGGGGTCATTGGTGTTGGGGGGGTTATGTTCGAGCTGGGCGTTCAGGTGTTCTGTGGGGATCTTGTCCCACATGCGGTATGGTGTGTGTGTTGGTGGTGGTGTGTGGGGGGTTTCGAGAAGGAGAAGTGGACACAGTGGTGGTTGGTCCGGTGGAGTTTGGTGGTGTGTGTGAAGGTTATGTGGTTGCTGGAGGTGAAAATCGCATCTAGCGTGTGACCTGCTGAGGGGGTGGGTGACGTGACTAGTTGTTTGAGTCCTAGGTTCGTGAGGTTGTCCAGTAGGGATGTGGAGTTGTGGTTGTGAGGGTTCTCCAGGTGGAAGTTAATGTCATCAAGGAGGATGTAGTCTGTGGAAGTGAGGGCGTGGGGGCTGATGGTGTCAGCGATGGCTTCACAGAAGGGGGGGCGAGGTCCTGGAACATAAGACAAACCCATGAACAACCAAACAACTGACCCACACGCTGACCACATTCTAAACCTAAATGCTAATATGTGTTGGATCATTATCGGAGTATAGCCTAGTGCAATGCTTAAACCTGCTAAGATTCTCACACTGTGTACCTCAAACTTTAAATATCACAATTGATGGTTTGACTTTCATCACCACCCACATCAATAAATTAATCTACCCCATCGGATTTTTCTCCCAAGAGGTCAAGACAGCAGGCTTTTGAGCACCTCAGATGATAATAGACTAGTTTCCAAAGTGAGATCATCACCATGCTCGCTAGCTACCCGTCATCATTGGAAAGTGTTGTCACTACTATGATCACTGCCATGATTGCAGCTATTGTTGAAGGTATTGAAACAACAGTCATGGTACTCTGGGTTACGCAGTTGTGGCTAGGGTTGAGGTTCTTATTGGTTTAGATGTGGTTCCTGGTATCATAGAAGCTACTGTTCCTAAGAGCACGGCTGTAGTCTCTGCTATGGTGGCAGCTTTAGTTGCTGCATCTTTTCCTGCTTTGTTGGCAACTGTAACCACTGTTGTTGTTCTTGCTCTAGTTTCAGCTGTGGCTACTGCTGGGTTTCCTTCAGTAGTTACTGCTACTGTCATTACAGCTGCGGTTGGTACTGTGGTCCCTGTTTGGATTGCAGCTTCTGTTTGGGCAGCTATTAATGCAGTGCTGATGGCAACTTATTGTTTCTGTTTCTGTGCTATTGTGACAGTTGTCACTACTGCAGCCCCTGATGTGGTGAAGCAGTTGTTATTCCTGCTCTGGTTGAAGCTGTGCTCACTGCTGTGGCCCCTACTGTGGAAACTGCTGTTGCTGCAGCTACGGTAATTGCTGTTTGACAGCTATTTTTGTTTCTGTTGCCGCTGCTGCAGTAGCAGATGTGGCTGCTCTTCTGGGCCCAGCTATTGGTACAGCTGTGGTTGCTAATGTAGCCCCTCAACTTGATGGCACTGTTGTGATCCCTGTCATTCCTGCTATGCTGTTTGTTGCTACTGTAGTACCTGCTGTTGTGTCAGCTCAGCCATAGCTGTAGTCACAGCTGTGGTTGATACTGTGCCCCATGCTGTTGTGATAGCTATTGCCACTGGTGTTGCCTGTGTTGTGGTGGCAGCTATTGAATGTTCTGTGGCTATATCTGTGGTCACTGCTGTTGTCCCAGCTTTGCTGGCAACTGTTTGCTGTTATCATTTTCCCTATCAAAGAGACAGCTTTGTTGCTACTGTGCTTCCTTAAGTAGTAAAAGCTGTATTCATTGCTGTGTTTGCTGCTGTTGTTCATAATGTGGTGTCAGTTGTCTTTACTACTGATGCCTATGTTTTAGTGAAAACTATGGTCTGTACTTTGGTCCCTGCTGTGGTTCCAGCTCTGATGGAAGGTCTTATCACTCGTGTAGCCCCTGGTCTGCATGCATTTAGCTTTTTTGTTTTTTTTTGTCCTCATTCACCCTGACTCTGAACCACCTCTTTAGCCATACACCTACCTCACCCTCTCAATAGGAGAAAGGCCCAAGCCAGAGGACACCGTAAAATCTCCCACCTGAAGAAGGACAGAGCCTCTATCGAACAGGAGATCTTGGAGAGTGGCGTGTAATCATTGGACATCAATAAAACGCATAAACTCATCATTATGTGCAAAAAATAGAAAGGAAAAAATTTTTTTTTTTTAAAAGGAACATTTTCAAGTAGTTTCCTCCCAGTTTAATAAATGAGCCCAAAGGGCCGCCCTTGTCCTCCTAGCACTTTGTGAGTTCAAGTCCAAGTCCGAAGTTCGAGAAACCGCATTAAGCCACTCCGAGTGTACCGGAGGGGAACCGGCCATCCATTTTTTACAAATTTCCCTTATCCCCAACAAGGTTACATAAAACAGAAATGTAAGCTTTACATTACTCATACTACTCCTTACTCCCACCTCCTGTGGCTGTCCGAATATTATCAAAGGAAGAGATGCTGTAATATCCCAACCCAATGTAACCGGCACTGAGTTGCATACTTTCTCCCAGAATAAGTGGATACCAGGGCATTCCCAAAACATGTGGACATCCGTTGCTCACTCACAACCACACTTTAAACATTTGACACCTCTCCTTTTTTAATTTTGGACAACTTATCCGGCAAGATGTAGGCTCTATGTAAAGTATAGAGGTGATTTTTCCTTAATGAAGCTGGTTTCACTACTTCATAGAGAATCAACATAGACTTCTTCCACCATCCGCAAACTTTTTCGCTAGGCATAAAATTGCCCCAGAGATCTATGGGCAGTATATGGGCAGTATAAAATCCCTGTCTAGTGTTTCAGCAATTTCCCAATAACAAGCCGCAAGCTTCCTTGAAGTTTAAGAGAACTCCAGGAGAGAATTTTCCAACACGTTAACTGCACCCAAACCTCCCTTAACCCCCACTGCCCATTCCTTTATCTGCAAGAACTTCAGTCTAGACAAGGATCCACCCGTTTTCTCTGTCAGCTCTTCCCATGAAAGCAAAATTCCATCCTGAGAAAGATCCCCCCAAAATTCTAATGTGGTAAAGCTAAGACATCTTTAAAACAATCTGGAGTGCCTGGAGAATCCCAGATGGGCGCATTATAACTATAATAGGTAACTTTAGCTGCTTGTCTCAACTGATACCAGCACTTCAAGCCCTTGTAAAACTTTCAGCTTAACTTTTTTGAAAAACTTGGGATCTCCAAATTTGAGAAAAAAATGTCTTGAGGCCCTTTTAACAGTTGAGACCATAGCCTTATACATAACACCAATTGCTGAAGTATCTGGACATAGAAATAACATCCTTGAATTCTTAAGTAAAAAAGCCCAAGCATAGTATGCCAGATCTGGCAGTGCCAGACCTCCCTTTTCCCTTCTTCTGCGTAATTTTTTCTAGGATGTCCTTGACCCCTTTGATCTCCAAATAAAAACATTTATCACCTGCTGCATTTTATCCAGATAACCTTTATGCATTATAAGAGTGATAGGTGAGAACAAAAAATTCCACTTAGGCAAAAACATTTTTTAACCAAGCTAACCCTCCCACGTATAGTCAATGGGAGGTGTGCCCATTTCTGCAATATACCCTTGCACTCTGCTAACAATTTTCGTAAGTTCCTTTCAACTAAATACTTAAGATCGTGAGTTACCAATATACCTAAATACCTTACTTCCTTCTTGCCCAATAGCGACCCAACCTCCATATTCCACTACATAGTTTCAGTTTTTTCCACATTAACACGATATCCAGATATACTTCCAAATTGCTCAGCCACTTTTATAACTGTAGGAAGAGCTATCAATAAATCATTAGTATATACCAAAAGATCATCTGCATATAAAGATACTTTTTTTCCCCAACCATTACAACAAAAAGGAGAGATAAATACATTCTGCCTAATCTTTCTGGCCAATGGTTCAATATACAAGTTAAACAGAACAGGAGACAACGGGCAACCCTGTCTAGTACCTCTAGTAATTGCAACAGGCCCTGTAAGGTTCCCATTTACCAGAACCTTAGCCGAAGGCACTTTTTAAATCTGGTCAATAACCCTACAAAACTTGGCCTCTAAGTTGGCCCGCCTTAACATTGATTTTAAATAATTCCAATTTACCTGATCGAAAGCTTTCATTGCATCCATAATGATAATTGCCAAAGGGGACCCAAAGGATGTAGCCAGATCTATCGCTCCAATCAATTCAAAAGTCAATTCGTGCAAATATCTTCTTCTAGAGAAGCCTTTCTGATCCGGATGAACCAGGTTATTCACTATTTTGCTCAACCTATCAGCTAGAATTTTAGCAAATAGTTTATAATTGCTATTCAACAGCGATACAGGCCTATACGAAGCACATTTTACCGGATTTTTATCTGGTTTCAGAATTAATGTAATAATAGCCTCATTCCATGAGCAGGTATGCTACTTTCATTCTCCGGAATTCCCCCAAACAATTCAGTTAGGGCTGGAATAATCGTGTCCCCTAATGCCTTATATAATTCCACTGGAATGCCATCCGGACCGGGGGCCTTCCCACTTTTACTGCTATTCAAAACTCTTGTGATTTCTTCTGATGTTATTGGAGCATTCAATGCTTCCTGCTCCTGCTGTAGAATACTAGGAAGTATATCAGACCCCAACCAATCCTCAACCATATCATCTCCCACATCCAACTCCTCTGTATACAATTGTGCAAAAGTTTCTGAAAAGCCAATTCAATGGCGTTACTATTCATCGCTCTTTCCCCTGACTGATCCATTTCAATTTCTGTAATATAATCCCTAACTTGATCTGATTTGCACTTCCATGCTAATAGATTCCCTGCATTTTCCCCTTACTCAAAATGAGCCAATTGCCTCCCATCTTTTTATAAATCTACCTTTCCCAAATACATTTCCCAACCGTTGTCTCAAACCATTCAAACTAGCCCTCACAGCCTTTATCCCACCCGTTAGCCCCACCCCCATCAACTCAACCTTTTTCTTCAACATTTGCTGTTCTAGAGATTTTATTTAATTCCTAAACAACCTATGCTTATAATGTGAAATACTCATTATCCTCCCCCTTATTACTGCCTTGAAAGCGTCCCACACCACCGATAACGAAGCAGGCCCTACATTAACACTAAAAAATATCTCTGATTCCTTGCGCAACTGCATTACAACTTCCTGATCTAGAAATAATGAGCGATCAATAGTCCATCTATTACTGGTTGTCCTCTGCGAAAAGGTAATATCTAATGCTATCGCCTTATGGTCAGATCAGTGAGACAGCAAAAATGCTAAATCCTCTACAGCTTCCCTCAATCATATATCTAGCAAAAAGTAATCAATTCGGGAGACATGCCTATATTTTTTATTGAAAAAAGAAAAATCCCTTTTATTCCCAACTCTCTGTCTCCATATGTCACACAAGCCAAATTCTTTCATCATCTTCCTTAGATATTGTTGGACTTTGGAGTACCTAGAGACTTGCAGTTATCCTTCCTATCAAGCTTATTATCTATCACAACATTAATGTCTCCCATCATAATAAAAGGGTCCGAAAATTCAAGAAGCTGGGAGAAAAGCCGTCTAAGTGATTCTGTATCATCACAATTAGGACCATAGTACCCAATCAAAACAACGTTTCTGCCATTAAGTTGTACTTTGGCTATAGCCCAGCGCCTTGCTGAGTCTGATCTTACATCCAGTATTGCTATATTTGCTTGTTATAGCCGTTTAAACAAAATAACCACACCTTTGGTATGGAAATTATGCTCTGCACATATACACGTTTGGACCCATCTTTGTGTATTAAATAACTTCATACACTCAACTTTTTCCAGATGGGTCTCTTGCAAGACCAAAATTTGTGCTGTTGAATCTCGCAAATACTGCAGTATTCTGTCTCTTCTTCATCTCGTTCTGAAACCATTAACATTCCAAGACCAAATTTGCAATAATAATCCCCTTGTCCCCTGATCCCTACCCTTACCAGCTATCTCTCGAATACTGTGCGAAAAGTAACTGGGGCGAACAAGGCTCTTTTCCCCCCTCCCCAATACTCCCCACCCAACACCCTCCTGCATCCCCTATCCCTCCCATGAAGAACCCTCCCAATATAGAGACCGATGTTGGTCCCATTTTTAGAGTGCCCCTGTGTTCCTGGGTGAACTTACATAACCAAGAAAAACCAGACCTTAACTGATGTACGGTCTGCCCCTTCCTAATAACTGCCAGTAATTCATCCGCTTCATATATATCCCTAATATTATGCATTTCGTTATTATACATGACTCGGAGAAACGCTGGGAATTTCAACTGGGCCGAGGCCCCCAACCTCTTAAATTCCTCCAAGCTCTTTCCCAATTCCCACTGCCTGTCCATGGTAGACCTAGACAGATCCGACCTGATCTCAAATATAACATCATTTACTCTTAAAGTTTTTTTGTTTTAACGCTCTAGGCAGAATCTTCTCTTTCAACTCATAAGTTAGAAAATGTATCAGGATTCTTCGAGGTTTACTACTATTCATTCACCTCTTGAAAGGGTCCAGATGAACTCCCTGAATGTCCTCTCCAATCTCTTCATTGCTCTTCTCAAGCCCAACTGCAGATTTAATTAGGGTGACCACATAAGATTTTAAATCTCCCTCTTCCACACCTTCCGGTACCTTCAAAAGTCTTAAGTTATTCCTTTGTGAATAGTTCTCCAATTGCTCTAGCCTATTTTGTAGCACCTGCTCTTTCCCTTTTAACACCTGAATCTCTTCTCTGTGTCGACTCAATTCCTCTTTCATACCACCCACAGCATCTTCAAGAGCCTGAGTTCTCTCCGTCAAATCATCAATCTTCCTTTCTAGTATCTCGCAGGCTTCCCTTATCTCCCCTTGATTAATTTCCGAATTTGCAAAACCTTTTTTTACATCCTCTGAGATGGAAAGAATCACTGCCTCAAGCGAAGAGCATTGAAGCAAAGTAGGAACTTCAGAGACTAAAGGAGCTGCCAGTTCTGACGATATTGGGGGATCTTGTGTCGAAGAAACCGCCGGAATTGAAATTGCTACTTGCGAGGAGTTGAGCTCTTTCCTTTCAATCCGCGCAGGGGGAGATGTCTTTCCCAACATATGACCCTCCTTATCACATCCGTTAGCTTGAGAGGACAGAAGCATGCTATTTTCAACAGTTCCCCAGGGCTCACTAAGAGAATCAATTAACTGTAAGTCCGAGGCCTCCATCGCCAATTTGGTCTGAGTCTTTGCCTTTCCAAGCACAAGCTTAACCGCTCAGGCCTAACCCTAAAATATGACCTCAGGGAAGGCGTAAGCTTACTTTTCCCCTTAAGCCTATTTTCCCCTTCCTTCCTTGAGGACTCCTTCTTCCTTCAAGTATTTTTGGAGCAGTCTTTTTTCCCCTGCCTGAATCCCCCTTGTCCTCAACATCAAAATGCCCTTTATCAAATAATAGCTGGCCAAAACCTCCTGCATTTGAAATTCTAGGGGGGGGCCACAGTCCCCCCCTCACTTTGCCATTCCCCTCCTCCAGCCGCCCCCGCCTCTGCTTCGCCTGTCGCTCCGGACTCGCTCTGCACCAGAGCCCCTGGTTTCACTTTTTTCCCCCAGGCAGCCTGGCTTGTACTGCTGCTGCTGCTATTCCCCCGGAGGTAAATACCCGCTACTTCTCTGCGCGTCTGATGCAGTTCCAGCGCGGCACGCCACCAATGACCAGCCCCAACCGCCTTCCTTCTGTCTTCCATTTACCGTGGGGTATATCCCGCTGGTCCATACATCCGCGGATTAATAGTGCCTCCGAGCAGCACCGTCATCCACCCTTCGCAGCCACCCAGGAACCGGAAGGCGTCCTAGCGCGCTGCTCCGACAATGCAGCCCACCATGTTCCCCAGGTATGCATGCCATTAGTGCTGTAACTATAATTGATACCGTGGGAGTGGCTGTTGTTAAAGGTTTTGTGGCAATCTTTGGCACTCATATTAAAATTATTGTAGATTTTACCATGCTAGAAGATGCTATTGCTGTTGTTGTTCAAATACATTTTGCAGCTGTAGTCCTGTTGTAGTCCCTACAGTGGTGAAAGTTGTCTAAATTGCTTTAGTTTCAGTTGCGAGTGCTCCTGTAAGGTCTGGACTGGCAACCAAAATAACACCTGGAAAAAAAGTTCGAACCAACCTCGCCTCCTTCCTTCACTCTCTTTTTCTAGCCATAAACACTTTGGGGGTCATTCCTACCCTGGCGGTCCGAGACCGCCAGTGTAGGGGACCGCGGATGCACCGCCAACAGGCTGGCGGTGCATCCAGGCCCATTCTGACCGCGGCGGTAAAGCCGCGGTCAGAAAAGGGAAACCGGCGGTTTCCCGTCGGTTTTGCCCTGGCCTGCAGAATCCCCCATGGCGGCGCTGCAGGCAGCGCCGCCATGGGGATTCTGACCCCCTTCCCGCCAGCCTGGTTCTGGTGGTTTCGACCGCCAGAACCAGGCTGGCGGGAACGGGTGTCGTGGGGCCCCCTAACAGGGCCCCACATTGATTTCCAGTGTCTGCGTAGCAGACACTGGAAATTGCGACGGGTGCAACTGCACCCGTCGCACAAAAGCAACTCCGCCGGCTCCATTCGGAGCCGGCTTCATCGTTGCTGTGGGTTTCCCGCTGGGCGGGCGGGAGGCCTTTTGGCGGTCGCCCGCCCGCCCAGCGGGAAAGCCAGAATGACCGCTGCGGTCTTTTGACCGCAGTACGGTCTTCTGTCGGTTCCCGCTTGGCGGGCGGCGACCGCCGCCCGCCAAACTAGGAATCACCACCTTTTTCTCTTGTTGTGTAGCCATTTTAGTTATAGCTCCATGCACGTTAGTTTAATACATTAGGCCACTGTGCACCTTGACCTAGATACATTTTATTCAGCTTTGCATTGTTATTTTTACAATAACCAGTTTTACGGTCTTGCTTTAAATTTCTTCTATCTAACTGTTTTTGCTTAGCCCAGCACTGTGTTCTCAAACAACACATTCTTGATCACTCTGTGCTTCAGTCAAGGCTACAATTTGGTACGTTGCCGGTGAACGTGGTAGAAATTTAGTCTCCAACATTCGTAGAAAATACACATCCTTATGTAGTGACATTTTCTTAGAACATCAGCTATGTTATTATAAAAACACTTTCTAGTCCCATTACACGTCAAGAGGGAGATTCCATCCAGGGAACCACAACTGTATGCTGAATGCTTCGCTGCAGATGCTAACGCAGACTACAGGCCTTTGCTCAGGTATGAGGGTTGATGTCCTCCCGGGGGAACCTGAAAGGCAGGATTAGAGCTTAACATGCCATGCTCAAACTATGATTTAGATAGAAAATAGTCCATCGATTCTAGTGGCAATATGATAGCATTATTCTTATCTTCACTCTCATCATCACCATTTTAATATTGTTGTGTTGTGTTGTGTCATTCTGGTTATTGCAGCTCACGCTTTGCTATCTAAAATGCAGTTGTTTTATTAAACCAATCTTTAAAACTTATACTGCAATTATTGTCATTTATATATGAGACCGAATTGTGAATGAGAGAACCGGATGCAACCTGAGTGACCACGACTTCCCTGAGAAGTATTATATGTCATGCGCTTGGCTGCCCAATCCTCTTTACCTTTCGGGAGAGATGAGGCACTGCTAGTTAGCCAGAGCAAAACCCGGATTTGGAGTGACAGGTGTCACCCACGATGGGTCAGACTCAGTCTCCCACACTGTGGACGATCTTGCTGCTCAAAATCCAGTAGTCTCATTAGAATAATGAGAGCCTGCGCGACATGGTGCCGCCAACGTTTGGTCAGGCTCTAATTTTCGGGTCCTCCGGAGTATCTCTGTCTCATTGTATATAATGACACCTCAATACCGTATGCGGAGACGTCAGTGGTATTGAGGATTTCCACCACAGCTGTGTAGGTAATTGTAGTATGTTCTGGAAATGTATTAGCTATAATTATAATATGTTCTTTAGTTGTATATATGTTGTAGTTTGTAAATTACGGTTTGCATAGTAATAGTTGGTATAGTCCGTCTTCCCCTCCAACTGAGAGCATCTTTGTCTCTTCTGGACCGAGAGTTCCATGGGGATGACAGTTGGAGTGAAAGGAGAAGATAGGACCTGCTGTGGATGGAGTTTCTTACCTTGAAAATGTATCAATAAAACAGAAATGGATGTAAATCACCTGCTGTGGATATCGTGAATAATAAGGAGTTTACTTCACTTTTGGCGACGACTGGTACTTCGGACCTACTTCAAGTTTGTAAGAAACTTCAAAACAAATTTGGTTTCTAAAACTGTTGGTACTCTGTTTTATGCCTCTTTGCGTTTTTTTCTTCTCTCACATAATATTTTCAAAGGAAACCATACCGTTTCCAGCTTTTATTCAAAATTGCCTTTACTTTAATGAACGCGAGCACTGGAACGTGCTCTATTCTTCGATAAACAAGTGCATTAAGCAGCGCTTGTTGTTTCCTAGCAACGCTTCTGCGTACTTGGAAACATTAACACGCGACCACTGGTACGGAGCAGCGCTTCCCGTATCTAAGCAACGCCCTCTCATGCTTAGGAACAGCAGTAGAATAAACAAAGACACAGAGCAGAGATTACGGCATCTAAGCAACGCTTTTGCGTGCTTAGCAACAGGCCCTGTGTTCCTCTACATTTCTCGCTGCAAAGCTTCCCTGTTGTTAACAACTGACGCGACGTTTCATGCATACTTTCCTTCAAAGCACTTCATTACTTGGTTCCCTGCACATCGTCGGTTTTTCACACTGATGTGCACAGTACACTAAGCATCGCCCTCGCAACAGCAGCAACGCTTCTAAACAACGCTTCTGCATGCTTAGCAACTGGCCCAGTGTTTCCCTGTGGTTAACAACTGAGTAGACGTTACACAATATAGTGAAACATACTTTACTTGAAAGCGCTTCATTACTTTGTTCCCTGCACATCGTTCGCATTTAACACTGATATGCACAATATACATCTTCTTTTGTGTATACAAATCCTTGTTTTATTGACAGTAAATATAAAATTATACGTGAAAAATGAAAATAAGAAAATATATGAGCTGACATATATAGAAAATAAAGAGTGGTTTTAATACATTTAAGGTGTCTATAAAGTAGTAAATCCTACATTTTATTCAACAAAATTTCAACAAAATGCAGAATATCACACCTCCTCCGTTCTTTCTATCATTACCTGGCGAGCCCCCTATTGTATGGAACAAATGGAAGAAGGTTTTCCTTACTTACATTAGAGTGTGTGGGAGTAATTTATCAGCAGACAGAAAGGCGTCACTTCTTCAACATTGTTTAGGAGCCGAAGGACAGGAAATATTGGAAACTTTACCTTCAATTGAATCCCTGGATGGTGCGAAAGGAGATACTTCTTTAAATGAATTTGAAATAATTTTGCTAAAACTTGATAGACACTATTTGCCTAAAGTATCTATAATACTTCAAAGGTATTACTTTGGAAAATGCAAGCAAAGTGACTCAGAGACTGTGGAGGATTTTGTGACAAATTTACGTAAGCTAGCCAGCCAATGCAAATTTGGTACCTGTGTGGAAGAGCGCATCCGTGACCAGTTTATGCTCGAATGCAAAAACGATAAGATCAGAGAAGCACTGTGGTCAAAAAGTGAACCTACGTTGGATGAAGTATTGCTCATTGCAAAACAAATTGAGCATTAAGAGTTCTGCATTGAGGACTTACGGAAATCTAAGCATGAAACTAAAACTGTTCAAGTGGTGGCTGCAAAAGCTAACTTTAAGACTGGTACCGTTGTAAAATCTAAACTGTTATGTTTCAGGTGCAATTCGTCTTCACATTTGGCTAATAGTAAGGAGTGTCCTGCATTTAGTGTTATTTAGTGTTAAAGGGCATTTTGCAAAATGTTGCAAATCTCTTGGGAAAGTGAAATCTAAGGTAAATTAAATTGTGTGTAATATTGACGATGACAAAGATCACGATTTCATTCTTCAGGTGATTAATGACGTAAATTGCATAAGCCATATTCGATGTGAATATCCGTCCGATACTGTGGAGGTTGGAGGTATCAATATTTCCATGATGATGGACTCTGGAGCTAAGCTAACTTTAGTTTCTCAATCTGAATACATCAAATATTTTTGTGGTAAGATAACTCTGCTTGAACCTGATGTTACACCATATAGTTATGGTGGGAAACCAATTGAATTGAAGGGATTTTTTAATGCATCTATCATTTTCAAGGGTAATAAGATTGAAGGTAAAGTATATGTCCCTGTGGTAGGAGATACCATCCTAAGTTGGCCGCACCAAAAGCTGTTAGGCATAATTTTAAATCCCAATGCTGAACCACAAGTACAAGTGCAGAAAGTCAACAAGTTTGGAGATGAGCTGGGGAGGGAATTTTGTGATGTTTTTAGCGACAAAATAGGTTGTGTCAAAGGTTACAAACATCGGATAATATTGAAGGAGCATGCGTCACCAATAGCTTGCAAGGTTAGGAACATTCCCTTTAGCTTAAGAGATAAAGTCAAGGATGAACTTCAGAGACTGTTGTCTGAAGGGATAATTGCAGAGGTTGAAGCTTCTCCATGGATTGCACCCATTGTTGTTGCCACAAAGGGATCAGGAGACATCAGGCTCTGTGTGGACTTGCGCAATTCGAATAAAGAAGTGGTTGAAGATAAGTTTCCCTTGCCCAATATTGCTGAGATGGTCGGGTCATTGGGCAATGCTAAATATTTCACCACTTTAGACCTCAGTTCCGCTTACCACCAAGTGCCATTGTGTGAAGAATCTAAATTGTTGACTTCATTCATCACACCATTTGGCATTTATAAATTCAACTGCATGCCTTTTGGTCTTTGCTCTGCTGCCTCTGTCTTCCAGAGGCTCATGAATGAGATTTTGGGAGGTATGACATGCGTTAAGGTTTTTCAGGATGATGTCAGGGAAGTTTTGAAGATTTTCCGACTGAAAGGCATCACTCTTAAGGGAGTTAATTGCAAGTTTTTTAAATCTGAAATTACGCATTTAGGTCATGTAATTTCAGGTGATGGAGTAAAACCTAAAGATTTAGTGAAGTCTATTGTTGATTTATCTGCTCCTGTGAAGAAAGAGGAAGTACAGGTATTTTTAGGCATGGCTGAGTTTTATTCTAAGTTTGTGCCAAATTTTGCGAAGAGATGTTCGTCGATCAGGAATTTGCTCAGGAAAGGTGTAGAGTCTGACTGGTCTACAAATTGCCAAGAAGAATTTGATGACCTAAAAAAGGCCTTGTCCTCTGCCCAGGTTCTCAGTAGTTTTCAACCGGGTTTGCCTTGCTATATTGCTACTGATGCTTCAGAAAAGGGGCTAGGATGTGTGTTGAAACAGCTGAAAAATGGTGAGATTAATAATATTGCCTTTGCATCCAGAAGTTTACGTGGGGCAGAGTGTAGTTACTCAACTATTGAAAAGGAAGCTTTGGCTATATATTGGGCAGTTAAAAAATTTAAGCAATTTCTGTGGGGAACATTTTTCGAAGTACAGACCGATCATAAACCTTTGCAAGAGGTTTTCGAGAAGCAGGGCCTAGACAACATTTCCTCTCGTATATGCAAATGGGTAGTAGGACTTCAAGACTTTCATTTTGTGGTGAAGTATTTGCCGGGGTGTGTGAACAAGACTGCGGACTGTCTGTCTAGACTGACGAGAAAGAGTTGCAATGAAGATGATAATGACACTTCCTGGTGGGTTGATGACGATGTTAAGGTTTGCACTGTTACGGATGGTTGCATTTCTGAGGAAGAATGGCTGCAGGAGATAGAGAACGATGGGGAAATGTGTGAGATCAAAAGTCTTCTTAGTTCTGATACTTCTCCTGGCAATGGTGAGAATATTGGGTTGCAATTTAAGCAAGTCTGGAATGAAATGTCTGTACAAAGAGGGGTGATAATGAGAGGAAGTAAGTTAATACCTCCCTCGTGTTTACAAAATCGTCTAATGGATCTTGCTCATGGAGGACATCACGGTATTTGCAAGACTAAAGAAAGGATGAGAAGTGTATATTGGTGGCCTGGCATGGATTTAACAAAAGAGAGGATGATTTGTGATTGTGTAGAGTGTAAGTTGGCGGACAAATCCATGTAACTTAGGACCCAACCTATGGTATTAAAGGAAGTCCCCAAGGAAGTGTGGGAAGAGGTCGCTGTAGACATCATGGGTCCTATCAGCTCAGGAAGTTCTCCTAAATATGTTCTGGTTGTCATGGATGTATTGTTGTGTTGGCCTGAAGTATTAATTACCTCAGAAATCACATCCTTGACTGTAGTGAATTTTTTGTCGGAAATATTTGGGAGGGAATGAAATCCTAAATGTATATTGACTGACAATGGAGTTCAATTCACCTCTAAGTTGATGTGTGAATTTCTAGCATCTAGAGGAATTGTTAAAAAAAAATGTGCATTATACCATCCAGAGTCCAATGGCATGGTAGAACGGTTCAACAGGACTCTGAAAGAAACCATCCAATTGGCTAAACAGATTGGTAAAGGGTGGGAAAAAATGATAAAAGATCGCATTGAGGAATATAGATTTACTCCTCACACAAGCACAAATAAATCCCCTTTTGTTATGTTCAGAAAGAGAGTTCCACACACTAAGATGAGTCCTCCGTGGGTCAAACTTTATGTAAAAGAACACTTTGACTATAGCAAGTGTAAGAAGTTTGCACTAAAGAAAGAATTGGGTTGCCAAAATAAGAGGAAAAAAACCTATGGCACAAGAAATCTGTGAAGGAATTGCATAAAAGTGTGGGTGACAATGTCAAGATTATATTACCAGGAAAATTTAGGGCAGGTCAATCTCATTACAGTAAAGTTTTTAATGTGGTCAAAGTCTTTAAGGGGGCAATAAAAGTTGATGATGGTAGAATATGGAACCTAAATAGAGTTGTAAAAATTGGGTGATTCTATCTATCTCATTTAGTTGTGTATATGTTGTAGTTTTGTAAATTACAGTTCGCGTAGTAATAGTTGGTACAGTCAGTCTTCCCCTCCAACTGAGAGCATCTTTGTCTCTTCTGGACCGAGAGTTCCATGGGGATGACAGTTGGAGTGGAGAGAAGATAGGACCTGCTGTGGATGGAGTTTCTTACATTGAGAATGTATCAATAAAACAGAAATGGATGTAAATCACCTGCTGTGGATTTCGTGAATAATAAGGAGTTTACTTAACTAATCCTATTGCAACTGGTGGTTGTTCAAGCTTGAACTTTCAAAGGAAACCCCATTTTGGCATGCCTTCTCTGAACTCATAGTTTTACTATCATGGCGAATCCCCAAGATGTACAAATAGCTGTTAATAAGAGACAACCTCTCACAGCACTCTTAATAGCAAATGGACTAACGGCCAAGGGAGGTCCAGTCACATTCATGGTGGACGCCCACGCAGCTTATAGAACAGAATTTTTTTACTCTTGGGTCACATTTCAAGCAGTTGATGGGAACACAAATACATTTCACCAATATACACCTGCAAACATGCGTGGACAATACAGAGCGTACGCATATTTAGAGATGCTTCTATCTTATCAAGAACATAATAATTGGCTTGATGGCGCCCTACCCCATACAATATTACCAGTAAGGTTAGTTCCACTAAGTAATGACGGTCCTACCTGGCCTTTATTGGCCACCTAGACACCACATCCTGCGGTTGGAAATTTAGCAGTAGCTGAGGTTCGTCGCTTATACATTGAGTTAATAGTAATATATAGACAATTAGTACAATTCGTGATGCAAACATTAAATACAAACCCAGCACGTGCTGCTCCAGCACACCCACATGCAGTAACGCCAGGTATAAATCCTGCAACTGTACATTCGATTATGGGTAAAGTACCCGCCAAACGAGAAGAAACTCCGTTTTAGATCGCACAAAAAATGTATACGCTGGAGGCAGTATTTCCCCATGCAGGACCTCAGGATAAACATAGAATATTAACAATGTGCTTGCCCTTTGGGATGGTCCCTACAGTAGAAAAATGTAATACCTGGGGTACGGTATTTGCCGCGCTCTACACAACTGCACACGGTACACCGACACTTGCCAATTTACTGGGAAGTGCTGAAACAAATTCAAGATTAATATGGGGCTTCCCCGGCCCTAGATTTGGGGATGCAATTGCCACAGTGTCCTCAATCATTTTAAGTAACCTTAAAGGGGAAGCAGTCGCACTTGCAGTGCGCATGCGGCTTCGTGACGTTCCGCAACAAGACCAAGAACGAGAGCTGCCTAAAATAATAGCGGAAACATAGTCAAGTATCGGTCGAGATAGCCTAGGGCCAGACCACAAAAACATCAATTCTAGGGTATATGAAATAAAGATAACTCCAAACAACAACCTGAGGGTAATAAGAAACACTGGGATAAAAAGCAACAAACGCCTAAAAAAGAAAGGGGAGAATCTCCACGTACGGGGACCCCACAGAATAGGTATAATCTCAGAAATAGAGATAATATCAAGACGCCTGATAGATATCAATATACTGATACACGCCAATCTCGTTCCTTTCAGGACTCATCAGAAAAGAGAAATGAGAGAGGTGGGCGATCAGAGCGAAGAACAGAGTACGTGAAACTGAGACAGGAATCACAACGCTCTTCGGAGGTTTCTCTTAAAAAGGAAGAGAAACCTGCCCAACAAAAACAACTATTTAAAAAGAAAAAAGTGGCAGCAGTCGCAGTCCGACATGCCACCCAGGAAGAGGGTCCTCTTGAAGAACAAGAATTGGGCTCTAGCATTGCTAGACAGAGCGACAGAGGTCACAACAGTTCGTCGGAATCTTCTAGAGCATCTGGAGGTGAAAGCAATTGATGACTTTATACAAGTAGAAACAGCTGACATGCGTGTCACCAAGCCTGATAGGGTGTACAAAGCAATGCTGCAATTAGAAGGAGACATTGAACGCACAATAGATGCAATCTTTTGAGATCGCATAGTAAAAGTGTATGATGTCTTGTTGGCCGAACAAGATTGGCCGCCTTACTTTGTCCATACCTGCCCTTATGGAGAAGATGTCATTAAGCCTTCCTTCTCGCCCCTTGTTCCAGAGGAACTAGCTGAATCCTATTCCATTGAATGGGCTCTAGCACAAGCACCTGCATTATACAGAAATCACATAGGATGGGATAAAGACTCCCCCTACCATGTAATTCCAATTAAAAGTGAACCTCAGCCATAACCGCAGTATCCTATAAAACATGAAGCAAAGCACCAGTGAGAGAAATACTCATGCAATTAGAGTACCAGGGTGTGATTGAACCCTGTGTCTCGCCAATGAATAACCCTTTATTCCCTGTAGCTAAACCGGACCATTCATACAGAAGAGTCTTAGACTACAGACTTCTAAATAGTCATACACGCACCTATGCTATACAAAATTCACATAGCACTGCACTAATGAGCAACTTAGTGCGTAAAAAATACAAAACAACATTAGACATTTCCAATGGATTTTTCTGCCAGAATATAGCGCCTGAAAGCAGAGACTTAACCAGCTTTAGCGCACTAGGCTCTCAGAAAAAATTCTGTTGTTTACCTCAGGGGTATTACAACAGCCCAGGACTGTTCGCGGCTCGTGTCACTGCCATCTTACACGAGATCGACCCTGAAGCATTGTCCTATGTAAATGATATATGTCTCATGGATTATGAGTTACTACAACATTTAAGACGGGTAGCCCGCATTGTTGTAGAGTTTGCCGAATTTGGCTAAAAATTTAACTTTAAAAAGACAAAAATTGCCTTCCTCAGCGTCCTGTTTCTAGGATATGAGCTGTCAAGTGAAGGGAAGAGCCTACCACCACAATTCTTAGAAAACTGTGCACAGTTACAACCACCGAATATGATTAAAAAACTCCAATCATTATTGGGTTTCTTAAACTTTGGCAGAACCTACATTCCAGATTATGCTACGCGCATAAAACCTTTATATGACTTAATACGTCCCGATTTTTCAAGTAAATTCTGGACAATTGAACATACACGCATTCTTGGAGAACTGCAGACAGACATGCTTGAAGGACAGCATTTACACACAAGGGACAACAAAACACATTTGGTCATCAGGGTAATAGCTGGGGCCATCGGTTTCACCTATGTGACATTTAATGAAGGTGAGACAGTCCCGATTGCATACAAATCACATTTGTATTCAGGAGCTGAACAACGCTTTGCTCCCACAGAGGAAATTCTCACTGCTGTACAGACGGCTGTTATTAAAGAAAGACCTCTTGCCCAAGGAAAATGCAGTTTTGTTGTTTCTCCAATCCCAGCCCCAAAGGCTGTTACAAAAGCTAGTGTTCCGAACGCAAAAGCACTACATCCACGTTGGATACAATGGGCTACGTCTCTAACAGCCATTGATTTAGACTACATTTTTGACCCAAAGTTGCAAACTCAGGAATTCCTACAATATGAAGTAGAATATCCAGTTCCAGCAAATACCTTGCCTATTGATCAGTATCATAGAGTCATGTACACCGATGGCTCTGCACAACCTGCAATTGGAGCGAAACATCAATATTCTGCTGCTTGCGCAGTCATAAGTGGCTATATGTAAGGGGATCAATTTTGTCCTCTAAATACCTTTACACAGACCCTAGGGGATTGTACAGCACACTTGGCTGAGCTAAAAGCTCTGCTGATGGCACTGGAACACACGGATCCGGCACAGCCTGCGCTGTTTGTTTGTGATTCATATTATTGTGTCCAGTCCTTTAATGAATACCTGCATTATTGGCACCAGAATGGGTTCAGAGACTCCAAAGGCAACACCATTAAACACAGACTACTGTGGGGGAAAGTAGCAGACCTGAAAGAGACGCTACCGAATGTCCATGTTGTACATACACTTGGACACCAGCGCGTTGAAATACACGTTGCTGGAAATACATTGGCTGATGAAGCCGCAAAGTCAGCAGTGGCAGTAGCCACTGTAGCTGCAGTGGCTCGCTCGAGTTCCAAACCAGACGCAGACATTTGGGCTGCCGTGAAAGCTACGGCTGATGGTATGCCCCATCCTAAAGGATTTCCTAACAAATATCATTATCATATGGGAAGTATGCTGAACGCTGAAGTTAAGATACCAGGCGTAGGCGCACAAGACATCCCTAACAAAGACATAAGATCACAATTGATTCAAACAGCGCATGAGGGAGTGGCATCTGCACATGCTGGTGTGGCGGCTACAATTTCAATCTTACAGGCCCATTATTGGTGGCCAGGTCTCTACAAAGAGACTAAGCAGTATGTCCTTTGTTGTGACATCTGTCAACAAATCAAAGTTTCCACGGCTAAGCGCCCGCCGCAGACACCCCTCTTAATTTCAAACAAAGCGTTACAGTGTGTGTACTTGGACCACTGCTGTCCCCTATCACCTGATAGTGCATACAAATACATATTAGTCGCTGTTGATTCATGCTCCAGATTTGTATGGGTGTGGCCACAACGCTCGGCTGACGCTCTGACTGTTATTAAAGATTTGCGAGTCTATATCGGTACATATGCATGTGCGGCATTCCATTCAGACCAGGGCCCTGCTTTCGCCTCAAGGGCATTCAGGGACACCATGGCTTCATTGGGAGTTCAACTACAGTACTCGTCTCCATTTCATCCCGAGGGAAATAGTGTTGTGGAGCGATTAAACCATGATTTAAAGCAATCCTTAACAGCCAGAGTCTTAGGTACGGGTCGTAGTTGGCTTAATCACCTGTATGGAGTCCAGAGAGCACTAAATAACCTGCCTAGAAGGTCCCTGGGGGGTCGTACTTCATATGAGTGCCTGTTCGGAACTCGAATGTATGTTACGGATCTTGATGGTCCTGGCGTGGAGGCAGCAGAAACACCTTTTGACATAAATGAACGTGTCACTGTCTTACAGGAATTGCAAAAGTTCTGTGATGATAATTCTTCCAAAAGTGCAGCCTCCACAGGAATTAAGGATGTGCCAGTAACACCTACCGGCTGGATTCCTAGAGTTGGGGATCTTGTACGTGAAAAAGTTGCAGTGAAAAAGGAATTTGGCCCTTCTTATCGAGCAACAGTCCCTGTACTAGGGATACACGGTACCAGAACTGTTATTCTACCACCGTTGGCAGGTGCCAAAGAAAATCGTTTTGTCTCAATTGACAATGTCAAATTACACCATGTGGCCGATCCTGCACAGCCGACCAAGAGGAACATTCAGTAGTTCCCGAATCCCTCTCACTACTGGCGAAGAAGTTCCACTACAAGTTATTTGTACCAACACTGATACCTCTCCGAGTTTGGGGAGGGTGGAAGATGATCTTGCATTAGTTCCACTAACATCAACTAACATAGAAACATTTGACCAAGTCAACTCGACTACAAGCCAAACGGATGGAGCTGTCTATAGTGTGCCACCACAGGAAACACCAATTCCACCACTGACAACGGCTACGCCATTTGCATGAACTGCCTCTAGTTATTTTGCCGACTTCAACAATGATTTCTCAGACTCATTCACCTCTTCGACAGCTGATTTGTCAAGTACACGTAAGCTTACAAAATGGCTTAAAGAAACATATTTCATTTTTCCATGGAACTATATATGGCTTTCTCTGACTGTCCTAACCTTTCTACTTTGGATTGGTTTTGGAATTACCTTTTTCTTATTGATACATGGTCATTTTCTTCCTGAAAGATCAACAGTTGAACAGGTGGAGGAGGTTTTGAAACAACATTTTTCGTCACACAAAGTCTGAAGAGATTTATCGTTTGTGAACATTTTCGCAGTGCCAATTCCTGATGGGATTGTATGGGACCAAGTAATGTTTGATATATATGGTCCCACGGAAAATATTCAAATACCGTATGTGTTCAAATTATCAATGAATAATATAGTAATACCAGGCATTGTATCTGATGATTGGGATGTGAAAACAGTTGATTCTATGATGACAGAATTGCAATATTATACAGTCTTTGAAAACGAAGATGTTTACCAATTCAAAGAAAATTATGGTGATATGTTTTGCTATAATTAGTATGGGCACCACTTCATACATAGAGCAAACAGTCCCAAAATGATATTTCATTACACGCAATGGGAACATTGTCCATCTCCACCGCAAGGGAGTTCTAAAACATATTCTGAAAAGTTTGCATATTTTTCTGGGCACAATCATAAGACTGCTGAGTCGCATTACTTTAAGGTACCACCTACTAAGGATATACACATGTTATTGACTAATACAAAATGTATATATTCGGAATACTTTGTTTCCCGGTTATCAATAGAAGGCTATGAATATTGGTCTAAATCAATTGATCTGAGAAGTGTCTGGGGAACAAAACATTGGCAAATTAAGGGAAAAGAAACATTGTTTAGAGCATGTCTTATTCCTGTTCAGATGATCTTCTTAAATGAAATTGTGCAACAAACGAGTTGTTTAGGCTTAGCAACAATCAGAGAATTAAACATGCCCAGTATACCTGGCCCTGCAAAATTTGACAAATGGCAAAAGTACACAAATGCAACTAAAGATGAGCTCAATCAGTGGGTCCAGAATGGTACGTTTAATGCTTCACCGACACGTCCAGGCGGGTGGTTATTGTGGCCAATGGATACCAATGGGTGTCATCAACGTTTCATTAACTCCTCTGGGGTTTTAGGACGAGTAGGCCAGATCCTTGCTATATATCTCCAGAACATGCAGATATCATTACAACATATAGGGGGTCATTACAACCCTGGCGGATGTGTTAAAGGTGCGGTAATACCGCAAACAGGCCGGCGGAGAAAAAATGGAATCATGACCCTGGCGGAAACCGCCAACAAAGACAGCCACTTTAACACACCGCCCGCCACGGCAGTACAGACAAGCAGCGCGGCGATCACCGCCAACAGACAGGCGGAAGACAATGTACCGCCCATAGTATCACAACCTACCAATCCGCCACCTTTTCCGGGGCGGATTCACCGTGGATAAAAACACGGCGGAAACAGTTACTGCAATGGGAAAACGCTCACCTGAACACATCCCACGAGGAAGGAGGACACCATGGAGCCGGAACTCCAAATCCTACCGGCCCTTGTATTCCTACTCATCTACGAAGAGCAACGCCTGCGCCGGCGACGACAACGGTGAGTACTGCACCTATGACATAGGGGAGGGGGGAGGAAAAAGTTAGGGGGACACACCCAACACCCCCACCCACACCCTCACATATTACAACACACACACCAATGCATTCACAAAAATCACAGTAACAACCCACAACCTCCCCAGAAGAATGCAAAGACAAAACGAAATCAGTCCAAACATTGTAATGTATCAATATACATGTATCAAAAATATACAGATATATTTGAAAATCAAACAAAAGTATATACATTCCGAGAAGTAGTGCAGATATGCACATATTAATGTCTGTGCACCACTAGTCCAAAAATGCATGGGCGAGGCCCACAAAAGATTCCTGTCCAGAACACTGCCGGGGCATCAGATAGAAATACTACAGGCACCTCAGGGGGAAAGGAAGGTGGGGCACCTCAGCCGGAGGAGTGCAAAGCCAGATCCACAACGGGGCTCCATGCCCATTGATGTATCCTGGGGAGTGCAAAGCCACAGTCTCTCAAGTCTCTACAGTGGGTGGCATGCCCACTGTACCATCCTGGGGAGTGCAAAGCCACAGTCTCTCAAGTCGCTACAGTGGGTGGCTTGCTCACTGTTCCATCCTGGGGAGTTCAAAGCCACAGTCTCTCAAGTCTCTACAGTGGGTGGCTTGCCCACTGTACCATCCTGGGGCGTGCAAAGCCACAGTCTCTCAAGTCTCTACAGTGGGTGGCTTGCCCACAGTACCATCCTGGGGAGTGCAAAGCCACAGTCTCTCAAGTCTCTACAGTGGGTGGCTTGCCCACTGTTCCATCCTGGGGAGTGCAAAGCCACAGTCTCCCAAGTCTCTAAAGTGGGTGGCTTGCCCACTGTTCCATCCTGGGGAGTGCAAAGCCACAGTCTCCCAAGTCTCTACAGTGGGTGGCTTGCCCACTGTTCCATCCTGGGGAGTGCACAGCACAGTCTCTCAAGTCTCTACAGTGGGTGGCTTGCCCACTGTACCATCCTGGGGAGTGCAAAGCCACAGTCTCTCAAGTCTCTACAGTGGGTGGCTTGCCCACTGTTCCATCCTGGGGAGTGCAAAGTCACAGTTTCCAAAGTAGATAACAGCCTCCACTAGTTCAGGAGGGGGACTGGTGCCCAGACTGGATTAGTCTCCCTGTGGAAGTTTCTGTCCCGTCACTGTCCCACCTGCACATGGGATAACGATGCTTGATGTGGCGGCCTTTTCATTCTTCCCCGGTGCATGCCCTGTTCAGCAGTGCTTTGCCATGGCGGTCTCTGGACTGTTCAGCTGTGCTTTGCCATGGCGGTCTCTGGACTGTTCAGCGGTGCTTTGCCATGGCGGTCTCTGGACTGTTAAGCGGTGCTTTGCCATGGCGGTTCTGGACTGTTCAGCGGTGCTTTGCCATGGCGGTTCTGGACTGTTCAGCGGTGCTTTGCCATGGCGGTCTCTGGACTGTTCAGTGGTGCTTTGCCATGGCGGCCTCTGGACTGTTCAGCGGTGCTTTGCCATGGCGGTCTCTGGACTGTTCAGCGGTGCTTTGCCATGGCGGTTCTGGCCTGTTCAGCGGTGCTTTGCTATGGCGGTCTCTGGACTGTTCAGCGGTGCTTTGCCATGGCGGTCTCTGGACTGTTCAGCGGTGCTTTGCCATGGCGGTCTCTGGACTGTTCAGCGTGCTTTGCCATGGCGGTCTCTGGACTGTTCAGTGGTGCTGTGCCATGGCGGTTCTGGACTGTTCAGCGCTGCTTTGCCATGGCGGTCTCTGGACTGTTCAGCGGTGCTTTGCCATGGCGGTCTCTGGACTGTTCAGCGGTGCTTTGCCATGGCGGTTCTGGACTGTTCAGCGGTGCTTTGCCATTGCGGTTCTGGACTGTTCAGCGGTGCTTTGCCATGGCGGTCTCTGGACTGTTCAGCGGTGCTTTGCCATGGCGGTCTCTAGACTGGGCATTGGTGTGTGGCATGACGTTCTCTGGACTGGGCATTGGTGTGTGGCATGACGTTCCCTCATTGCCCAGCCAGCGGGGCTGTGGCAGCCGGGGCCCTCCTGGGCACTGACTCCGGCGGTGGTCTCCTGACCAGTGACGATACTTGGGCCCTCCTGGGCACTGACTCCGGCGGTGGTCTCTTGACCAGTGACGATACTTGGGCCCTCCTGGGCACTGACTCGGGCGGTGGCGGTGGTCTCCTGACCAGTGACGATACTTGGGCCCTCCTGGGCACTGACTCCGTCGGTGGTCTCCTGACTAGTGACGATACTTGGGCCCTCCTGGGCACTGACTCCGGCGGTGGCGGTGGTCTCCTGACCAGTGATGATACTTGGGCCCTCCTGGGCACTGACTCCGGCGGTGGTCTCCTGACCAGTGACGACGGTGCTGGCGGTGGCGTCCCGACCGCCGGGAAGGATGCCACCCTTCTCCGCCGTGCTGCTCACACTAGGCTGTGCAGACTTCCTCTGGCCCTTCCCCACCTTTGGAGGAGTCACAGCTGACTCTGCAATCCCCCTGGAAGCCCTGTGAGTTGTTTTGCCTCCAGGAGTCTTCACAGGGTCCCGTCTGCCACTTTCCAATTTCAGAGCCTTTACAGGGGGTGGGCTGCCAGTGCCTTGGCTCCGGGTCACACTGCCTGCCCTTGTGGCCGGTGCACTCCACACACCTTGAACAGGCACCACTGGTATTGGAGGCTTTTTGGCTGAGGCGCTACGACGGGACTGATGAATTGGAGGGGGGGTGGGGGCAAAAAGGTCAACTTTACACAGGGACAGTTTCTGACGAACACTGGGGTGGGTAGTTGGAGGGGGTCTGGGAGTGGAGGAAGAGGAGGTGGTTGTAGGAGGTGTAACTTTAGGTGTTTTGGGTGCAGGTGCAGGTACTGGAGGCTGTCGTGAGGTGGATGGATGTTGGGTGTGTGGGTGCCCGCGTTTGTGTACTTTGGGAGGGGGCGTCATAGACACACTGGAAGAGGACACAGGGGACGTGTAAATGGGAGTGCAGGTGGTGATTGCAGGTGAGCGGGGTGTGGTGCTGGGTGTTCTGGTGCGAGTCCTAGTGCCTGTAGATGTAGTGCATGCAGGGAGAGTGTAGACGAGACTGGGAGGGAGGAGGGAGACGAAGAGGAGGGGGACACAGTGGAGGCAGTGGATGTTGCTGTGTCTGCACGTGGGTGATGCTTGTGTGTGTGCCTGTGGGTTGTGTAGTGCCTATGTATGCCTGAGCTTCCCTTGTGTGTTGACGTGTGTGCATGCTGGTCTGTAGGCTTAGGATGGGCTGGGGTACAGGGGATTGGGTCTGGGTGAAGGAGGTTGGAGGGGGAGGCTAGAGACAGGGACAATGGCTGCCATCAGTGCTGAGGCCAGAGATTGCAGGGTTCGCTGAAGGACAGCCTGACCAGAATGAATGCCCTCCAGGAATGCATTACCGTATTGAAACTCCCTTTCTACACCCTGGATGGCATTCACAATGGTAGACTGCCCAACAGTGAGTGACCTGAGGAGGTCAATGGCCTCCTCACTGAGGGCAGCAGGGGTGACTGGGGCAGGGCCTAAGGTGCCTGGGTCGAAGGTGATGCCCACCCTCCTGGGTGAGCGGGCACGGGGCGAACGCTGAGGGGCTGCTGGGAGGGCGGTGCTGGTAGGGGAGATGGCGGCTGTACCTGTAGAAGTGGGGCGCACAGATGGTGCCGCCACCACAAGGGAGCCCCCATCGGCGGACGAGTCCGTGTCGCTGCTTGGCGATCCGGTGGCCGACGTGAAGCTCCCCTCGCCCTCCGTCCCACTGGTGCATTCTGAGTCCGTGGTGTGGCCCTCCATGGCCATGTGGGATTCAGCTCCCTCGTGCACCGGTGCCACTGTACCTCCGCCTGATGATGCTGATGCACAAAAGAACAGGGAGAGCACAAAAAGTGGGGGGGGGAACAGAAGAAAGACAGGTTGAGTGCATGGCATACCGCTACCGTTGGCGGACAATACAGACACAGCAGCCCCCTGCACTACGCCGTGCTCCTGGCCTCTGCAGATGCAATTTCTGGGATCTGGCCTACATGGCTATGGTGGACATTGCAACACATGGATGCCACAGGGGCATCTATACCTGTACTTGGCACTCTACTGCGGTGGGGTAGAGTGCCACATGGCCTGCATTACGGAGGGGCCTAGTCTACCTATTTCTGCCTGGCCTAGGTACACCCACAAGCCTCCTCCCCCACCCAGACCCCTCCACTGCACGCAAAGTCCGCAGAATGATGTTGTACTCACCCCCTTGTGTCTGCTGTGATGCCCTCAAGCGCCCATCCAACTCCGGGTAGGCCACCGCCAGGATCCGGAACATCAGGGGGGTCATGGTGTGACGGGCACCCCTCCCACGTTGGGAGGCCATCCCCAGCTGAGCCTCCGCCGTCTTCTTGCTCCAGCGGCAAATGTCCTCCCATCTTTTCCGGCAGTGGGTGTCCCGTCTCTGGTGGACCCCCAGGGTCCGGACGTCCTTGGCGATGGCACGCCAAATGTCCTTCTTCTGGTGGGCGCTGACCTACATGACATGCACAAGGGAAGAAGAGAAGTCATTAACAACCGCACCGTCGATGTGCGTGGCCCCCCTCCCTACCCTAGCCATGTGGCACTATCATTCACATGCATTAATGTTCCCTGAACTCTGCCCCTTCCCTCTTCCAACCAGCCCTCTCCACCCAGGCCTAGCCCATACAACGTGCTACCTGTGTACTAACCTGTTGGTCTGGAGGACCGTAGAGTAGCGTGTACTGGGGGAGGACCCCGTCTACCAGTTTCTCCAACTCCTGAGCAGTGAAGGCAGGGGCCCTTTCCCCAGACGCAGCAGCCATCGTCGCTTCCAGACCGAGGTCACAGCAGCACTTGCAGTGTAGGTCCTCTCCTGTCGAAGATCAGGTATCTAGTGACTGAACAGCTAGAAAATGGTGGTGTCGTCCGCGGCGGTGACGTCCGCGGCGGTGCGTATCATCAACGCCGGCGCACTTCCTCATTGGCTCCTGGGACCCATAGGGTCCAATGTTAACCAATGCAGCATTGCGCCGCGGTCTACGACCACCTACCGCGACGGTGTGCAACGGCAACACAGTTACCCCACAATCCCATTGTCCCAGTTTAGAGGTCAGGCAGCTGCCTTTTCAGAGTCCCACATGGCTTCATTTACTTCTGCGTCACACATAGCTAGGCCTACACTCAACACACATACAGGAAGGGTTTTGTGTTTGGTGTCGTGTTCTGTGTAACTGTGGGTACATACCTGGAAAAAAGTTGACTCGATCCTCGCTGTTGTCCTTCCTAGGCGCCGTCAGCTGGGACATTTAAGATGGCGGAATCCTCCGGTGTACCGACTGTTGGTGGACCTGTTGACAATGGAGGAGCGACGTTTAATCGTCACCTACAGGTTTGACCGTGCCACAATCCTGGAACTATGTACCCAGTTGGAGCCAGACCTGATGTCACCAATCCACCATCCCACTGGAATCCCCCCTGACGTGCAGGTGCTGTCAGTGCTCCATTTCCTTGCAAGTGGGTCTTTTCAGACAACAGTGGCCATGGCATCAGGGATGTCCCAGCCTATGTTTTCCAACGTGCTGTCCAGAGTGTTGTCTGCCCTGCTGAAACATGTAAGGAGATACATAATTTTCCCTGAGGTGGAAGATTTGGCTACAGTGAAAGGTGACTTCTATACCCTTGGACATATCCCCAACGTCATAGGTTCTATTGATGGGACCCATGTAGCTCTGGTTCCCCCCCACAGGAGTGAACAGGTGTACAGGAACCGGAAGAGTTATCATTCCATGAATGTACAGATGGTCTGTTTGGCAGACCAGTACATCTCCCAGGTAAATGCTATTTTCCCTGGCTCAGTGCATGACACCTACATCCTGTGGAATAGCAGCATCCCTGATATGATGGGTCAACTCCAGAGGCACCGTGTGTGGCTATTAGGGGACTCTGGTTACCCCAACCTGTCCTGGCTATTGACCCCAGTGAGGAATCCCAGGACCAGGGCAGAGGAACGCTACAATGAGGCCCATGGGCGGACTAGGAGGGTGATGGAACGCACCTTCGGCCTCCTGAAGGCCAGGTTCAGGTGCCTCCATATGACAGGTGGTTCCCTATTCTACTCACCGAAAAAGGTGTGCCAGATCATCATCGCCTGCTCGATGCTTCACAATCTTGCTTTGCGACGCCAGGTGCCTTTTCTGCAGGAGGATGGTCCAGATGACGGTGTTGTGGCAGCTGTGGAGCCTGTGGACAGTGATGAGGAGGAAGCTGAGGAAGAAGACAACGACAACAGGGAGTCAGTCATACAGCAATATTTCCAGTGACACACAGGTGAGAACATTTTCATTTTTAACATTACATTCACTGTCACACGTCTTACTCTATCCTGTGTGTAATTTAATGGGATTATTTGGTAACTGAGTTGTTCCTTTCCATTACGGTTTCACAGGTGTGGTTACCAACGTGTGTCATCTGCATGCATCCTTCAAGGACTAGTGATGTGTGACATTGGTATGTTGCCTTAACAACTAAAAAAGCATTTTGACACTGTCATTGATAATACATTTTACAAAATCATAGACTGACTCCAGATTGTTTTGTGGTTCAAGGGTGTTTATTTAAGTGCTCACAAATGGAGGGGGGTTGTAAAATGGTTATGGGTGATGGTGGAGGAATGTCCATGGCAGAGTCCAGTCTATTAGTCTCACAGGTGCACTGCCCATCTGGGCATAGGAAGTGGAGCTGGGGCAGTTAAAGTATGGACAGGGTAACAAAGTGGGACGGTGGGGGGACAATCAGGGTGGTCTCATTTCCTGGCGGGGATTTTGCCATCTTGCTCTGTCCTGTTCCTGGATCTCAGGGACTGCTTGCGTGGTGGTTCTCCGTCTGCCGGGGGTGGGGTGCTGGTGTGGTGGTCCTGTGGCGGGGCGTCCTGTCCACTAGCGCCGGCGGAGGTGGTGGGCAGTTCATCATCCTGGCTAGTGTCAGGGTCCCTTTGGAGTGCCACGGTGTCCCTCAAGCTCTGCTGTATGTCCTTCAGCACCCCTACGATGGTGCCAAAGGCGGAGCTGATGGTCCTGAGCTCCTCCCTGAAGCCCAAATACTGTTCCTCCTGCAGGCGCTGGGTCTCCTGAAACTTGACCAGGACCGTCGCCATCGTCTCCTGGGAGTGGTGGTATGCTCCCATGATGGAGGATAGGGCCTCGTGGAGAGTGGGTTCCCTTGGCCTGTCCGCCCCCTGTCGCACAGCAGCCCTCCCAGTTCCCCTCTGTTCCTGTGCCTCCGTCCCCTGGACAGTGTGCCCACTACCACTGCCCCCAGGTCCCTGTAGTTGTTGGGGTGGTGGGTTATCCTGGGTTCCCTGTAGTGGTGGACACACCGCTGATTGACCTGTCCTGGGTACGGAGGTTTGGGCCCGCTGGGTGGGTGCTGTGCTGGTGTTACCAGAGGGTGGAAGGTCAGTGTTGGGCTGTGCCTGTGCAAGGGGAACCAACTGTCCCGAGGCCCACGATGGTCCGGGCTGGTCATCTGGCTCCAGTAGGGCAGAGCTGCTATCGTCACTGTGGGCCTCTTCTGTAGGTGGAGTGGAGATGTCTGGACCCTGCGGTTTGGTGACGGTCCTTCCTGATCCTGCAGGGGCATAAGAGCATGATTATTGCATGCATGTGTGTCATGGTGTGCAATCGGTGGGTGTTTGTGTACCCCAGTGCTAGCATTCCTGTGTGGGGGCTTGCGTGATGATGGTTAGGGGGTTGTTCTGGGTATGTGCAGTGAGCATGCTTTGGTGAGGGGTGACCCTGCTTAGTTGTGTCATGCAGGGCTTGGTGTTGGGATGGGTGGTTTGTGTTATTAGTACATTAGTGAGGAGTTGGAGTGATAGGTGAAGGGGTGAGGGTGGGGGTGTGTGATAGCATTCAGGTAGGGAGGGGGATCTGATAGTTAAGATTAGACTTACCAGTGTCCATTCCTCCACCGGCTCCTCCGAGGCCCTCTGGATGCATGATGGTCAAGACTTGCTCCTCCCATGTTGTTAGTTGTGGGGGAGGAGGTGGGGGTCCACCTCCAGTCTGCTGTACCGCGATGTTGTGCCTGGAGACCGCTGAACGCACATTCCCCCGTAGGTCGTTCCACCTCTTCCTGATGTCCTCCCGATTTCTTGGGTGCTGTCCCACTGCGTTGACCCTGTCGACTATTCTGCGCCATAGCTCCATCTTCCTGGCTATGGATGTGTGCTGCACCTGTGAGCCAAATAGCTATGGCTCAACCCATACAATTTCCTCTACCATGACCCTGAGCTCCTCCTCGGAAAAGCGGGGGTGTCCTTGTCGTGCCATGGGGTGGTGTGTGTGATGTGTGAGGTGGTGTATGTGTTGATGAGTGTAGTGATGTGTAGTGGTGTGTTGTGTTTTGTGCGTGGATGCTGTATGGGTGATGGTGTTGTGTGCCTCTGTGTGGTGGGATTGTCTAATTAGTGCTGTCTCTCTGGCCTTCGTGACTAATTTTTGGTCGTAAGGGTTTGTGGGTGATGTGGGTGTGTGTTTTATATTGTGTTGGGTGTGTGGGAGTGGTGTTTGTATGTGTATCAGGTGTGTGTATTTGGAATTGTCCAATGTGGCGGTGTTTTGGAGATGTGTGTGTGTATTTTGAGCGCGGCGGTGTGTACCGCCAATGGAATACCGCGGTTGAAAGACCGTGGGTCGTAATAGCATGGGCGTGTTTCTGTTGGCGTGGAGGTGGAGGTTTTGTTTTCGCCAGTTTAACACTGACCTTTGGTGTGGCGGAGTTGTGTGGGTGTCTGAATTTTGGAGGTTTCCGAGCTGTGTGTCATAATAGCTGTGGCGGAATTCCTCGGCCGCGGCGGTGTATTGACGGTCTTCTGCACAGCGGTAAGCGGCTTTTACCGCCAATGTTGTAATGACCCCCATAGTGTAGGGAAATTATGCCAACAGTGGCTAAAATCATCCTCACTAAACACGGTTAAAGAACACCTCAATCTCTTGTCTAACACCACTGACTTACAAGATTTCTTGTCAGGCCCCAGAACACCACGTAGGAAGCGTTTCTTATATGCAGTATACAATGAAATATGGAAACTTTCCCAACAAGATGCTGCTGCCCGGTTAAGGCAAATAGATCAAGAAAATCTAAAAAAGGCATTAGCTGTTGTGGATAATGGTATTAACACCTTGTCCGACCGGGTTTATACAATTAACAACATTGTCTCTTCTGCTATAGACATTATACAATCTGACATGTCTTCTTTATACCATGGACAGAGTGAGACCAGGTCCATTATGCAGTTGGGTTGGACGCTTCAAGCATTAAAGGCGGGTCGCGTTCCATGGCAGCACGTCAGTGCAAGGGAGATATTTTCTTCTTTTAATGTAACACAACAACAACAACTAATGGCTAAGAAAGAAGCGACTTATGTCATGCTTAACATCGAGAAATTTGAAAAGTTGCCTTTTACCGTGGCCAAAATACCATTGGAGGAGTGGTTAAGACATGGGGTTATTAATCTGCCTATTTCAACACTACAATTCACCTCCTGTTTGAAACACATTCCGGTAGGCAGATATGAAAAGCTGGGAGATAGTTACATCGATGAGGTGTGGGAACTTCCCTTCTCGTACAAATGTTTCAATGGCATGAAAGAGGTCTTTCTTAGAGGTAGTGAATGCAAGACTTCTGTCAGCCATTCGATGATTTGTAAACAGCTGTCCTTGCATGGGACGTGTAATGCCTCGGCAGCAAACTTGGCTTGTTATCTTAAGGGAGTTCCAGTCCCCGTGATTAGACCCACGTTCCAGGTGCTTTCAAACAGCAGCTACGTCCTTCTCAATAGTGAAGACTGTTGTGGCATGCGAGCCGGAATAGTTTACGTTATTTCGGTCTTTAAAGTCGTTACATTCTGCGGGAATGTATTGTTTCCCCCCACTAAATTTAAGGAGGTAGCTGATATCTGGCCTTACATTGCTACTTCAAACGTGAATTTTGACAAGTTAAGTAGACTCAAGGCTTTATTGTTTCAAAAGCATGTGGCAAATACATCTGCACGCGAGACCTACGCACTTCAGGTGGCAAGGTCATCTGCAGAAATACAGTCCCTGTTAAATACGAACTTTCCGAGACACTTTGGTGAACTCGTGGGACGAATATTTAATGCGTCCAGCACGACTGGAATAGCACATTTTTTCAAAGCTGTTGGTTCTGGTTTTGTTCACACCTTCTCCTCCATATTCGGTTTGATACCTTCAGCTATCCACTCAATTTTCGGTAGTATTTTTGGGGGATTTACGATAACTTTGCTTTATTAGCCGGCATCCTGCTGTTGCTGTTGTTTATGCGCAATGGCCGCAACAAAGACATTTTCTTAGAACATCAGTTATGTTATTATAAAAACACTTCCTAGTCCCATTACACGTCAAGAGGGAGATTCCAGCCAGGAAACCACAACTGTACGCTGAATGCCTTGCTGCAGATGCTAACACAGACTACAGGCCTTTGCTCAGGTATGAGGGTTGATGTCCTCCCGGGGGAACCTGAAAGGCAGGATTAGAGCTTAACATGCCATGCTCAAAATATGATTTAGATAGAAAATAGTCCACCGATTCTAGTGGCAATATGATAGCATTATTCTTATGCTTCACTTACATCGTCACCATTTTAATATTGTTGTGTTGTGTCATTCTGGTTATTGCAGCTCACGCTTTGCTATCTAAAATGCAGTTGTTTTATTAAACCAATCTTTAAAACTTATACTGCTTTTATTGTCATTTATATATGAGACCGAATTGTGAATGAGAGAACCGGATGCAACCTGAGTGACCACGACTTCCCTGAGAAGTATGATATGTCATGCGCATGGCTGCCCAATCCTCTCTACCTTTTGGGAGAGAGGAGGCACTGCTAGTTAGCCGGAGCAAAACCCAGATTTGGAGCGACAGGTCCCACCCACCATGGCTCAGACTCAATCTTGCTGCTCAAAATCCAGTAGTCTCATTAGAATAATGAGAGCCTTCGCGACACTCTCACCTTCTGTCTGCACTCCTTCTTTCTCACCTCTCCAGCATTTTTCATCTCTCCGTTTCTCTCTCTCTCTCTTTACCTCATCCCTATCATTCTTTACCTTCTCTCTTTCTCTCTCTGTTTATTCCCCCATTGTGTCTGCCCCAATAAGCCCCCAGGGTCCTCTAGAGAGTTAGGGATGAGTCAGCTATGCCAGTGGACAGTCAAATAAGTCTCCTAAGGCTCAAGCCCCCGAGGGAAAAGCACAATGAGGTAAATGGCATGCTAAGCCTTAGCTGCTGTTGTCTCTGCTTTAGTGGTAGCTGTCACTGCTGTTGAACCTTTGTGGTGGTAGATTTGGTCCCTTATATGGTCTCTGCTGTCACTACATCTGTTGTACTGCTGTTCTTGTAACTGTTGTTGCTGTTGTGGGGGTGAAAGGGGTGACCCCAAATCTCTCTCCGTACATTTACATTTTGTTGCAAAACTCACCATACACTGTAAAAACCCAGACATATATGCCTTGTCAATGCCTGCTGTAGTATAGATTGAATTTCTTTAAACATCCCTTTCACTGCATGCAGCACAGTACAATGTAATTTCTGCTGTGAATAAATCTGCCTATAGAGAGAGAGACAACATTTCTGTGTCCCTAATGGTTTAAGTGTGAACAGATTTTCACAGGAACTAGAGTCATGCAAGAGTACATTTTGTCCCAGTGGACATACAAATCAAACAAGATACACTTGAGCTATTTCTGGAACATTTTAAAACCTATATTACATTTAGCTGCTTCTTAGGAAAAGGATTCGAATTTTAGAAAACAAGGAACCCATCAATGGACGAATTGAACAAATATTCATTTTATTTTTTTTTATATATTTTTATTATTAACAATTACTGCCATACAAATATATATCATGTTATCACATAATCAAGTTCTCATTCTATTCACAAATATCGTTGTTATTAGCCCAATTGATTTTTGTTGTTCTGCAAATATTACATCATGTTACTCATATTAACTGTGACTCTCGGTAGAGCTTCTTCAGATTCGGTGCGCCGATCCCACTTGTCTACATTTCCCCACGAATGTGTGTGTCTTAGAGTGATTTACGTTTTGTGTCCACAGGTTAGGCTAATCTTGTGTTACATCAAAATTAAACATTAAACTCAACTTAAACTTGTTGGCACTGTGTAGATCAAGTAGCTACATTTGCTGGAGTTTGTCCTGCTTGGGTTTCACTTGTGAGTGGGAAATTGTTCTACGTTTACTCCCTACATGCCCTGCTGGCCAGGCTATCTTCAATACCCTGTGTGTGTCTGCTTTCCAGGGCTCCCGGTTAGGTTCGGCTGTCATTACTGTACTGGTTCTACCGCTGGACTTGCTCTTCCATTAATAGGACGCTCTCTAGTGGACCTGAGGTCTGCCCCCCTGTCCTCCTGCCTACTTAGGACTCTATTTGCTGGCTCCTCCGTGGGTGCTCCCGTCTCCCTCATTGAGTCTTCCCAACTTGCCACCATGACCTCCCATTCTGGCGCTATTGGGTTCTGACGCAGTCCTCTTGCTTCCTCCCTCCTCAGAGCTTGCATTTTAGCCCTGGGCCATTTCGACACGTCTCGTTTCCACTCAGTCAGAGGGGGTCGTTCCGGGGCTTTCCACCCCTTTGTGATCAGCCTCCTGTAAAGGACTAGAGCCAAGTCCAGAAACCGCCCTCCCACCTTCCCTTGTGGGCGTCCTCTCCAAAGACCCAGCAGGCACATAGCGGGAGTTGGGGATAGGGAAATCTTGAGTACTCTTGATAGATCAGCCATTACTGCCCCCCAGCCCAGTTGAATTTCCGGGCAGTCCCATACCATGTGGTCATAGTCAGCATCTGCAACCTCGCATCTCGGGCATACCCTAGGGGTTCCGCCATGTATTAGCATCAGTCGTCTTGGTGTGAGGTTCATCCTATGGAGGTAATTATATTGGATATATCGCAACCGTGTATTGCGGGAGACCCCCCGGGGGCAGGCCAATGCCCTGTTCCATTCTGTATCTGAGAGTTCTCCGCCCAGTGTTTTTGCCCATCTCTCCCTCAGTGGGCTTAGCGGGTCCAACCCTTTCTCAACCTGGACCCGATACAATTTAGTAATTAGGTGGGCCTCCTTGCCCTCAGTCAGCAGGAGATGTAACACCTTATGAGTAGTAGGCTCAGCGTTAATCGTGCCCCAGTGCTTTTTCAGGGTGTGTTCCAGCTTACGAAACAGCAAGAACTGTCCCCGGGGGACCCCCCATCTATAAGATCATTGAAGGACTTAAGGACCCCTTCACGGAACAGTCCCCCAGTTGTCTCCACTCCCGCCCTCTTCCATGGTCCCAGTCCCCAGCTCCCCGGGGTGTCCCCACCTGGTTCAAGTGCAATAACCGATAATGGTAGTGCCGGGGAGTACGGTGGGCCAACACCAACCCTTTTTGTGCATCTCTTCCAACACAATATCGCTATTCTTGTCATCAGGCTTTCCGTCTGGGGTGATATCTTCCTATTTATCATACGTGCAGTAATCCGAGTTGTGTCAATTACTTCATTGGTGGTGCACCTGTCTAACTGACCTTTACTGGCGAACCACCCTGCTACCCATTGTAGTTGGGATGCCAGGCAGTAAGCTTCAAAGTCTGGGGTGCCCATTCCACCCAGGTGGGCTAGTCTGCAGAGAGTCGACAGCGAGGTTCGTTTGCGGCCGTTGTCCCATATCAGCTCTCTCAGTAGAGTATTTAACTCGCTGAACCATGCCGAGGGGATCTGCAGGGGTAAATTAGCGAAGAGGTAAAGGAGGCGGGGGAGCATGATCATTTTAGACAGTGTTATCCTGGCCATAATCGTTAATTTGAGGGAACGCCAGAACCCAACAGAAGCTCGCAAAGAGCGAAGTGCTCTACCTAGGTTACCCTCTTGAAGGTCTGCCAGGTCATGGAATACATGTATACCCAGATATTTAAAGGTACGTGGGACCCAGTTCACATCTTCTGGGCAGGTTGTAGGGTGTTCATAGTTCGGCTTTATGGGGAACATTAATGTCTTGCCTCGGTTGAGGCGGAGTCCTGACTGCGCTCCAAAGTCTTCTAAGTTCCTCAGAGCCCATGGGATACCAACCTCATGTCTCTAATATATATGAGCACATCGTCCGCGTAAAGTGATATGATGTGCTCAACATGTCCCCACTCCACACCTAGGCCCACCCCATCTCTACGCATCTGGGTGGCCAGGGGCTCAATGGCCAGCGCAAATAAGAGCGGGGACAGGGGGCAACCCTGTCTTGTTCCCCTGTAAACTGGATGGGTGTCAGATATTGTCCTGCCCGTCTTCACTCTCGCCAGAGGGGATGCATACAATAAGGCCACCCATTTTACCCAACTCTCACCCATTCCCATTCGCAGCATCACTGCCCTCAGGTAATCCCATCTGATTGAATCAAAGGCCTTTTCGAAGTCTACCACTAATAACACTCCCGCTGGGGGCTTCACTTCGTTGGGCATGTGTAGAATAGCAAAGAGTCGTCTTAGGTTTAGGGAGGTGTTACGATTCGGAACAAATCTGTTTTGGTCCTCATGTACGAGTGTGGGTATATGGGCTAGCAAACGATTGGCCATTACCTTGCTGAGTATTTTAAAGTCGCTATTTAGCATTGACAGGGGGCGGAAGTCCGTCACTGATGCCTCCTTGGATTTTGTTTTGGGGAGTGGAACCACCAGGTCCTCTCTCAGGGAACCCGGGAGCACCCGACTCTATAGTGCCTCCGCGTACATGACCACTAATTGGGGGGCGAGCTGTGTTTCAAATGTTTTATAGAAGTCCATTGGGAGGCCATCCGTCCCTAGTGTCTTCCCAGAATCCAGTTGTGCTATAGCTTCTTTGACCTCCCCTAGGGTCACCTGTCCTCCCAAGCCCTCCCTATCTTCAGGCGTCAGGGATTTTAGCGGAGTCTGGTGTAGATAGTCATCGAATGCCCCTACTTAAATTTCTACATGTTTCCCATACAGTTTTGTATAGTATTCCCTGAACGCTTCGTTTATATGGCCTGGCCTAATTCTACGGTCCCCCTCCTTGTCCAGCATGTGTGTGATGGGTTCTCCGCCTACCCCTGGCCGCACCAACCACGCCAGCATTTTCCTTGAACTGCCCTCTTCCGATTGTAATGAGGCAAAATATTTTTGCGTATTATGGCATCTAAGTTGTTCTTCGATCTTGGAGTGGTAGCTTTTTGCTTGGCGATATTCCTCGCTCTCTTGTGTTTCTTCTCCCAGTCTCAGTTCCCCTTCGTGTAATTTATTTTCTAGGTTAGTTAATTCTCTTTCGAGTGAACGTCTCACTCCGACCGACTGACCCAGACAGTAACCCCTTGTCACCACTTTAAGTGTTTCCCATTCCATGGATCTAGAGGAGGCAGATCCCCCATTGAGCCTAATATGGTCAATTAAGTGTTGTCTTAGGGCTTCTCTATACGCCTGGTCCTCAAGAGCCCCAGGGGCCATTCTCCATGTCGGGATAGGAGGCCTGTCTTCAGTCGCCCTCCATGTTAATAGCAAGGGGTTATGATCAGATAGAGTGCGCCCTAGATATTCTGAGTGTATCATTCCCCTTGCCAGCACTGCAGTACATGCCACTCTATCAATTCTAGTATGGACCTGATGCAGACCGCAGTAATACGAGTAGTTCTTGTCCTTTAAATGTTGTTCTCGCCAAATGTCTACTAAACCCCAAGACTCCAACCACTCTCTAAGTTTGCTGGCTATTTTAATTGCCACTGCACCTTGTAGAGGGGGCGTGGATCTATCCAAGTCCACATCTATTACACTATTGAAATCTCCCCCAACCAGAAGCTCCCCCCTCTGCTGGCGGGTGAGGTGACTCGATAATCGTGACATAAAAGGGGCCTGATCCTGATTGGGTGCGTATATACAGCTCAGGACTATCGGGGTGCCATGTAATTTCCCTTCCAGGATCACAAACCTTCCCTCGCGGTCTATATTGGATGAATCCACATCAAAGGGGACCCCTGCTCGTACCCATATCATTGCCCCCCTTGCGTATGCTGAATATTCCGTGGCGTACACTCACCTCCTCCATCTACGTCTTAGTTTTTCTGTTTCTCCCGCTGCCAATTGGGTTTCCTGCAGCATTGCAATTTGTATGCCTCTCCTTTTTAGGTATGACAATATTCTATGCCGCTTGGCGGGGGTGCCCATCCCCCTTATGTTCCATGTTAGTAAGTTGTATTCTGCCATGTTGGTGTATACGGCCATTGATGTCTATCCCATTCTACCCCAGATAACGGACCCCCATTGCAGTCCATTGGATTTCTGTTGTGTTTTAACTCCATCTCACACAGTGCCAACCTAACTAAAACTTGCATTTCCCAACTCCCCCTCCCCAGGGCGCCTCTCGAACTCTAGGTAGCCCATAATCTTGTGCAACAGTGCATCTCTTTCAAACCTTTAACTACAGTTCTTGCTAGTCTGATTGAACAACCGAGATCCCAATTGGGGGGCAAGGCCATGCCCGGAGGGGCCTCTTATGTGGTTGTTTCTCCGTGCATCAGGGCTCACTCATAATTTTAGTTGTTAAAGGTCGTCTGCTGATCGCGGGGTTAACTCCGGGGCCCTCCCCGAGCAGCCCGAGCCCCTGGCCGAGGACCTCACAGTGTCATCCGATTCGCCTCCAGAGCACTCTAGGGGGGACCCCTCTCCGCTCACTCGAGCCGCCGCTTCCAACGCCGCTTTCCTGCTTTTTTCTTTTTGTTTCTGGGTCGGCGCCAGGCGAGGACGACCCCGGGCACGCCGCCCAACAGGGCCCGATGTGACCCGCTTTCATTTGTTCCTCCGCTCACCGGTTGACCTGGTTGGGTTCCGCGGGCCTCTAGCCACTCCCACTCTTCCTCAGGGGATTGAAAGAAGGTGGTTTTGCTGTCATACAACACTTTCAGTCTGGCTGGATAGAGCAAAGAGTACTGGATCCCCTCCTCCCTTAGGGCCCTCTTAACTGCCATGTATGAGGCACGCTTATTTTGGACTTCCAATGTGAAATACGGGAACAGTGTCACCTCTACGTTCGCTACATTGAATGGGCCCGCTTCCCTTGCTCTCTGAAGTAGAATGTCTCTGTCCCTGTAGTGTAGCAACCTAGCAATCACCACTCGGGGCGGCCGGCCCGGAGCGAGAGGCCTCGATGGTACTCGGTGAGCTCGCTCCAGTGTAAAGTAAGGGGTCAAGCAGTCCGGCGCCACGACAGTGCTCATCCATTTCTCAAGGAAATTCACCATATTAGTTCCTTCGGCCCCCTCTGGGAGGCCCACCACTCGTACATTGTTTCGGCGGTTTCTCCCTTCTGCATATTCTGCTCTTTGTGCTAGACGTGCTACTCTGCCCGCGAGACTCGTCACCTCGGCCTGTAGGTCTTTTTGTTTTGGCACTATCTCCGCCAACAAATTCTCCGCCTCTTTAACTCTGTCTGATAGTTTGTGGTGGTCCGCCCTCAGGAGCCCAACTTCAACTGCCACCTGATTGATGTTGTGTTGTAGCGTTGTCTTTGTATCTTCGATGGGCCCTAATATTTTGTCCAAGGTGTCCTGTACGTTAAGTTGCGGCAGGTCCCGTAGGTCCCCACCTCTTCGCTCAGTGGGCGATATATTGTCCATGGTTCTAGACCTATGTCGGTTCTTGGGGGACATTGAGCACGTGAGTGGCCGCTTCTCCGGGGGCAATGAGTTGTTCAAATTATTCTGCCAATCACGTTTTTTTCCGTAGTCTCTTCCGCTAGGCCCGTTCTGGCTAACAAGTTGTTCATGGGGAGCCTCTGGCAGTCAAGGGTTGTTTTTACACTTGGTCGCTGGCTTTTGGCACGCCCGTTGCTTGTTCTTTACAGTATGAGCCCAGGCGTTCACAGTCTTCATGCACAGTCCTTTAATTCACTCCAACTATGCCCGCCGGGCTAGGTCCCATTCCGGGTTCTTCCCTCTATTTTCTGTCACTATGTGACTCCCTGCAGGATGGCCTGTGTGCACCCACCAGCACGCCCCGGAGCATGGTGCGGGCGCACCCCACATCAACTCAGCACTTCAGGGTCCCCCGCTCACCGGGAGAGTGTCGCCACCTTATTGGTACTGTGTGTTGCCAGCTTAACCTTCCACTCCACGATCCTTAAGGGGCCACTCCCCAGCTTCGGACATGCCTCTTTTCCTGGCACAGGCACCCTTGGTGTTCTTACCTGTGCTCTTGGGGTTCCCTGGAGCCCTATAGTTTTTCCAGTGGTTTGAAGATTCCAAATTCCTGCTCCTCAGTCCTTGACAGGGCCCTGGATGTTCCTCCACCAATTGGGGGGTCATCAGCTCCCCCACCCGATGTGTTGGGGGTTCAACTTCCTCACCTCACGCTGGGGGGGCACAGGCCCACGTCGGCTGCGCCCTCCAGGCTCTCAGTTCTGCCCGCGATTTGCCGCAGGGTCGGGCCTCGCCCCCACTCCGCCCAGGCGCCCCCGGCGCTGCTCCTTAAGCACTCCCCGGGACTTCGCAGCTCCGTTCTCCCAAGGGCCGTCTGCTCCAAATATGTTTCGGGCACAGGTACCCTTGGTGTTCTTACCGGTCTTGGGGTTCCCCGGAGTCCTGCAGTTTTTTCAGTGATTCGAAGATTCTAAATTCCTGCTCCTCGGTCCTTGGCAGGGCCCCGGATGTTCCTCCACCTCTTGGGGGGTCGCCAGCTCCCCCACCCGATGTGCTGGGGGTTCGATTTCCTCATCTCACGCTGGGGGGGCACAAGCCCACTCCGGCTGCACCCTCCAGGCTCTCAGTTCTGCCCGCGATTTGCCGCAGGGTCGGGCCTCGCCCACCCCCATTCCGCCCAAGCGCCTCCGATCCTTAAGCACCCCAGACCACTCCCCGGGATGTCGCAGCTCCGTTCTCCCGAGGGCCGTCTGCTCCAAATAAGTTTTGGGCACAGGCACCCTTGGTGTTCTTACCGGTCTGGCCTCGCCTGCCCCCAATCCTCCCAGGTGCCTCCGGCTCCGATCTTTAAGCGCTCCGGGGCACTCCGTTCTCCTGGGGGCCTTCTGGTCCAAGTAAGTTTCGGGGTCGTCGGAGAGTCAAAGCCCCCGCCCTCGGCAGGGGTCCACCCCAGCCTCGGGGCCGGGTGACCCGAGCCGCTGGGTTGGCGCTCATCCACCACCACCCGGGCCACCGCAGGCCCCGGTCCGCTCGGGTCGCCTCCGTACTTCAGTCCCCGGCTCCAGCCGCTGGGCGCGGGCCACAAGCACAGGAGCCCACCAATCCAGCCCAGCTTCACTTCAGGGCACTGACAGAGCTTAGTGCTCTATCCACTGATCCCCACAGGTCCCACACCGCCGTGCAGGCTTCAATTGTCCCCGATGCCGGCGTGATATAAACGGATATTTTTAGGCCCCTCCGGAGCAAGGGGATTATGCGTGCGCCATTTTCGGCTTCCTGGCCACGCCCTTTGAACAAATAATCATAACTGCACATAGAGAAAGTAACAAAAGCCCATGAGACTAAGAATGAAAGTCACAATATTTAGGTTTATTATGCATTATCTGTAAATGTTGCTGCTTTTTGTGAATTGGAACTTCTGCTCCTGATTTTTTTATGCAATTTATAGGGGCCCTCAGTCCAAGGTGATAGGTAATCCCAACTTGGATTTCATTTACAAGCAGCATTATACATTATGTAAAAATCTAATTGTTTAGTTTAGATTTCTCCACTGTCGCTTTAGCCTAAGAGGCTAATTACAAGTAGAGGTTCCCCTCTTAATGCCACCCACATATACCAAAATGGTCAGTCTCCCTTTTTCAGGTGAGCTCTTATCGGATTTCATTCCTGAGACCCCTTTATGTGGAGTCCTTCAAATTTAAATGGGTAGAAGAGACACCTGTATGCAGGCATAAATGCCTAGGTTTACCATGACCACCTGAGGGTCCACCACAATATCGGTTCAATATACTTTTCTATCACAAACCCTGCAACAGTCTGCTAAAAATAATGTGTCAACATCGATGGAAAACAATTTTTTCCATTGTGGCCTGTCACATTTCTCATAGTTTCCATTTTGATCTGTCACTTTCCCCATTATTTGCACTGTGGCCTATCACTTCCCCCTCCAAACAACAGTTAGGGCCATTGTCACAAACCAGACAAAGTTTACATACAGATTACTCTGCACATGGAGCTCTACACTTCAACATAGGTGCAAGTCTCCTCTTTAAAGGAATGCAAAACTTCCACGTTAAGATGTCCACCTAGATTTAGACCTGCAAGTCTCCCCCACCCAAAACTAGGTGGCAGAGACTCCTACAACCATTTCTATTACCTTTAATTTACTTTTAGTAACTTTCTGGCTGTTTGTGGAGATCACTATCCCTGGAGTAGACATCTCCCCATAGAAAGTAATAGGGCATTTTAAGAACACTAATGTTATATTAAAATGATTAAATGTATTTTAACAGAAAAAAATGTAAACCATTACCTTAACTTGTCAGCTAGGACTACCACAGTAACAATGGTCACCACACGACCACTAAAACCAAATATATTATTACATATAATTTAACTATATTTTCTAGTTTTTATGTATTAAACTAAATTACGTTAAATTAAATGCTAATTTTCTCTACCCCACCACTTACAGTACAATTTCTGTTGAATATGTCACACTGTTGAGTTACCCGAGAATCAAAAACACAATATCAATGGGACAGAGCATTAAGGTGTGTAGACGTGGATTAAGCAATAATAAATCTGTATCCTATGTTTACTTACCTTCTAATATTTTGTCCCTCCACATACTGCCCTTGATATTCCTGTACCACAATATTGTTGGTGTTAATGTTCAGTTGTACAAACGTCAGGATCTTGAATATAAGTTATATATTTTTTTATTGGGGTTTAAATTTAAAAATAAGTTCCCATTCACAATATAGTTCAGTAAACTATTACTCTGTGTAATACAATAGTACCATTTTGTATATTTTAAAAACATGGCAACATTAAAATTATTTTAAACAAAATGTGATTGAAAATGTTATTTAATTTATTTTGTCTGTGTCACTGTTATTCGCTCTGCCATTGATTTTAATTTTAGGAGTGTTGCAGTAGTCCATGTGTGGCCCATGATTTACTGCAAGGCTGTTCCCGAGTACCTTTGAGCCTGTTTTGTCAGTATTAGTACAGATGTAAATGTAGGTATGTATTTTATGAGCGGGAATTGTCTAAGTATGTTGAGACATCCACCATCAGGGTGGAGATCTCCATACAGAAAAGATGGGAGAAACAGAGATATTCGGCTCCAAGTATGATAATTACATTTCAGAGCACATAAAATAGTATCACTCCGGAATGGCTTTTTTGAATATGGCTTTTAGATTTCAGCACGGGAGAGCCTGAAATGCCTCAAACTTTGGTTGATCATCTTTCTGGTATCCTTATTTAGGATTACACAATAATCATATACTAATGGGGTGTTAGGATATGTTAACTTTGCAAATTTTTTGATTGTTAAAGGTGAAAGGATTAGCATTTCTAAACCTAGATTTTTTCTGCAAATATTCATGTCAAACAAGTACTACACATTTTGAAAAGAGCTTCATTACCACTAGAGATCCATTTTCACATAAGGACCTAAGGCCAGAGCCGTAGACAAAGAAACGAGAGCTGACGTTTCAGGCCTGTCCCGTTTGCAGTGCACACAGGACAGGCCGGTGCACAAGAGTCCTAAAAAGGCAGCTTTCACTGCCAAGGCCCTCACCTGAATGTGCCCAATCTTGGAAGCGCTAAGCAGGGTCGGGGGCTGCCTGACCAGGCCTGACCTTCCTTAGCATTTCTGAGATCGGGCACATTCGGGTTCCTATGGGTCACGGAACTCTGCCTCAGCGGAATTTCACAGAGTTGTTTTTTTAACTCTGCGGTATTCCACGGAGTCCGAATCCATCAACTCTACACAGGGCTAATCCTGAGTTGCAGCACAACACTTCAGACAATGAGGGTCCAGGAATAAGTTGGAGAGGGCACCCTGTGGCAGGGGCACATGGTGCGTGGGAGGGATGCCGTGGGCCAGCAGGGTGAGGCCAATGGCGCTGCTCTTGTCCAGGACACCATCAGCCACATCTTGGGGGTTTATCAGGAGTCCCAATGCTTGATGGTCAAGGTGTTGACTGAACTCTGGGAAATCAAGCAGCTACAGAGGGACATGCATAGGGACATATGTTAACAGGCCCACAATTCCAACATGACCTCCCTAACAGGGGTGCCGAGGGACATACACACCAATCTGAGCAGGGCTTTTCAAAACCAGTCCACACCTTCCTTTGGCTCATCAATAGCAGGTCCATCAACATCAGTGCCAGCCACAAGAAGGGTGGCCCTGCCAGAGGAACAACAAGCCACAGGCACCCCTACTTCTGTAGCAGCTGATCCCACCCGCAAGCAGTGAAGAATCCAGGAGGTGTGGATGGTAAGGCACCCACCACAGCCAGCAATAACCCTCTTCCTTAAGGACTTCCTTTGTGTGTTACACATTCAGGGACTCATTATGAGTTTTGGCGGTTGGACTGTTAGACTGCCATGTTTCCAGTCACACAGACCACCGTATTACGAGTTATACAGCCAGTACTGACAAAACCCAGTCAAAACCAACTCCGCAAGGACTCCAGAGGACGGGAAATAGGTGGTTCGACCACCAGCACCGCCAGCCCATTAACCAACCACCGACCATATTACAAGTAAAAAATTGCAATGGCGGTCCTCTCATGGCGGTCTTCCAATGGCGGTCTAAACCATGGCAGTTGTGCTCACCACAGTACTAAACTACACCACATTGGATGGATTTAAAAACAACACAGCTGACACACATCCACACACCTGACACACCTGCAAACCACACTATAAAACACACCCCTGCACACACCACAATCCTTTGCATTTCCCACAGCAAGACCCAACAAGGTAGCAGAATAAAGAGATATTCCAGACCATAGATGAGGCACCCCTCCAACTATCACAACCACATGCTCCACATCCTCAACAAACACCAATAACATCCAGCTGCACCCCCACACTCTGATTACTCCTAGTCACCTGTTTAGCACCCAGCACCCACCCATTTTCTGTCAATCACCATCATGTGGTCCCAGAAAAATAACTGTTCCACAGATGTCGAGTTAAGAGTCATGGCGAATTAAATCATTAGAGTAAAGCCACAATTATTTGGAGCCCAGGTCCAGCAAACTACTATCACTAGAAAAATGGAAATGTGGCAAAGGATCGTCGACAGAGTGAATTCTGTAGGCAGTTTCCCCGCACACAAGAGATGATATCTGGAAGAGGTAGAACGACCTCAGGGGCAAGGTCTGTTCCATGGCATCCAGGCAACAGATTGTGGTCTTGAAGACTGACAGTGGTTCCCCACCTCCTCCCCTACAGCTCACATCATGGAAGGAAAAGATCTTGGCCATCCTGCATCCTGAGGGCTTGACAGGAATACCTGGGGAAGTGGAGTCGGGTAAGTTACAACAATAAAAATGGCAAACAAATTGTTACCAGTTACCACCTGTCCAAAGACCAGTGGTTTGCATCTCACATGGAAACTAGACTCACTTGGGGAACCACATCTTTGTATACTGTGTGTAGCACAGAACATTGTACCACACTCAAAATGACCTTGTCCTGCAATTCCCTCATGACCGGTACTCACCTGAAAGGAGGACAACTGTACAGTGTGTGGGAGTAGGTCATGCAAGGGAAGGAATGCCAAGGCCAGGGTACAATACCAGTGTCAGGCCCCCCATCCAACACAGTGTACCCTGATACAAAATACCCTTCTCCTTCTACTCACCCATTGATCTGTACTCACCTGTACTCCCCTGAAAGGAGGACAACTATACCATGTGTGGGGGGGTAGGTCAGGCACTGACAGGAATGCTAAGGCCAGGGGGTAATACTAGTGTCACCCCCAGCCAACACAGTGTACCCTGATACAAAACACCCTTCTCCCTCTACTCACCCATTGAACTGTACTCACCTAAAAGGACAACTGTGCAGTGTCTAGGAGTAAGACAGGCACTGACAGGAATGCCAAGGCCAAAAGCTAGTGTCACACCCCCAGCCAACACAGTGTACCCTGATACAAAATGCCCTTCTCCCTCTACTCACCCATTGTACTGTACCCACCTGACAGGAGGACAACTCTATAGTGTGGATGTGATACAGGGAGATAATGGCTAAAACTTATAGAAGGATCCCTTAATCTCACTCCAAGCAACAGTTCAATGTACATATGCCAAAACAACTTTTCCTGGGAATACACACATAAGGTGCACACACGTGGGTGAGTCACATTGAACGGCTGCATGTAGTACAGGGAGTCACATGACTGCTAAGGCCAGGAGGTGCTGTCTACCCAATGCAATGACCCAGCCCCCTCTGCATATGTTCAAATAACCGTGTTGGTATACTTGCTATGAAACTCTACTCACCTCAGAGGACAGACAATGGGAACTGTGGGTTGTGATGTGAGTAACGTCACTGTAAATCCCAAGAGGGCCATGCAACCCCAAACACCAGGCCAGTGTCCATATGACATTGTGCCACTGTCTGTGAACCCACTAAGGAACTTGACATACCTGGAAGGGACAAGGATACACGTCATGGTACACCCTTTGATGTGGCCACACACTCAGATCCATCTTGAGATGTCATGCCAAGATTAAAATAGTGTAGACAGGAAGGACAGCTCAAAATGTCTCGATGGAACTTCTAAGACAGATCTAAGACTCTAAGATGTGTCATCTGTTTGGCAATAGCACTAGTCACATTCACAATGCACTGACCACAGGTGACAACTATCACTTTTTATCCAAGATTCTGCCAATGCCTTTAGGACAGACAACTAGGTTTCAAGATGACTCAAACAACATCCTGCCCAGCCATTGTTCTGCCTGTACTACTGGCAAAATATGAGTCCATTATCATCCCTCCAACAGCTAATGATTCCAGACAGTCCGAGCTAGGTCACTGAACTGAAATTGGGATGTGACTCCATTGTCAGGTTATTACAAATGAGAAGATGTATAGCTGTTATGTTAGGGAAATCAGCCGATCCAATGTGAACCTGGCCCTAGCCCAATGTCACTGTCAACTATTGGAAGTAGATGTCACAATACAACCACTAACACTGTTTCCCTCACATCAACAGGTCAAGCTTCGACTGCACATGCCAACACCACTGAGGTTACTGCCACTACCCCCACAGATGAAGCCCTCAGTGAGGACACCACTCCTGGACCGCTGGACATTGAGGACGGTCCTGGCACATCCAGGCAACCTAGTCTGACAACACCAGTCAGACTCATCCTGACCACATCGACTCCTCCCAGCCACGTCACCTCTACATCACAGGCAGCCAGTCACCCCCAAAACTGTGTCTCGAGGACAAGTCTCCAACATCTTGTGCCCCCCAGTCCAGCTCCTGAGCTACAGCCAGCCAAGTCTGACAATGGAGGACCTGGAACCAGTGGAAGGGAGCAAAATGCACCAAGAGCACAGGCATGTGGGTGTTGGGTGTGTGGGATGGATGGTGTGGCACAGCGGAAAGAGGCTGCTGGTGATGCCTCTGGCCAGGATACCATCAGCCAGGTCTTGGAAGCCTACCAACATTCCCAAGGTCTGATGGTCCAGATACTAACCAAACTCAGGATAATCAAGGAGCTACAGAGGGATTTCCATCTGGAAATGTGTGAACAGTGGGAGACCCACAATAACAACATGGCCTCCCTAACAGGGGTGCTGAGGGATATCAACAATACCCTGAGCAGGGATTGACAACACCACCTCACCCCTTCCTATGGCGTATGTACACCAGGCCCCTCATTTGTGCGAGTTACTGGAAGGGAGGCCCTGCCAGGGGAAGCACCAACCTCCGACACCCCTGCCTCTGTAGTTACTGAACCCCCCACAAGCGGGACATCCAGTCAAGCATCCAGGAGGTGCAGATGGCAAAACACTAACCACTGCCATCATGTGACCACTTCCTGATGTCACTCCCTTGTGTACCACAGATTCACTTTGTTGACTGTTCCTTAACTAATTTCCATACTAGTTGGACACTGGATTTGGGACTTCAGATGCTGTGGCCCCTTCTCTATTGATTGCACTCACCATGACTGATCCCTTCACCTTATTTGTTTTTCATTCCAGTATCACTATTGATTTCTGCAGTAAGGTAAATAAACACACCCATCACTAAAACATTGCCTACTACTTCTTTTTTTTTACTGTCTGAAATGTTGAATGCTATTCACATGTGAAGCACATGAGTAAGACATAAGAAGGTAATGGATGGAGGCAGATGTCTCAGTTAGTGTCATGCTGAGGATGACTAGCAATACAATGTCACAAGTGTATGGCACACCAAATGTTTTATTGTACTGTTTTTCACATAGGCTGTTAAAAATGTCTGGATAGTCATAGCCAAGAACGTCTTAGCCATTTTGAGTCAGGCCAGGTATCCCAAATGTACCACCCCCAGACCACACAAGAAAGGGCTTTGTCAGACTTTGTCCAGTAGATTAGGATGGACCTTGTCCCATAGATTAGGCTGATGTTGGGCTGGTGTTGGACTTGTCCTCCTGAAATGGCTATTGTGTACATGTGATGTGTATCATCTTGAGATTTGTCAGTGCAGACATGGAGTGTGTTGAGTTGTGCTAGGTTGCTTTGCATTTGAGTATGCGTGTTTCCATTTAGGGGTGTGCCCCTTTCTGTTGGTTTGTGTAGGGGTATGTCCTATGGAGTTGGAGTTGTGTGTACTTTGTTGACTTGCCTTCCCCATTGTGTAGCTGTGCATGACTATTGCTTTTGGAATTGTTTGTCCCTGAGATCCATGTAGGGCCATTTCCTGTGCGCATGTGGTTTGGGGGCCCTGTTCACCACGATATGCGTCCCAGTGCAGCTTCCTTCCATGTATGGTCCTCATGCTTTCATACTAGCTCTGCAGCTTTTGTTGATGCGCTTTGTCTGTTTTGTCCATGTGTCTCTCTGTGTATTGTGTATGACATTCTGCTTCCATTGTAATGTGATGTGTGTGATGTGTGTCCATTGCAGGGTTGTTTCATGATGGGGTTGTATGTGTTCCACGGCACATCAATGGATATGTGTGTTGTATGTGTGAACAGTCTCTGCCAGTATTGCATGAGTATATGTATGTTGTTTGTATATGTGCAGTAATTGTGTTGTTGCAGCTGTGTGTGAGAATGTTGTGTGGCCTTCAGTGTCCCTGTGCCAGCAGAAAACATGGGCTCCATCGGCCTGTTTGAGCTACCGGGAGACTATGGCGGTCTGTGCTGCCTGGCGGTGGCGGCGGACCGCTAGCGGTCTTCTGTTTCGACGACCACCAAACTTGTAATACAGCGGTCTGCTCCACCAGGTCATTGGTGGTCGGACTGCCATCGCCAATATGGTGGTCATCGGACCGCCAAACTCGTAATCAGCCCTCTACTCTGGACTGATTGAACTGTTTGTTGAGTCATGACACATAAAATTTCTGTTAGCGTCACAATAAAATCACCCTTTACTGACTCATTGTTTGCTGATTTTGATTTCATATTTAGTCATGTAGATATGTCAGGCCATGTGAAACATACGATGATGATCCAAGGTACTTGTTCAAAATGGGATATGTTGCATGTACACAGTGTCAGGATTACAACCCTCACACACATACAAGTTTCTGGTCAAAGTAAACATTTTATTACAGTATTCAGCATATAGGCTGTCAACATGTCTGAACTACTTGGAAACATAAGTGTTTAACTCATACTGGGTAAATGAACATATTTATAGGTACAGACCTCCAGACCATGGAAGGAAGGTAATTGTCAGACATTGTCCTGTAGAAAAGGCAATCATTGAAATGGTTGATGTCATCAGCTTGAGCCTTATCATATACCACATAAAAGTAATTCAACATCAGCTAATTCAAGATACGGACAGATGGCTGTACAACATTCTCTGATCACAGGACCATCATAATCCAATGCTCATGCATCTGGTGGTATGACACAAACATATGTCAGTGTTTTGGCACAGCCACTGTGGCCTGAAACATCTACAGCTATATTCAGGCCACACAAAAAGAGTGTTTAGCCAATGTGAATGGGAAATTACTTGTCTGTAAACTGAGACTACATATTTAATGACCACTTTGTGACACACATGATGCATCAGGCCCACCACAGCAAACAAAATAAGTCCAATGGGCACCGCTGACCTTCCACCCAAACACTGTGTAAGCTGTCTTGGCACATGTCTCATACACCCAAACTCTGTGACTTACATTAGCTGGAACAGTCCATGACCACTTTGTATGTCAGAACAGCATCACATACCTGCCAATGCAACAAATTTGAAATGCCCACCTGATAATGTCATGGTGAAGGTACCTGTACAATGAGCAAAACAAGGAGTATAGGTTTGAAACAATGCATTTGAAACAAGTCATAAAGCAAGCATCTGGAAATCAAAGTGCATTGCAAGGAAACTAACACAGACAAAGCAAAATATTCAAGGTTGGAATGTGTCAAAAGCTATCTAAACCATCAGCCTTTGATGATTATTGCAGAGTATCAGCTCCCTAGCTAATTCCAAAACACTCAACTCTACAGAGTATCATACCTACAGTTCAATGTACAGTCACATTCTTATGAATGAATCACATGACATACTTACACTCATGAGAAGCAGCTGTGGATGAGATCTTCTTTCAAGTCAGTTCCTTTCTCTTCATCACTGTCATCTTCAGTTAACATTTCAGGATTTTTACCTGGTGGCACTGCAAACTCTCCCTCCTCTGGGATATATGGCATATTCCTCCACAGGGTAATGTTATGGACCATGCAGCAAGCCATAATGATTTGACACACTTCCCTGGGTGAGTAGAGGAGGGCTCCACCAGTCCTGTACAGACATCAAAATCTATCCTTTAGGAGCCCATTGGCCTCTGTGTTCTTCCATGGGCCTCATTGAAGCTGACTTCTCCTGGCGTAGTTGGATTCCTAAGCAGCATCAATAACCAAGGACAGTTTGGTTATGCTGAGTCTCCTGTTAAGGAATGGGACATAAGAGAAACAATGAGTTACTCCATGATTGTAGCACTTGACATTGCTCACACACATTCAGGACAGATGTGACTTACCAACCAGCCAGGCTAGCTCATTGCAGTTGTGACATCAGTTGGGGTACAGTGCTGTTCTGCATTGTGAAGGACTCACGGGCTGATCCTGGATAATAGGCACACACATGTGAGATGTAGAGATCGGCCAAAAAGACAACTTGCACATTGATGGAATGGAAGTTCTTTCTGTTGTGATGGACTTGTTCAGCAAGGGGTACCTGGGGTGGCACCAAGCCAACATGTGTGCCATCAATGACCCCACCACATGTTGGAGGTGGGCAAAACCATAGAAGTTAGCCTTCACATTGGCTAAATCCTCACACTGGGGGAACCTAACATAGCTGTCAATGTGTTTCAACATTGCTGATAGGAAATCTCTCAACACCACACTGAACTTAGGTTAGGACAAGCCAGCAGATAGGGCCACACAATGTTGGAAGGACACTGTGGCCAGGAAGTGCAATAATGACATGACTTGAACAATAGGTGGTATGCACTATGGATTATTGTTAGCTGGCATCAGATCTGGCTCTAACTGACGCCATAGGTCCACTATTGTTGCCTAGTCAGATAGTATCATTGGAAAAAGTTGAGTTCCCACATGGACTGAAGGTCTGGCAGTAGACGGTCTACAGGAGGCACCCTCCCACTCCCGGGTACCAATGTGTGACAAGACATTATTTGCAGCATCAGTCGGTGTGTCCACAGCAACATACATGATGCATGCCAACAATATCATGTAGCAAAGCATTTCTCACTGAATATACATGGCACCCAGAACACATCACAGCTGGCAACTACACAAAGGTCAAATGTGAGTCCCATGGCTGTCAACACATTTGTCCACAGCATGGTTTCGGGTGACACCCAACTATCCGCTACACATTTGCCACTTGAAATGTGACTGTATTGTCTGACAGTCAAAAATTTGGTTGGCGGTGGTGGAACGTGCACCCCCATCATATGCCATTTGTGCCCTGCAACACACTACACTGTTGGTTTTATAGTACACTAATGGTTTTATAGTAGGACCTACATATCAAGACAGAATAATGATGTTTGTGATTATCCTACACATATATTGTAGGTGTGACGTAGAATACAGCATTTCAAACCACCAAAATGGCGGATACCTGACCTACTCCACTGGACATTAGGAACTGCTTGCGACCACCAGCAGAAGTCATCTGTGCAGACAGCAGTTCCAACTGTGGCAGACACAACCATACGCTATTGTTTTGTTGCTTGTGATGGTCATGGCCCAAGGGTGTGTCTGTCAGTGATGATGACCGCCTATGTGGCATATGTCTTTGCCATGTTGTGTAAAATCAGTCACTTGACTCCTGACACTGCTGCTAGCAACACCTTCACTACTTCAGCTGCTGTGTGCCACTACGGGGAGCAATCATGCCAAATCCAGCAAGTGAAAGGGCCCCTGCCTTCTCTCCAGAGGCGCGGGAGAAGCTTGTGTATGAGGTCCCTCCCCTGTATGGACAGCTATATTGCTCACCAGAGAAGCAGGTAAGTACCACATGTGCACAATTTACTCTGTTCAACACCATTCTTTCCCTACTCAAACACTACAATGTGTCCTTATGTGCCAGTTAGACTTCTTGTGTACCTCTTGTTGTGGTCTGTGCGGTATTAATGGGATGTACATGGTGCATGTATTGGTGACCAGTAACATATGTTGTGTTCATTCACATTGTATTGTGTGATGTTTTAGGGTCAGAAATCCTCCTTGTGTTGGATGCATATAACTAGGCTGGAAGAATTTACTGCCATACAATGACATGTCTTTCTTTATGATGGTTATAAATGTTAGACAACATGCATGTGTATGACAGCATGAGCTGTGTATGTATCATGTCTGAGTCATTTGAGGATCTTGTAAGCAATATATATAGTGCCACAGATCTTTCACCCCAGATCTGGCCTTGTCAAACAATTGTCTGGAAGGTATATCTGCCCTTCAGGTTGCCACACAAATCACAAGTCACTTTGCTGATGGCCACATAATGTACTATCCTGCATGGAAATGTGAGTGACATGTAGATTCTGTATCCTCAGCCTCCAGAGAACAGGGCCTGTCTAATGTATCTCCCATTATGGGACATAGTACAGGCTATGGGAGAGTCACAGTGGCTATGCAACTGTGGCACTGTGCCCACTCCCTGTACAACAGCAGATCCTTTCATGTGGCCAATATGATGATCTAGTTGCAACACTTGCCCTGAATGCCTCAGTCCATTGACTAGATTAGAAATGGGTACAGAGAAAAATCAATAAACTAGTCCATATGTGCATGTGGCAACATTGCCAATGTGTGTCTCTGACTCATGACAGGTCCCTTACTTCCACAGCTCTGTTGTCACTTCCACAGAAGCCACATTTGTCTGTACAGTCTTACTGCACTAATGACAGACTCACGGTGCAGACACTGTGTAGATTCCTGAGACCATGACTTGTGACTCAGTAACTTGGGGCCAGATGTATCAACCATTTTTGCGATCACACTTGTTATCGAATCGCAAATTGGATTTGCGACTACATACTGATTTAGTATTAGGAAGCGGCGTGTCAAGGGCGTCCCTTCCTCATACCGAATCGTAGAGGTATGTATGAATGTTTTGTGACCATGAATGCGGTCGCAAAACAATCGCAGTTGCCACCTACTTCAAGTAGGTGGTAACCCATTTGCAACCCAAAGGGACCCCTTCCCCTTTGTGAATGCATCCGAACATGTTTTTTAAGAGCAACGGACCACTGCCTACTCTTAAAAAATGAAAAGAAAGCTTTTAATTTTTCATTTTTAAATGCATCCCGTTTTCCTTTAAGGAAAACGAGCTGCATTAAAAAAAAAAGATTGCTTTATTGAAAAGCAATCAGTGTCATGGTGGTCTGCTGAGCCCAGCAGGCCACTATCCCTGTGATTGTAGCCATTCGCAATGGCTCGCAAATTGCGACCTACCTCATGAATATTAATGAGGTAGGTCGATTTGGGAGCCCTTGTGAATCACAGTATGAAACTCCTGGAGTTTCATACATTCAAATAGAGATTACTTAATTGTGATTCGCAAAAAATCGCAATTAGGTCCTTGGTATTGTGAAAAATGATACATCTGGCCCTTGGTTACATAGCAGAAATAGTACAATGCATACCCTTGTATGTTGGATGCAATCTCTGTAGTTTAGACACATATGTCCACAGGAGTGGTCTGTGGTACAGATACATATCACAGAAACAACCCCTGAAGTGGCATGAGTCTGCATTTAGTAGGCTACATGTCCACACATGCACAGGGAAAACACTTTCTGTACCTACCATGCCAGTCCCTTCATTGTCACTCAAGTGTAAGGGTGAAACTGTACTATGGAAGTTGCCTGTAGGGACTGTATGCAGTGAGTCAATCTCGCAGGGAATATATTTGTTGGTCCAATTAGACCTAAGGAGCTTACCCTTCAGAAGCCACATAGGTGTGTAGTGTTTCAGTGTGGCTCACATCACAGTACATGTTGCTGGAGCCTGGGCTACCTGATGTCAGTAGGCTTGCTTAGTCATTGTAGGCCATGAGGAGGGTAGTGGGTTAGTCTGCAGATGGATAAAAAAGTGGGTAGTCATGTCCCTGTACTTATTGGCATGTGTGCTTTATACTTGTGGGGTATTGACAAATTGACCACTTGTAATTATAATCACTTGGTTTATCTCTTGCATCCATACAGGTGAATACCCATCAGAAGAAGGAGACATGGAGTGCCATCACCTGAAAGGTGCGGACCCTGGGGTCCAAAGCCGGCAGAGCATCCACTGTCGGAAGAGGTGGAAGGACCTGAGATGCTGGGCTAGGAAGATCTGGGAGGTCCGGGTGGTGCTGTCATCCCAGCGTGGGCGGGTGCCCGTTGGACCATGACCACCCAATGGCCGCATTCTGGCTGTGGAGTAAACCTGATATTAATGGGTGTTTGACAGGAACACAGTAGTCACAAGGGGATGAGTACAGGGAATATTCCTGCCTGTCACATTGCCAAGTTAATGTGTTAGGTTCAGACATCTCCCTCTAATGATTAGGGATGAGACATGTGTGACACAGTAGATGATTAAATGTTTGTGTTGATATGTGATGTGGTGCATACTGATGTGCCTTACCTATTGCCCCAGGGATCTAGGACACAACTGTGTACAATCCACAAACAATTTGCTTCCCAGGGACAACACATGGCTATGTACATTGATCAATCAAGTACATTTTTGCTGTTGTAGTGGGTGTAAATTATATGCTACAAAGCACTACTCCTCAGTGTTTCAGGCCACAGAAAAAGAAGTGATGGATCACTGTCCTCAGCTGTGTGTCTGGTCAAATGAGTAAATTGGCATCTGCGCTCCAGAGGCTACTTGTCTTCAGTGTGTGACAAGTGCTGGTGCCTCACTACTGTAATGTAAAGATGGTCACAATACATGTGACAGAGCTTACACTGTTCTTTGGGTGAAGCTACAGATAAATACTTTCCCTAGGTTAGTGGAGAATGTCCATTGGTATGATTTATGTGCCATCACTGTTGGCAACATTTCTTGTGCTAACATGTTAGCATGTGTCCCTTTCTCTTTTGACAAAATGAGTACATTGCTGTTTCATGCATGGTCTACCTGTGTTCATGGAATGCTTCCTGTATTCCCTCACACATATGTGCATGATAACCTGTGTTTGGAATAGGACATTTGCAATGGGGCTACAATTCATGTGGTGCCACAGGCAGCAGTGTGTCACCTTTGATGTTTGGCTCACACATACCCTCACCCGTCATAGCATGTCATTTCACGTGTACAACTGCAGTAGCAATGAGGGACATGATGGGTAAGACTGGAGGTTTTACACACAATGTGCACTTCCATGCTATTGATGTGGCATCATGTGGGAAAGTTCACTGCACATGTGTAATGGGGATGTTTTTGCCTGACTGTTGGCATGCATCATGGGGTGCAGTTATGTTGGAATCACATGTGGTTGGGTACAGCCATTCATCCACAGACATCTGGGTTAGCATACCTATAGACACCAGCCCAACAGACACACATCTACCACTCCCACATCACCCAGCACCTATACCTCCCAGCCCCCCAAGACAGGTAAACACGCACACTCACAAATGCAACAGACACCACTCAAATAGAAGCATACCTTTCACACGCACACACCCAGGCATCTCTGCCCACACACAAGTCAATCACGCCCTCAACCGCCAAATCCCCCATCCCTTCTGCAGACCCTCCCTGTTTTCCCAAGGAGAGTTTCCTCTTTGAGCTTGCCCTTTTTCCTGTTCCCTCCACCTCCCTCCCAAACCCCAGAGGCCCCAATCAACAGCCCAACCCATCTCTTCCACATTGAAGTTCTTCCCATTGCACCTTCCCACCTGGAAACACCCATACCCTTCCCCCAAGAAGAAGCCCACCCCTCCAATGAAAAAGACCCTCCTTCCAAACCCACATCTACTCATCCCCAATCCGACCCCACTCCACCCAAGGATGATCCTTGAGGTGCCTGCCTGCCCACTTAATGCCCCCTCCTGTGGAGGTTCCCTGGCAGTACTGGAGTCAAGTGTGGGCAGAGTAATGTGCATGGATATCTAATTTGACTGGCAAATGGCCTTTGTTCTAACTCATTTGGATAGCACACACCCAAGTTGTTGTTTTTTGGGTACACATTTGTCCTGCAATTCCTTTTCTATCTTTATGTTGTTCCTGAGTAACTTGTGCTGCATGCCCCTCAGTTGTGTATATTTCAGCCTGATGCATTTGCTGTTGTTTGCAATATCTGACTTTGTGAGCCCATAACCCAAGACAAAGGTAGAAGTTAACTGTTGCCTGAATGGATATGTGGGTGTTAATCCAAATAGGGTGTCATTGCATTACATTGTGTTTTGTATGGTAAATATTTCATCTTGTGTTGTTCAATGTCAGCATGTATGGTGTTAGACTTGTCCCCCTGATATGGATTGAACATTCGGCTCATATGTTGAAGCTTGAGTTTTGTTTGTCCAAACATGGAGGGTGTTCAGTTGTGCTAGCTTCCTTTGAATTTTACTGAGCATGTGTTTATTTCGATGTGTGTACCTTGTAGTTACTTCATCTGGATGTATGGCCCATGCTGTTGCTGTTGTATTTGCGTTCTTGGCTCGCTCTTCCACATTACGCAGATAGGCATGTCACTTCGCTCTACTATTGTTTGTCCCTGAGACATATGATGGGCTTGTTCCTATGCAAATGTTTTTTAGGGTCATGTGCAAAGTGAAATGTGGCCTAGGGGAGCATCCTTCCATGGGTGCTATTGATGTCCCCATCCCTTTTGCGCAGGTATTGTTTGCATAGTGACCTTTCAATATTTGTCTCTCAAACTATTGTACATCCCATTGGCCTTCCTTTGTGTTGCAATGTGGGTGATGTGTGGGTATTGCAAGGATGTTTCATGGGAGGGATGCTTGTGTTCTATGACACATCCATACATATGTGTGTTCCATCTGATGACAGTGAATGGCATGTGTACAATGCGAGGGTGTCAGTTGAATTGGTAGATGTGATGTTGATGCGGTGTTGCTGTTGTGTAACACAATGTTGTGTACACTTCACTGTCCCTGTGCCTGAGATGGGCAGACATGTGTTTTTGTGTAGTGTGGCAGTGCAATGTCAGTGACCTGCCCAAAGGGTGTGTTTTGTGGTTGTGAATGTGTCATTCTTTGTCAATGACTCCGACAGTGGACAAAATGACACATTTGCCTGGTGCCCATAGCATGACCCCCATATCATATAGATGATGGCGTGATGACCTGTTGTTGAAATTAATTACACAGGGAGGGGTGTGTACTTACCATTGGTTGCATCCACGAAGGCCTGGATTTTGGGCACCTTTGATGAGCAGCGGCAGAACATGTGTGATGGGCTCCATGGTGATACAGGACATATAACGATGCCTGCAGGTGAGTTTCTTACTTTATGCTCTCCGATTCCACCAGCTAGGACGTGGTGGTTGGACTGCAATAGTCACATTGGTGTAATGCAACATTATAATGAGTCCTGTGGAAACACTGCCTCTGCCAGCTTGTTGGTCCTGCCTCATCACCACAACGGTCTGTGCTGCCTGAAATTGCCACAGTGACTTCAGCAGTTTTTGCTTTATGGGCCAGCAAACATCGCAATACAGTGGTCCGACTGCCAAGCCAATGGTGGTCAGACCGTTGCCATGGTAGTGCATGGACTGCCAAAGTCGTAATGTGCACCTATTTCTTTTCTATGCATCAATTTATTCTTTACTTATTTTCCAGTTGCATACTGCCTTCCATCACTTTGATGCATTAGGACCATTTACAGGTAACCAAAGAGATATATAAAAGCTAGAAACAATAAGGAGGAACAATAGGTCATGGGCATTCATACGTTTAGTTGTAAAGAGTTCCTACATGCTAGGTAAGATCCAGATCAGAGACATTTAGCCAAATTCAGAAGCAATTCTTTTTAGTTGTTTTCTGAAGATTAAAAAGGAGGTGGGTGCTTGTGGGATCTAAATGGTAAAGGAGCTCCAAAGAGATGAGTCAACTCCACAGAACGTTTACATTTGAACTTGGGTGTTTTGAGGAGTAACATAATTTGACTCCTCAAATTTTTTGGCCACTGTAACTAATGAGAAGGCTGAGGAGACACAGTCGGTGGCACTGGTGAACAAGTTCCTACACGAGACAGACAATTTGATCAATATTCCTGCCTCAACGTAAATTCAGTGGAACTCCTGGAGGATGGATGTGACATAGATTAATTGTCTCTTAAATGACCCCAAACATGCTATAGAGCAAATAACTATCTTAATAGAGCCCAAAGCAGATTTTGGAATGAAGCCAGCATGGCATTTAAAGTTCAGGTAAGAGAGGGTTAGTGCATGTGCAGCAGTAGAGAGGGCTGTAGAGAGGATTTTGTTTGATTTTTCAAAGAAGTCAAAGGTGAAAACTATTTGATATGGTGAGTGCGCTTATAAGTGGAATGGGAGAGGGTTGAGCACAAAACCAGTGATTTGGCAAAGGTGGCAAGAGGATGGTCAAAATCCTCTACGAGTTCACCCAGCAACTTCTGGTTGAAAATATTTCTGTGTTTGTGGGAGAGTTGGATGTATCTGGTTTTGGACTGAGTCAATTGCAGGAAAGTTTCGGACATTTAAAGCTTGAGTTGGGCAAAGGTGAGTTATAGACCTGGACCCTTGGAAAGTCTCCCCTGTCCTTTATGCCTCTGCGTCCATGTTTTGACTGTATGCTGGACTCTGTTTTTGCTGTTTTTGGTACTTTGGGCACTTGACCACTGCTGACAAGTGCAAGTACTCCCTGTGTAAATTGTATGTGTAATTGGCTTTTCCATGATTGGCATATTACTAGTGGCATTTACTAGTAAGCCCCTAGTAGAGTGCACTAGAGGTGCCCAGGGCATGTAAATCAAATGCTCCTAGTGGGCCTGCAGCACTGATTGTGCCACCCACATGAGTAGTCCTCATGGCTCAGATCTGCCACAGCACTGTCTGTGCGTGCAGTTTTAAACTGCCAATTCAACCTGGCAAGTGTACCCACTTGCCAGGCTCAAACCTTCCCTTTTTATACATGTAAGGCACCCCTTAGGTAGGCCCTAGGTAGCCCCATTGGTATGGTGGAGTGTATTTTAAAGGTGGTACATGTACTGATGTGTTTTACATGTCCTAACAGTGAAATACTTCCAAATTCATTTTTCACTTTTGGAAGGCATATCTCTCTCATAGGGTAACATGGGCTGCCTTTAAATATCTTTTAGGTGCAGTTCCCCTTTGGGAGCAGATAGAGATCTGGAGTTTGGGGTCTCTGAACCGACAATTTAAAAATGCATCTTTGGTAAAGTTGGCTGTTTGAAAATGCCACTTTTAGAAAGTAGCTTAAATCTTTCTGTGACTCTGCTTACTTGTGTATTCCCTTTCTGGGTCAGACTGACAGTTGGGCTATTTGTGAATCCCCTCTAGACAGTGACACAAAGGGAGCTGGAGTGTAGCCTGCATTTCCTGATGAGCCATCTGGGCTAGAGTGGAGGGAGGAGTGGTAACTTACAGCTGAATGGTCTGTGCCTGCCCTTACACAATTCAGTCTCCAACCACCTGGTGTGTGTCTGGGCAATGCGCGGGCAAGGCAGGATCCTGTGAACAACAGAGACTTTCCTTTGAAGTTTGCCTACTTCAAAGGCAGAAAGGAGTATACGTAGTGGACACAAACCCTCCAGATTTTCAGATTTACTTCTGTAACCAAGAGGAACCTCTGCCAAGGAGAAGTGCTGAAGAGATGAGGGGAAGTGTTGTCCACGCCTGTGACTGTGCTTTGTTAGGGTATCCTGCAGTTGCTGTTTCTTCCTGAGGAAGGGGACAAAGACTGGTCTTTGTGGTAAATTTGTGCTTGTGAAGAATCCTCAAGGGCTTGGACTGAGCATGCCTCCCGTTTTGAAGTCTCAGGGCCATCAAAGACTTCCTCTGCCAGTACCTGGACTCTCTGCTGAGACTCCTGTCCTGCCAAGTGGTGACCTATCTAGTCTCTGGGCCCTTGAAAGATGAAGTTGATAGAAGAAGGACTAAAATCCACGTACAGAGAGCCATGAGGGAAACTTTTTGATGCACCACCTGCAAAGCGGCTGTAAAAACGACGTGCCACCTGTCTCGCAGCTGAAATCGATGCACCACCTGCATTGTGGCTGGGAAATCGACGCATCACCTACATCCCGGCTGAAGAAACTACACAACACATGCTTGTGGCTGCTGAAAACGATGCAAACACCACGCAGCTCAGTTTTGCATCACAGATTTCACATGTATCATCGCTGGGCATCAAAGTCATTGTGAACTGATGCGGATTCGAGGTGCCCCGTCCGGAAATTGACGAATCGCTCTCTTGCGGTAGAGAAAAACAGCACACCGCCTATCTGACCAGAGAAGAAACAACGCAGGGCCTCACTTGCGAGTAAGGAATCGATGCATTGCTGGCTTTTCCTATGCACGCTCGCCCGTGCAGCTTTATTTTTGATGCAAACCAGGTGCTTCGTGTAACAACAACGTTCCCATTGTTTTCTATGTAGTAAGGCTCTTTTTACTTTAAAAATTCATAACTGGACTTGTGTATGGTGGATTTTTGTTGTTTTGGTCTTGTTTGATTTAGATCAATATTGCCTATTTTTCTAAACTGGTGTGGTGTCCATTTTGTAGTGTTTTCACTGTGTTACTGTGTGTTTTGGCACAAATACTTTACACATTGCCTGTGAGATAAGCTTGACTGCTTGTGCCAAGCTACCAAGTGGATGAGCAGGGGTTATCTAAGTATGTATCTCCATTGCGCTGACTAGAGTGAGGGTCCATGCTTCAACAGAATGCAAACTGATTGCCAACCTGGGACCCCATTTATAACACTGAGGTAGAGGATATGTATATGTATAAGTATAGCAAGTACTCTCCTCTTGAAATCATTATTTATGGGCTACCAAACCAACCTCATGGATTACTATGAACAAGGTAACTTGAAACGCATGATAACTATTCATTATGCTTGACTAAACCAGCAAACAAAGCAAACGTATAAAGAAATGTCAGTTTAGTGAGCAAAGATCTATCCTAAAAAATTAAAAGGAACTTTGACATAAAAATGGCGCTGTCTCAAAAGCACAAACTGCAAATGAGTGTGATTGCTTCAAGGAATGCATTTAACAAAGAAGCAACAGAATGCCAAAATATACAAATCCTGTACAAAAGCATGGTTAATAAAAAACACATGCAATGTGTCATATTTGTAAGACTAGCTCAATCATAAAAAATGCTCACATGGTTCATCATGGAAAGAGTTACAAATGCCACTCAAACAGGTTATGTAAAACCTTCTATTGGAAGAGCCTACTGCCTACGTGGTAACCTGTTGAAACATCACCAACTCCAAATGACACTCCTAAATACAGAGCAGTACAACAACACAAAGCAAAGAAGGGCAGAAAGCAACGGTGATCAAAACTATGGGCCTGATTATGAGTTCAGAGGATGGGATGACCTGCCATGCTTGCTACTTCCCCGCTGGGCCCATTATGACTTTCCCGTTGGGCAGACAGGTGGAAACCAAGGTTTCTGCCCATCAGCCCAGCGGGAAAGTGGCGGCAGCATTGTGGCCGGCTCATAATTGAGTCGGCGGCAATGCTGCCGCCTGCCAAGTGCATTAGCACCCTCGCAATGCTCAATCATGAGGGTGCAGGGGGACCCCTGCACTGCTCATGCCAAGTGCATGGACAGTGCAGGGACCTCCCTGTCCCCTCCTGCACCTGTTCTCCGCAAGCCTTTTCATGGAGGTGAAACCGCCATGAGAAGGCTGGTGGAGAACAAGGTAGTAATCAGCAGGGAGGTGCTAACTTCAGCACTGACCTGGCTGATTCTGACCTCTGTCACCGCCATCCTGTCCAGATCGAAGATTCCAGTGGAGGCATTGGTAGATTGACGGGGCTGCCCGACATCCTTGTAATGTGGCGGTCGGACCACCACAACCACGGCGGTCCAACAGTTACTGCGAGTGTGGCGGTCCGACAGTCACCGCAAGTGTGGCGGTCCGAGGACCCCCACACTCTTAATCAGGCCCTATTTGATTCTCCAACCCTCAAGCAAAGATAGGGGCAATAATGACTTATACATGATGAAAAAGGCATTGAAAGGGGCATATGGCATACCTCTATGGCTTTTACCCTATCACCTGTCTGCAAATTGGAACATGCTAAATGAGCGAACCACACATAAAATTGCTTCTAGCATTGTTAAGATAACTATATATGGCTGTACAACCTGCACACATAAGCAGCTTGCAAGCAATTTGTCATTTGCCCATAATTTTCCTGTCTACACAACACAATGCTCCTAAGGCACAAGCAACTTCCAAAGTACATCCAGCTCAGAAGCCTCTACAAAGATGCTTAAGTAGTCTTAAGGTCAAAGGGAGGCACAATGAACATATCAGGGAGTACAACACCACTCCTATCTTAGGTGAATATTGACAAACTGCATTTTGTTGCATGCTTAGTAGCATTAGTATAGTAACAGTTAAATAGTACCAAATACTTCTCATAAAACTGCACGTGGAGGTTTGGTTGCCGCCTCTCCTGTCTCCTTCTATGCAGAGACCTCTCTTACGTATCGTGCTATTTCCTGTAGCATCTGTGCTGCATTTTGTTTTGGATTTTTGATATACAGTAAAGTATCGTCCGCATATGCTGAGATTACAACTTTGTAGTGCTTGAGTTCAAGGCCTGATGCCCATGATATTCCCTCAGAGTGCATGCCAGTGGTTCTGCCATCAATGCATACAGTAAAGGGGAAAGCGGGCAGTCCTGGCTGGTGCCTCTGGTGATGGTTAATGTCTCTGTCACAGTATCGTTGATCGGTACTCTGGCCAGGGGGTCCCTATATAGTGTAGCTATCAAGCGTAGGAAGGTGTCCCCAACTCCAAATTGTCATAGTGCTGCCCAGAGAAATTCCCACTCCACTGAATCGAATGCTTTTTCCACGTCTAAGAAGACTGCCCCCGCTTGTATGTCGGGGTTTATGTTTTGTATTGTGCCAAATAATGTGCGTAGGTTCATGGTTAAATTGCGGCCTGGGACGAATCCTTCCTGTTCAGGTTTTACCAGTAGGGGCAGTACTTTAGTCAGTCGTTCCGCTAAGATTTTAGCGTATATTTTGACATTCACATTCAGTAACTATAGTGGTCTGTAGGAGGAGCATTGCTCTTTTGGCTTCCCCGGTTTAAGTAGTGTAACTATCATGGCTTCCCTCATCGATGGAGGCATGCAACCATCCACAATCATCTCCTCGAACACCTCTTTCAGATGCGGTAGTATTAGTGATTTATATGCTTTGTAAAAGTATACAGTTAAGCCATCAGGTCCCAGGGCTTTACCCTCAGCCATGCCATCCAATGCCCTTGCTATCTCAGCCGGAGTGAGCGGTGCCCCTAGGGACTCCCTGTCGCTCTCAGAGAGCTTCGGCAACACTATGTGGGTTAGATATTCTTGTATGGAGTTCGGTTCTGAGTCTCCCCTTGCGGTGTAAAGTGTTTGATAATATTCGCGAAATCTCGCAGCTATATCTTCAGGATTATTTAGTATTCTGCCATCTGTTGCTGTTGATATATTAATTAAATTAGCACTGCGACTGGGGCGGATTACGTTTGCTAGGACTTTACCAAGTCTATCCCCCTCACCATATGCCCGGGCCACAGCATATTTCCCCATGTGGTGGATTTCAGATAGTGCTGTCTCCTGAAACTCCTGCACCTTGACACGGATATTACAAAGTATACTTGTTTCTGCAGTTACACAATGTTCCTGCTCTAACTGGGATAGTTCCCCTTCTAGTGTTTGTAGTCGCCCGTCTATTGATCGGAGTATTCCCGCGTGTTTGGACATGGTGATTCCTCTTATGTATACTTTAAATGCCTCCCAGATTGTACCTACCCTGGCTACTGATCCTTTATTTAGTTGGAAGAATTCTTTAATTGCATTAGATAGCTCCTCCCTAAACGCTGTGTCTGTTAGCGAATATGGTGGAAATCGCCAGGAGAACGGTGGAAGTGGAACATGACCCATTGTCAACTATCGGAACCGGTGAGTGATCAGAATAAGTTAGTTGCCAAGGCGCCTCCGGTATCACCCTATGTGATATGCTGCTGGAAACTAGCCAAAAATCTGTGTGCGTGTACAGGTCATGTGCTGATGAGTAATGGGTATAACCTCCCCTTTCTGGATGCCTGTTCCTCCAGACATCTACCAGTCTGGAGGCTATCATTATGTCTAGTATCGCGCGTGCTGCAGCAGCTGGGCCTCTGGCCCTGCCCTTCAATCTATCCAATGCTGGAGACAATGTATAATTAAGATCTCCACACCAGAGTTGTGGAACATCCTTCCACCTCCTTGCTCGCTCCGCTAGATCTCTGTAAAATTGTGGGTCGTCGTAGTTCGGCCCATATATTCCTATTATCATAAAAGTGAGGGCCCTACCCTTACATTTTGCTATTACATATCGCCCCCTGGGATCAACTATTACGCTCTCGAACTCAATGGCCGAAGCTCTGGATGCCCACAATAAAACTCCCCTCGAGTGAGACGTGAAACCCGCCGCCAAGATCTGGCCTTTCATTCTGCGAGACTTAAGCATGGGACTATTTGGGGCAAGGTGTGTCTACTGCAACACTGCAATATCAACTTTATGTCTGAGTAAATATGCCACCACACCTCGGGTTTTGCGTGTGTCATTGAGACCTCTCACAATCCAGGTGACCAACCTAAGTTATTGGTGCTTACTTTGTGTGTCAGTGGTCATACATACCGGGGCCATCTATTTTTCTAGGCTGATTTTCTAATGTCGTTTGTGTATAGTACTTGTCTGCATTTTGACTGTTCTTTCTTATCCAACTTTTCCAACACACTGTTACTGCAACTTCATCCCTCCCCCCAACCCCCCACCCACGATAGGCTAAACTCCAACCTGCCCATCTGTTAGTAACTTTTGTAATCCTCCCATGATCTACCCTACTTAATGCAAACCCCAACATTTCCGTAAGTGGAACACACACGAAGGCAGATGTTGCGTCACCTTAACAATAAGTATGTTAACTTGGCTACCAATGTACCTTTTTTTTGTTCTTAAAAGGACCATCCCTATATCTCTGGGCAAATCCTACTAGGTGTATACTACTCGTATAGTTTACTTCTGGGTCCAGAAGAACCAAACCTCCCCACTGTGGGTGATGCTCACATATCTATGATTATGACTGTTGCTCGAATAACCTTCTACATTCTGGTAATCTGTACAGATTTCTATAAAAAGAGTTGTAACAACAGGCAATAGGGCTTTGACTAGTCATTCGCTGGTTCAGCACCAGGAGCGTTTCTTTTATCTGCTAGCTTGCGATTCACAAATTGTTCCAACTTTTTATGGTCAGTAAAGAATATTGTGTTGCCCTCTACGTCCACTCTCAGTTTAGCTGGTTATAACATTCTGTAATCTAGTTGTAGGGCTCTTAGTTGTTTTTTCCCTGGCAGAAACTGTTTCTTCGCCTCTTGTACTTATAATGTAAAGTCAGGGTACAACGAGAGTGTCATTCCCTCATACCGGAATGTTTTCAACTCACGTGCCCGCTTCAAAGCAGCATTTCGGACCCTGTAGTTCAGTAGTCTCGCTATCACCGGGCGAGGTAGGGCCCCCGGTGGTGGCCGGACCGCCAGTGACCTATGTGCTCGTTCAACCACAAAGAAAGCTGAGAAGGTGTCTTATCCCAGCAACTGTGTCAAGAGGCTCTTGACAAATTTCTCCATATTTACGATCGAACTAGACTCCGCAAGTCCCACGATGCAAAGATTGTTTCTCCGAGAACGAGACTCCAGGTCGTCCATTTTGTGTTTTGGATATCTAGTTCTGTGTTCACTTTTAGTTGTCCAGATGCTAAAGCAGTTTGTCTATCCTCCACCGACGATACACGCCTTTCCACCTGGTCCACACGTTCCGTTTGCTTATCTAGTCTTTCCGCCATTCTATCCACACGGTATGTTAGAGAGTCTATTTTGCCATCTATTTGGGTTAGGCTTTGTTGCATAGCCACCAGTATATGTTGTAGTTTAGGCTCATCTTGAGGTGGGACTTCGGGGGCCCCCTCCAATCTTGCTTCCGCACCTTCCCCAGTCTGACTCAAAGTTTTACGTCTCTCTAATTGTATTTTAGGTTGGGTTTTGTCGTGTTTTCCCATGTTGATAGGAGTAAATATTCTTACCGCGTGGTCCCCCCTTCGTAACTGCACTTATGTTTGCTGTGGATTCCGGTAACAGCTACCCCCTGGTCACTTCTCGCCTGGGGCCCTTACGATGAGTTAGTGCAACTCGTCTGCCGTTTGACTTCTATCACGCTCCGCCGGGGCGCATCTCTACCTTGGTCGCACCTCCTTGCTGGCCTCTTGGTGCTCCACGGTCCAACCCCAGCCCGATATCGGCCAGCGCGACACAATCTGTTCCCAAAGCAGTCGTCTTACTTTTATTATATGTTCGCCCCATAAGCTGCATCGGCCGCTGTAAGTAGCTACTCCCAACCAAACCGCGGCCCCCTCAGCTCCGCGTAGTCCGGTTAGTTCATTTCATTTGCGATGGCAGCGGTCCTTCGCCTGCCCCCGCTGCATCGCCCAGGATCACTGCAGAGCTCCTGCTATCTGCGTACACCACATGTAAGGAGCGCCCGGCCGCGTGCCCTCCGCTTCATCTGGGGACTTCCGCGACTACGCCGGTCCCGACTGGGAGCCAGTCGGGGTCGCCCCCCAGTGTGTATCCAACACCGTCCCCGGCACAGCCGCGTCCCGGGCACTTTCTTGCCTGTGTCCTCGGGCCGGTACCAGTGCCGCTTCACCCCTCCTGGGCCCCGGCCCGCGCGGAACGATCCTCCTCACTTCTTGCTCGTCTCCTTCGCCGCGCCCCCTCCGGAGCCCCTAGATGGGCAATTCAGTTCCTCAGGCATCAGTCGTTCTCCCAGTGGGTACGAAAACATGGGCATAGTCCACAGGATTATGTAGGATTGTGCGGTAGCCGGCAGAGCTCCGCTAAGGTGCGGCCATCTTTTGGCTCGGCAAGCTCCGCCCCCCATCTGTGGTGCTGAACTTACACCAGTTGTGAGCTGGAGTAAATTTACTAATACTTTGGGTAATTTTTGCTGTATTATCTTCAGAAGTGCAATTTGTGAATATCAATAGTCTTACTCTTTTGTGGGTTGGTGCACTTTCCTCCCTCAACGCCCTCGGTAACCCTCTAGAAATCCCTCCTTTTAACCCTATGATGTCATATTACACATGTGTTGCCTCACCACACACAGCAGGGCAGCCGAATGAAATATATTGCTATGACTAATGATCTACATGTGGCTCCTAACATGTTTCTATTTGCTGATCCTTCACAGACAACACACCTGACCCCCCACTGAGGTGAGCTGTTTCTCCTTTGACATGCACATGCCGTTGGCTTCCCTTGCAGTGCATGTTTATGGGTCCACGTCAAACACAGTGGCCTCATGGTACAAGGGAGCCTGCATTATTCATACCATGTTGTATAGGGTTCAGATGTGTTTGCGTGACCTGTTGATGCAGTCCAGGTTCATATGTTCATGCAGCTTCTGCCGCCAGTACTACCCTATCTGTGCCGCACCATTGGGGCAAGCTGCAGACTCATATCTACAAGGCCACACAAAACTACCTTGAGTGGCTTTTCCTGGCCTTGTGGATATGGAGTATGGCAATCACTGTGTTGCCTTAGTTTGCGTCAAAGAGGCGTTCCATGGGTGTTGCAGTGAGTGTTCCCATGTAACATGCTTGGATTTATGCACATTTCCAGATTTAGCACATTTTGTAAACATGGGAATGCATCACAAGCATAGACCTCCTAAGGGGAGACATAAGTGATGCGTAACAAGGAGATATTCCTTCATTTTAACATGTTTTCTTCTACTTTTTATGTGCTACAATTTGCAGCTCGCATGGCAAATGGAAAACGCCTCTTGTGATTTTTTTTGTGCAGGAAGGAACACCTTCCTGCACAAACACAATTGTCCCTGTAATGCAGACACACTTGCAACATGGTGCAAGAGTGCCTGTGTTGGCACATCGCAAGCCATTATGCACAAACGCAGGGCTAAAGAGCTGTAAAGTGGCGTATCTTATGCATACAACACATTCCTGCCCTTTTCTTTTGATGCAGGGCAGTGCAGCAAGAAGGATTGCAGTGCTGCCCTGCACCACACAGTAGTCAATGGGGCCCATGGTTCTAGTGACTCATGTTGTGTATTACACTACACATGCTGGGTGACTTAGACTGGTAATACACTTCATATATGTAATGGTTTAATATGTTAGAGACTGACTGAGGTGTATGAAATATTGGTGGGCAGCGAGAGTGCCACTTCAGTGTAATATAATGTGACATGGTCCAGATTCTGGACCTGCAGACAGCCCAGTGGAGCACTGGGACATAGGTAGCTGCACTGCACAACATGACATTGTTACCCCGATTGCTGCTTGATTATATTTACCCTGTGTCTGTGATTGTCCTTCGTATGCTGCACTGTTGTGTCCAGGGACTCCAGCCATCAACTCATCTGGAATGACAGCGGCCACCCGTTCCTCCAAGGTATCCAGTTTCTCCTGTGTTGCAGAGCTTCCTCCTCCGGTCTGCAGTGCTGCCTTCAGGTTTTTTGCCAGTTTCTCATCTGTGCAGCGTTTATAATCATGCCGCCATTTCTTACAATCAGTGACAGTCATTATTGCTTGTCCCATGCTGTTGACCTTCTCCAACTTTGTGGTGACACAGAACTCGTTGGTGCTCCATCACCTCTGTGATCAGGGTCTTATTCTCCTCCTCACTGAAATTTGATTTCCTCTTCCCCTGTGACTCTGTGAACATCCTGGCTGGTGCTGGGGTTTTGGTAACTGCTGCTGCTTATTGCTGCAGGCTCCATAGCTGCACTTAGTGAGTATTCCATTGTTCCCCCTCTAATGCATTATTTTTTGTAGTTTTTTTATGCTTTCCATGCACAAAAGTGAAGTAGGGCCAATTTGCATCACTTTACGTGCTGCAAGTCAGCCCTTCATCACTTTTGTGCAATAGCGTCAGATTTGCCTGCTACATGATGTACAAGAATGTGTTGTTTTTTCTGATGCAGCTTGGTTCATTGCGCCATGGTGTGCCGTATTTTGATACAGTGCTTCCATGTCGTAAGGATCTGTCATACTGTAGCTCAGGTATTTTTGAAGCATCGTTGCTGAAACGCAACAATGCATCATTTCTTGTAAATAAGCCCCTTTGTTTTTCATGGTGGCAGATGCCATCTGGAACTGGCTAGAGGGACGGTAGTATCAGGCCCCAGCAGAGGAGGAACAGTTTAGGGGACCACAATGGTAGGAGTGGAACCTGTGGATGATAGGCATGACAGAGGAGGTTGACAACCATCTCAACGAAGGAGCTAGCCCAGATGGACAGAGCCAGGCTGGTGGCAGATTTCTAACACCAAATATCCCAGGAGGTCACAATATGTGAGAAGCCTTGGAAACAGATATTGGAGACTCGTCGGAACAGAATTTGGTGGGTGATGCAGAGGGTGATCTTGGACCACTCCTGAGGGTCACTTCGATGACAGCGGATGAACTAGTGTAATACTGTGGAATTTGAGGTCATAATGGGTTCAGGAACACAGCAAAGATACAGAGTTTGTATGCGGCACTAGCACACGGGAATGGCGAGTAACGACTTCCAAGGCGAGAGGGATCACGGGCATTGGAGGGGCTGTTTTCTTAATTGCATTGACGAGTGGGGCTGTGGATACCAATTGCTTAAGCTCCAACTCTTTGTGTGTGCTGGGTGAAGGACATACCATGCATTTGGGAGGTGGCCAGTTTCACTGCATGGCAGGGTAGGGTGGGTGGTTAGTCGGGGTATAGTTAAGGTTTTGGTTTTGAAGTTTGACACCAGGGTAGGGACCAGGAGGCTGGGACTGCCCCTCCCCCCCCCTCGGAAGTCAGCCACACCAAGTGCGGTATAGTGACAAACTGAGTAATGACAATGCATCTCCTTCAATTGCACACCTGGAATGTCAGTAGGTTGTTCAGCACAATTAAGACGGGATTTGTAGCAAAACCACTGTCACGTTATGCAGCAGATATGGTGTTTCTCCACGAGGCACACCTTAAGGGGAACAACTGCATACCTCTGGGCACGGAATGATACATGGTGGTAGGACACTAAGGCTACACAGTGGGTTCTACAAGGAGGGCTATCCTGGTAAAAAAATCCTCCCTTTTCAGGTGATGCAGACACGCTCTGATGAGCTGGGCCACTATATGGTAGTAGTGAGTAAGTGGGAGGGGGAAACTGTGATGTTAATCAAGCCTATGTCCCCTGCGGCTTCAGGCAGAAACATTACAGCTCCTGGACCAATTACTTTGGAATCTCCCACAGCGTTTCACAATCATTAGGGGGAAATTCAACATGACAATGCATCCTCAGTTGGACAGGGCTCCTCCCCACAGTCCTGTAACCATCATGCAGAGAAACTCAATGGCTTTGCAAAGGCAGTGGGGTTGGGGGATATCTGGTGGTCATTGCACAATGGGGGAAGGGGATATTCATACTATTCCAGTGTGTACCCACACACAAATGGACTATTTTTTGACAACTCTATCAACTCTCCATAGGTTTACTGTGGTGAAAGTCCAGACAGGGGGGATATCTGATAACTCCCAGCTGAGTGTCACCTTGGTGACTATCAAGCTGAGGAACAGGATGGAATCGAGGATGGTCTCTTAGTGCCTGCTAAATGAGGAAGTGCTAGCCCACTTGCATAAGTGGGCAGAACATTCATTTAAGGAAAATGGGAAGTCTGAGACAAATGCGATGATCTGCTGGGTGGCCTATAAGGCAACCTTCTACGGGTCATTATAATGGATGGGGGGGCACAAAAGAGAGTGGGTAAGCCATAAAACAGACTTGGAGCAGGAAATCCTTGAGCTGGAGGCGGACTATCTTGTGGTGCCATCTGAGGCCAAGTGGTTTGAATCGTGACCAAGATGGAGTTTCGCCCTTTGGTCATGGATGCGGTCAGACGGACACATGTCGCAAAGCAACAATATATCTGTGTGTTGGAGGACAGGGTAGGTTAAATTTTGGCTGGACTGAGTGAGAATGATCGGGAACAGAGCCATGCTGCAGTTATGATTGTGTCACAAGGGTCGAAGGTTACCATGTGTGAGGACACAGTCGCCACAATGGCAGACTATGGGGGTTATTCTAACTTTGGAGGAGGTGTTAATCCGTCCCAAAAGTGACGGAAAAGTGACGGATTTACCACCAGCCGTATTACAGTCCATTATATCCTATGGAACTCGTAATACGGCTGGTGGTATATCCGTCACTTTACCGTCACTTTTGGGACGGATTAACACTCCTCCAAAGTTAGAATAACCCCCTATATGCTGAACATTTATAAAAGTCGATTGGAGGCCCAAGAGTCAGAAATGCGTGACTTTGTAAAGGATTGCTTCTGTAGATGGTTAAGGAATACTGAGACCCTGGAGCTCGAGGCCATACTTAAGCAGGTGGAAATTCTCTGGCTCTCACATAGCTACACGTTGGGAGCTCCACGGGTCCGATCGGCCTCATGGTGGAGTTTTTCAAAAACATGGTGCAAAGGATTGAAGGGCCCCTACACAAGATGTATCTGTTGGCTCATGAGGCAGGGAAGTTACTAAGAGATCTCCATTTGGCCACCTTTGTTTTGATTCCTAACATAGGCAAGCCCTAGGAATAAGTGGGACTTTTACAGACTGATCTCTCTACTGAATGTGGAGGCCAAGGTTCTTGCCAAAGCATTTGGCGCATGGAATGCAGGGTTTGATTTCAGACCTGATCCGCCCGGACCAGAACAGATTTATTCTGCATCAGTCAACTAGGTTGAGCTCATGTCACTTCCACAGCAACATTGCGGCAGCGGGCAGGCTGGAGATCCCTTTGGTTATAGTGCCCCTGGATGCATACAAGGCATTTAATTCCACGTATTTGCCTTTCTTATTTGCTATTATGGAGGAGAAAATGGGATAATGAGGTGGATTTGCTTCTTGTACACCCACCCAAGGGCAGGGATGAAGGTCAGTGGGGTTCTCTCTCAGGTTTTCCCCATAGGGAGTGGCATGCGCCAGGACTGCCCTCTCACCAATGCTGTTCGCCGTCACCAGGGAGGCACTGATGGAAGGAAATGGATTAGGGTGGATGCTCACGTGTGGGGCTGACGGTGGTACGATGCATGGGAGGATCAGATCTTGCTGTATATAGATGATATCCTGATGCACATTGCAGACCCAGAGGCTTCGCTCAGGTGATTGGGACAGATCCTCACAATTTATGGTACTCACTCAGGCTATAAATTAATTGGGAGAAGTTCCTAAAAATCCTGAAAGGGGGATGGTGGTGGAAATTTGTTTTCCAGTACCTCTGAGGGTGGAGCAACTTAATTTTAAATATCTGGGCTTATGGATTTTTTGGGAGTGCGGTACATATGATATGGACAATGTGAGTCCTCTATTGAGAAGACTGCAGAGGTTCACCTACATACTGCAGAATGGCCCCTTTGAGCTACTAGAAGTGTTTTTCTGGACTACAGATGCATTGTTGAGCTTCTTCCTGGTGGTTGGATGGCCCAGCATGCATAGCAGTGGGCACATTGTGGAGATTGCTTTTTGAGGTTGAGATTGAATTTGCTCCTGCAAATTCACTGATATTTTGAGGCTGTGCAAGTGCAGATAGTTGATGAGTGGGCAGATGTAGCCCGCATTCTGGATGGACCAGGAGGTTTTAGGATAAAGGGGCTATATGCACATGCTATCACTTACAATCACGGCACGCAATGCAGCCTGGGATTCCCAGACATGAGAAAACAATGCATCACTCCCCATTAGAACTGCAGTTGTCGTATGGGTGTCCACATTCCTGACATATGCCACAGTGATGAGGAAAAAGCAGGTGGAGAGCACACATTTATAGCCCAGGTGGCAGGATGACGTAGGAGAGTTGGAGGATGAGGACTGGGAGGATGCCTTACAGTTTCCCAAGGGGGGTAGCAATTTGCGCTAATTTCTGTTTGATTCAACTGAAAGTCCTGCATAGGACATATTCCATTTGAGTCCTACTACATAAAATAGGCAGGGGCAGGGAAAACAAATACCTCAGGTAATGTGGTCATCAGGGCACCTGTCTCCACACATTGTGGAACTGCGTCACACTTTGAGCTTTCTGGGAGGAGGTGATGGAGGCCTTGGGGGAGGCTTTGGGGGTGCCCTTGTCTCTGACAGCATTAAGGGAACTGCTGAGAATCTGAAAGGACTTGGAGGTTACCTCGTATGCTAAGCTCCTGATTTAACTGGGCTATATTGTGACTAAGAGGGACATCCAAAGGCACTGGGTAGCCCGCAATGTCCAGGACTGAGGGTTTGGTGAGAAGGAATAGAAATGTGTAGGGTTAAAGAAAAATTTATATAAGAGGATAAAGGCTGTATGTGCAAGTATGAGAAAATTTAGGAAACCTGGAAGGAGAGGATACCCGTGGTGGGTCTTGGAGATGGATAGGTGGGGACCCTCGGAGTTCAGGAAGGTATGGGATAGAGGGCGAGAGGGTCGAATATAGGTGTGTGTCAGTTTTCCATTGTGAAGAGACGGGTGGGGGGTCCTCTGGTTGTTCCATAATGCCTGCTGAGTTTGTATTGAACAGTCATATACATGCACTGTGCATTGTTTTAGTATCTTAAATCGATAAAATCAATAAAACGTTTTTGAAAAAAAAAATGTCTATATCCTCTCTTCAAAGTGACAGTGGGCTAGGGTAACTAATGACCTTGCTTTAACAACAGACTTATTAACCAATTCTCATTTACAATGTGGGCCTTGAGTTGAATCCATATGTGTTTCTTTTACTTTGAAGAGACAGGACAACAGTGGTGCTAGTGCCTTCACACTTTGATGTGCCAATTTCAGTTCCCAGAGCAGATTAGTAGAGGACTTCAGTCAAGGCAATCACCTCTGACTACCTTGAGGTCACCTAAAGGCCATTCCTATATCTCATCAATGCTGTCATGCCGGGATGCACTAGTCTGAAAATCTAGATCCAAAAGGATCAAGGATATTTCCACATTTTGCCAAACCCAAAGCCATAATCCACAATACTATTGTGGGGCTATGCAGTAGGCCTGTGGAAAGGGGAATAGAGACACTGGACATGGTCACATGTCTGGTCACTGAGAAAGCTTAATGTGTTCTACCAGAACAGTGATATTTAAAAAGCAACTGATAGCTTTATTATAACTATAGCTTGAACACTGATCTTTTAACACATTGCATTACAGCAGATAACCTCTGTGCTTTCACTCTGTATTACAATTTGAAACTCGGTCTTGTTTTTGAGCAGAAATACAATTACGTTTTGAAATAGCAACTGAATAACAGCCAGGATTACAATAAACCTGTTTATCAACAAGAGCTACCTTCAAAATTGGGAAACCATGTTTGGGCTTGGTTAGCTTTCAAGTTGAAAAGTGGATAACTGTAACACGAAAGCCTTTTGTAGTATTGCCTCTGTATTTTCTAACTCTGGCAGTACATGTAATCACTATCTTTGGTACTGGACTACCAATACGTCTGTGCTAACCTACTACAAATGGAGTTTGCAATTGCTCATAACTCACACAGATGATTTCATGTGAAGTAAACAGTACAAAATAGTTCTTAATATTACTGGTGACTTTTGTGAAATAAATAAGAAACAAAGAGTTTGCAACACCTATGGATGCCTTCTTGTGAAAAAACAAGTGCTAGTCTATTCTTTGCAAGATACTTCTTTTGCCAGCTTCACGGAAGAGTACATAACAGGATTCCAACAACAAATCGTGGCTGCAAAAACTAAGGGACAGATGTAACTAACATTTTGCATGGTGCAAACTGTGAAAATCGCAGTTTGTGCCATGCAAAATGCCGTTTGCGATGCTCAATTACAATTTGCGAGTCGGTACCGACTCGCAAATTGTGAATGCGACTCGCAAATAAAGAAGGGGTGTTCCCTTCCTGTTTGCGACTCGCATCGCTATGCTAAATTGCTTTGTGACCGCGAATGCGGTCGCAAAGCAATTCGCAGTTACCACCAGTCTCACACTGGTGGTAACCCATTCGCAAAAGGGAAGGGGTCCCCATGGGACCCCTTCCCCATTGTGAATGTTGCCAAAAAGGTTTTTTTAGAGCAGGCAGTGGTCCAATGGACCACTGCCTACTCTGAAAAAACGAAACCAAATGGTTTCGTTATTTTTTTCATTTTGCAACTCGTTTTCCTTTAAGGAAAATGGGCTGCAAAATGGAAAAAAAAACTGCTTTATTTAAAAAGCAGTCACAGACATGGAGGTCTGCTGACTTCAGCAGGCCACCATCCCTGTGAGTGCAGGGACTCGCTATGGGGTCGCAAAATGCGACCCACCTCATTAATATTAATGAGGTGGGTCTTTGCGACCCCTTAGCGACTCGCAGAAGGTGTCTGAGACACCATTCTTCATATGGTTTTGCGATTCGGAAATTGCGAGTCGCACCGAGTCGCAATTTCCGAGTCACAAAATCTAGTTTTGCTACATCTGGCCCTAAGATCGCCACCACATTCAGCAGGTCTTGTGAGAGTCATGCGGAATAAGTTGACATAAATTCTTCCTTGTCTTTAGGAAGGTGTTTCAGGAAATGCTTTGTTCAAAGAAGTGATATTTCTGTCCAGTCAGTGTCGAGACCCCAGGCATCCTTCCACCCTCCTTCACTCCAGAACACATACACACTCATGAGTGTAATGGTACAATGGTAACTGCATCCTATGCATTCTACGCATTCTATGTTGTAGCCTGGCATTCCCCTGTTGAACTGTTCACCACAGTACCTTGAATTCAATAGCAGCAACCACATGAGGGCAGGTGGGGTACAGCAGGTCTTTGTGATGGCACCCAGTATACAAAGAAAGGATGACCCCTTTATTAATAGCATACACTGAAGCACGTTCACCCTTTGAATGATAAAGTTCATGTTCCTGCAGAGAAATAGCTTCCCATTAGCTTTTCAAACACTTCTTTCGACACAGATATGAATGAACATTAAAGCTGTTGGTGCTTCAAGATCAGGGGGCTGAATAAGTATTAATTTTTCACTTCCACGGGCACAAGCCTCAAGACCCCGATTAAGCACTCCTAGCGTGCCCTGCTGCTGGTATTCCTTGGGAGAAAGCCACCAGCCAGTATGAGGTATCCAGAGATGAGGACACAGAGCCTAAAGTCCTTCTCTGCATCAAACCAAAAATGAGAAGAGGACATCATCAAGAAACCAATTCTACAAGTGTCGGTTATCTGAGTGTGTATTCTATCTGGTGTTCAAACTCCCTTCCTGCACTCACCCCTATTCTTCTTTCTTGCCCTGGATTTTGCGAGGAGGTCCAGCACTAGGCTATCCTGTGAGCCAGCCAGATTAAGAAGTGCATGCATGTTCTGTTGTGATCCCTCCGTTCCTGGTGTCTTGTAAATTGTTGCAACAGTTCTGACTATGCTCTAGCCCCATCATTACCAAGGTTAGTTCCTGACATGAGGTGCCAGTGCTGCAGGGCAGGTAAGGCTGCCCGATCAGGAGGCATCATAAGTATAATGGACTGTCACCAGATGACTGGAAACCTGGAGATTGATGCACGTAAATTTTAACTTACAGGCTACTGTTGCATTGTATTAGTCAGCTTTGGAGGGAGCATTGGGCTCTTCCGTTTTACAGGTTTGTTTTCCCAATCAGATAACAATTATGAATGGTCCATGTTTGAGAACATTGGGTGAGCCATTCCATCTTTACACAAACTAGATTGGTATTTTGCTTACTCTCCTTACTGTATATAGTGTTCTTCGTTTTACTGTGTATGTAGTCCTTTTTTCCATCTGATCTTTGAGTCTACCTCAAATATATATTTGTATTTTTAAATATTATAAAAGTATTGTGGATTTATTAAAACTCACAGTTCTGGCTGGATTCTGCAGATGCATTGCAGTTGTGATAAAGGGGTTGTGTTTTGCACGGCTCAACCCCACACAACCTCCATTCAGATAGGCCGTGAGTGCACGTCAGCATCTATCGGGAGGAACAAGGAGGCACCTGAGCAAGCAGACTTTCTATTGGGGAGTATAAAGCTGTGCAATGGTTTAAGGGGGAACAACAGCACTCTCATCTCTGATAGCGTTCTTCCCTTGGACTACCTGTGCCAGAAAATATGCCTTAAGAAGTTCATTTGCTTTTTGTGGTTTTCCTTTAAAACTGACACAGCCCTTAAGTTTGCAGGAACTATGGGGTAGATGTACAAAAGTTAGTATTTGCAATCACCAAAAAGCAAATTTGTGCAATTTCCTATTTGTAATCTCAAACACATATGTACAGAAATGTGTTTCACACTTTTTGCCATTCTCAGTGGTTCGCAAATAGACTTACCTCATTAATATTCATGAGGCAGGTTGAAATTTGTGACCCATTGGGAATGGCAAAAATCACAGGACTGGTGACCCTGCAGGTCAGCAGACCACAGTGGCTGGAATTGCTTTTAAATAAAGCAATCTTTTTTTCAAATGCAGCCCGTTTTCCTTAACAAAGCTAACAGAATGTGTTTCAAAAATAAAAACGAAAAGTATTCTTTTCATTTTGAAGAGTAAGCAGTGGTCTGAGCGACCACCACATGCTCTGAAAAAATATCTTTACATTCATTCTCAAAGGGGAAGTGGTCCCTTTGGGACTCCTTCCCATTTGCAAAGGGGTTACTACCTTCTTCAAGGAGTCAGTAAAATGCTAATGTTTTGCAACCTCATTTCGGTAAAGAAATTCATACATACCAGTGCAATTTGGTATGAGGAAGGGAAGCACTAAACACGTCCCATCCTAATACCAAATCGCAAACCCTATTTGCGATTCGGTAATAATTTACCAAATCGCAAATAGGGTTTTTATACATACAGAAATGCTTTTTAGCAAAGGCAAACAACTCAGTTCTGTGAATCAGACGGTATGTGATCACTAACAAGTTTTGTGCTACTGGCACTATTTAACTTATTTGATGCTGTAAACATCTGTAACATGCCAGAGCACGTTCAAAACTATTGCAAGGTACCATTGCAAACGGTCTAACAATACTTGGAGTGCTCAATCAACTTTCCTGACAAACTGGTCTGGAAGAATGCAGGTGAGGTGCAGTACCACAACTCCGGATCCGCTTTTTGTGATTTCTTTTAAGATGTTCAAAATAAAATATTATTGTTAAGGGCCCCGTCTTGTAAAGATGGTACCAAATACCAGTCGAAAAGTTTGTAATACTTCTGTGTGTTAATGCAAATATCGAGTTGTTTAGTCAATTTCCGTTGATGCGGAAATATTGATCGGATTAATTGGATGCCTGGCTTCCCATCAATTGTTCTTTTTTCGCTTTCTGTTCCTATAAACAGGAATTCTCCCAAGCATTAGGCATAATCAAAATCAATAATAAGAATCACTACCTCTTCGATTACATCACTGTTCCATTAGTATATAAAGCAACTATAGAACAAATGAACTGACTATAAAACAATTATGTTTCAAAATCAATATTTGTTATTTAGAAAGGTTGTAATTGTATCAATTTACTTGGATTCTTTTGCATGTTTACCTGACAAATGGTATAGTAATTCATTTATACAGCAATCAATGTTTTTGAAACGTTAGTCCCTGGCAGGTTTGGGGCAGTGTTAATTCAGTATATATGGGTTACTGTCTTTGCAGATAAATGTGATTTGTCTACTTATTCCATTACCAAAGAAAGGCCGATGTTGAGTTTTCAGTCAGGTGTCTTTCTGGGGAGTACATTTCAGTTCTCCTTTCAAATTATTTTCTAGTATGTGAATTCTTGTAGAGAAAGCGCAATGCACTCCTTCAACAGACGTAAAATGTTAACAAGCGTTTGTAAAGTCAAAAGGTCTTGGTTTAAAGTGATAGCACAGGTTAAAAAACATGCAGGGATGATGTTTTCATGCAGTAGCATATTAAAGTCACGCCTATTGGTTATGGCTATCCTTTGTGGTAATAGTGGTGGTGGTTGTGATGGTAAATGGAATTGGCGACTATTGTTGCTGAAGGATTAATTAGTGGAACTATGGATGGTGCTGTGGTAGTAGTGAAATTGTGGTGATGTTGGTAATGACATTGTGGTGATAGTATTGGTAGAGGTGTGTGTTTTGTGAACAAATCGGTTCACAAAATTGGGACCTAGCAATTCGACCTTGTCAATATTCATGAGGTATGTCCAAATTGTAACTCACTGCGATTGAATGCTATTACATAGATAGTGACCTGTTGGCTCAGCAGACCATCATGTCTGTGATTCCATTTTAAATAAGTAAGCTTTTTTATGATTCAGCCTGGTTTCCTTAAATGAAACAGGGCTGCATTTAAAAAGATAACTTTCTTTTTTTTAGTTTGTTAGAAAGTCAGCAGTGGCTCACAGGACCGCTCATCAATAAACTGTTGTTTTTTTTGTTTTGCATTCACAAAGGGGAAGGGTCCCACAAGAATCCCCTCCCTTTTCACAAATGTGTTACCACCACAACTCGGGAGTCAGCAACGTTTTTATTTCTGGATTACAATCACAAAATATTAGTCCATCTCATTAGAATCGCTATTTGGAAGAAACCTCCTAAACATTCCACTTCCAAATAGTGAACCGTATGCCTTTCTGAACGTACTTTTTGATTCCATAACATGTTACCAAATAGCAAAATAGGTCTAGAACAGTTAAAGAAAACCATTGGCTGTAGCAAACTTTAAGTTTTTGCAACCTGCAGGCGTTTTGACTGCAAATGGCATTGTACATTAGGCTTTAAGTTTCCATGAAACAATGATTCAGCTAAAATATAATCCCCTGAAGGCTGAAGATATGAGCATCAATCAATCTGTTGCTAACAAAATGTTACCATCTAGGAGGCCCTCCCTGAACCAGGAGGGGCAACCACATTGCTCCTCTTATAGGTGAGTCAAATGGGGATTGGAATTTATTATCCTGGAAAGAAGCTGAACTCCAGACAAAATTGACGGACCCGGAATTGGGATCGTTTATTGATTTTTTTTTATATTTGTTTCTTTCAGCAGTTATGATCTATTAATTCAGTTTATAGAGTTAGGTTCACCAGTTATTCAATTAATGATGCTTTTAGTGGTCGGGAAAGGCCTTCGGTGTTTTATAGTATGGGTTAAATCTTCATTAAACTATCAGATTAAGGTGTTAGTAACTGATTCTCTTGCTATCCTGTCTTTGAAAGGCCTTAGACCAAGGTGGGACACAGTGTTAATCTTAAATGTATATAACCAGAACTTCTGGAAAAGTACAAACTCTGCAACATTATCCCTTCTTGAATCCCTCATCGATGGTGACCCAGATAAATATACATTGATAGTTGCTCGGGATATCAACATAACACTCAGACCACGGGATAATTTAGAGCACACTATTACAGAAGAGGAGGATGAAAGAAAGGGAATTCAGAGGCATCATTTGCCACCAATAAAAATTGGTCAAAGCAATTCATCCAATTAACTGTTAACTTAAGCTTTAGAGCATGTAATGGTCGATCACCCTCATATCCAGCTGGGAAACATACATACAATCATACTAATTGTACAGGAAGAATAGACTACATTGTGCTTGATCTCCGGTTTGAGACTTTATGAAAGATATGATGATTATCGAATGCACGGACCATGACCACAAAGCCTGCAGGGCATCCCCATACTCACCTCTAATAAACTACCCCCAGTGCAGCTAGGTAAGATTAATCTATCAAACAACAAATGTGAGCTTAAATGGTCCCAAATAAAGCACTGTCTGGATCTAACTTCCTTGATCAAGCACAAGTTAACAAAGATATTACATACCTTGACTTTGGGTAGAGACAGTGATAATAAATTTGATGACACAATAGCATGTGTCCATGAGGAGCTCTATGATGACCTCAGAGCCCTCGGAGTAAAAAAACTAAGAAAGCAAAGTGGGAATAAAAACTAGTTCAATAAGAAATGCTAGGAAGCAAAACTTCCACTTCTTGAATCAATTGAGAACAAGCACCCAAACAATATATAAAATGTGCTAGGAAAAACTATAAAACAACCCATCGGGGAGCAAGAGCTGCTTGTGATAGAGATATGTAGCAGGCATTAACTGCAACCATTACATTAAGGAACCCCAAATTATTCTAGCATTGAGTTGCCCATGGCAGCCAACATGCAACGACAAAAGTAGAGTTTTTCATTCAGCACCTAGTTCAGATGGAACACTTTGAAAATTTGTATTCAAAATCTGAAACAAATATATCTAATCTACTGCCCTTAGAACAACCAAAGGAGAAGGATTAGGATATCCCACTTGCAATTTTGCCCGATGAATCTCATGATGCCATCTTTGATACCATTAGTGGAAAGGCCCATGGCCCAGACAATATTTTGGGTGAACTGTATGTCTCTGACCTGCATTCCTGGGACACTATATAAACATTCTAATGAATGGCACCTTAGAGGGGGTCATGGAACCAAAATCATGTTATGGGTTAAAACATTGTTTGTGTTAGACCTGGCATCCTTGGTGTGGTCTCCTCTACCTTTTTTACCTTCTGACCTCCTGTTTTGCTGACTTCATTTTTGCTGGCTTTAAGACTCTGGTCACTTTACCACTGCTAACTAGTGCTAAAGTGCATGTGCTCTCTACTTAAAACATGGCATATCCACAATTGGCATATTTATTTTACTTATAAGTCTCTAGTTAAAGGGCATTACATGTGCCCAGGGCCTGTAAATTAAATGCTACTAGTGGGCCTGCAGCACTTATTATGCCACCCACTTCAGTTGCCCCTTCAAACATGTCTCAGGCTTGTCATCGCAGAGCCTGTATGTGCAGTTTTAAACAGCCATGTCAACTGGGCAAGTTAACCCTCCTACCAGGACCAGTCCTTCCATTTTAATACATATAAGTCAGCCACATATAAGGTAGACCCTAGGCAGCCCCAAGGGCAGGTGGAAGTGTATTTGAAAAGTTGGACAAGTAATTTTTAGTTTTCCATGTCCAGGTAGTGAAAAACTCTTAAATTATTTTTTCACTATTGTAAGGCCTATATCTTCCATAGGTTAACATTGTGATTACCTTCTTACATTTTATAAGTGTAATATCCAATTTGAAAGAGATGGGACCCCCAAGTGGAAGGCAGGGTGCCCGTCGAACCCTGACCCTCCTGATGGCCCACATACTGGCAGTGGCCTATCCAGAGCTGGATGGGCGCTTGAGGGAATCACAGCAGCCTCAAGGGGGTGAGTACAGTGCCCATCATTACAAATTACGCATGGTAGGGGGGTACCCGGGTGGGGGATGGGTGTCAGTGGGTGCCCCTAGGCCAGGCTTGACATTGCAGAGTAACTCTCATGTTGGTCAGGGTTCTGAAGTGATTATCACTGGTAGTGCATTACATAGTGTGTAGAGCTGTTCTCTCTGTGTGAGGGTGGTGTGTACGCCAACAGTGGTGTTGATGCAGCCACTGACTCAGTGTATCCTTTGTCTCTCCCCCCTTTCTTGTTTTGTCGTCCTGTCCTTGTGTGCATTAGCATCATCTGGCAGAGGAGCAGAGGCACCAGCGACGGAGGGAGCTGCATCCCACAGGACCCAGGAGGCAGAGTCCACCGATGACGAGGGCACCAGTGGGACAGAGGGCAAGGGGAGCACCACGCGGAGACTGGAGGGGTCAGTTCAGACACAGATACCTCCTTCGATGGGAGGTCCCTGGTGCTGGAGGACACTTCTATGACCACTCCAGCTACAGGTACAGCCGCCACACCTGTACCAGCACCGCCCTCCCAGCAGCCCCTCAGTGAGTTGCCCGTGTCCGTTCACACAGGAGGGTGGGCATCTCCTTCGCCCAAGGCACCCCAAGCCCTGCCCCAGTGAGCCCTGCTGCCCTGAGTGAGGCGGCTATTGTCCTCCTGCGATCCATCTCTGTAGGGCAGTCAACCATTGTGAATGCCATCCAGGGGCTGGCAGCCCGAATGCAACAGACCAATGCATTCCTGGAGGGCATTCACACTGGCTTGGCGGCCCAACAGAGATCAATCCAGACTCTGGCCTCCTCTCTGATGGCAGCCATTGTCCCTGTTTCCACCCTCCAACTTCCTCTTCCCAATCCCATTTCCCTCAACCCCAACCTATCCCAAGCACACAGGCAGACAAGCATGCACACAGGACAACACACAACAGTGGTACTGGCAAACACAAGCACCACACATCATCCCACAGGCACTCACACAAACACCATCCAGATGCAGACATACCAACATCCACTGCCTCCACTGTGTCCCCCTCCTCCTCCTTCTCCATCTCCTTCCAAGTTGCGTCTACGCTCACACCTGCATGCACTACACCATCATCCACTGCCAGCATCACCAGCAGACCTAGCAGAATACACACCTCACTGGCAGACACCACTGCAACAACCATGCACACGTCCCCTGTGTCCTCTCCCACAGTGTTTGTCCCCCCCCTCCCAAGGTACACAAACGCAAATACTCAGACACCCAACAGCCATCCACCTCACAACTGCATCCAGCCCATGCTCCTGCACCCAAACACAGCAGACTGACACCTCCCACAACCACTCCCTCTTCCTCCACTCCAAACCTTCTCCATCTCCCTGCCCCAATGTCCCTAAGCAGCTTTTCCTCTCCACCATTGACCTTTTCCCTACCCCTCCCCCTGTCCTGCACGTCAGGCCAGGGTCGCAAAAACCCAGGCAAGCACCTCAACCACACAGTCCATGGGCCCAGTAGCCTCTACACCCACTCGTGGTGGGAAAGGATCCAGGGCACCAGGCAGCCTCAAGGACAGGGTGCCTGCCCCAAGTGCTGCCCTGAAGGTCAAGGAGCCATCCCAAGCTGCTGCCAAAAAGAGCAAAGAGCCATCCCCAGCTGCTGCCAAGAAGACCAAGGAGCCATCACCAGCTGCTGGCAAGAAGAGCAACAAACCATCCCATGCTGCTGGCAAAATAGCAAGGAGCCATCCCCAGCTGTTTCCATGAAGGGCACGGGGCCTGCACCTGCAGGCAGGAAGGACAAGGAGCCTAGTGCAGGGACTCAGTCAGAGCACCCACCACCAACCATGGTTGTGCAGCCGTCCGAGGCTGCAGGGGATGGGCTGGAGCCTTCCCTCCACCACCAGCAGCAGCACCACCACCAGTGGGCAGCCGTCCAAGGCTGCAGGGGATGGGCTGGAGCCTCCCCCCACCACCAGCAGCAGCACCACCACTGAGCAGCTGTCACCGCAGGCGGATGGTCTGTAGTACTGCCAACATGGGCTGTTATGCGGCATGCCCCCGCAAATCCTGTGGAAATGACACCCAGCTGAGAGACTGTGACCTTGCACTCCCCAGGAACAAGAGCACAGGGCACAATGCCCCCTCCAGAACCAATGGGTATGGAACCCACTCACCCCATCCTCCCCAGGAACAAGAGCACAGGGCACAATGCCCCCTCCAGAAACAGTGGGTATGGCATCCACTAACCCCATCCTCCCCATGAACAAGAGCACAGGGCACGATGGCCCCTCCAGAACCAGTAGGTAAGGCAACCACTCAACGCATCCTCCCCAGGAACAAGAGCACAGGGCATGTTGCCCCCTCCAGAGCATGTGGGCAAGTCACCCACCTGAGAGACTGTGGCCTTGCACTCCCCAGAACCAAGCACAGGGCATGTTGCCAGCTCCAGGACCAGTGGTGTTGTTCCATATGCCGGCTGAGGTGCCCCCATTCCCCGTCCCCCTGGGGTGCCTGCCTATTTTCTAAATTATATCCCTGCAGTGTTCTCTCCGTGTTGCTGCAGGAGACAAGTCAGGCCTTGGACTTTGTCATGTGGCCCTGTGCCCCACGCACATTGAGGACTGGGCAGTGTCCCTTGAACTGTACATATGTATATACCATTCGATTGCATTTTTGATGTTCAACTGTATTTATATTATTACACTCACTTTCATCTATTCCTGTAGTCCTTGCATTATTCCTGAGGGGTATGGGGTAAATATGTTTTCTTACTGCATCTGATTGTGGGTATGGTGTTGGGGTGGGGTGTGTGTGTTGCGTGTGTGTGTCTCTCTCTTTTTCCTCCCCCCTCCCCTGTGTACTAGGCGGCTATACTCACCGTCATCGTCTTCACCGTCGTTGGTGTTCGTGGTGGAGCAGGACGTAGAATTTCATTGGGAAGATCTGAAGTTCAGGCTCAATGGCAGCGTGGTTCCAAAGGTGAGTCCTTTACCTTCTGTGTTCTGTTTCCGCCAGGCTTTTGATGTCGTTGGTACCACCCCGGAAAAGGTGGCGGTTTCCAGGGTCTTAATATGGTGGACCGAACATTGGCTTCCGTCTGGCTGTAGGTGGCTTCCGTCGTGGTTCCTGTTGTTTCTGCCCTGGTGGTCGGTGTGGCAAAGTGGCTGTCTATCTGAGTTCTCACCGGCTTGGTCATAATTGGCTGTAAGTACCACCAGCCTATTGTCGGTATTACTGCCACTTTATCACCGACCACCACGGTTGTAATGAGGGCCAATGTATCTGGCAGTTAAATCCTCCTAAACTACCCCTCTGAACATGAATTTCTCCACTGGAAACATGCATCCCAGGGCAACTAGTGAAGGACAAACTTAAATCCTCCAGTCAATTAATTTCACATCCTGATATAAAAACATATATACCGTCCCAAACTGGACCTTACCGGCTTAATTGGGAAGCTCTGCTTCCCTCCAACAGTCTATTGACTCTACCCAGATTGAGTGAGCCTCCGTCCAGCCGATAGCCCAGAAACAGTGCCCCAGCCACCATATGACTGCCTGACCACGTCCACTGCTCCACAGAGGAAACACACGGGCAGCGCAGCTACCTCTACTGCACCACAATGAGCTCTGCCAGATGTGGCTGGACCTGTGCCTAAAATCAAATCCTTGCCAAACCACTGAGTGAAATTCCCTCTGCCCGGCACAGGAAACCCTTCTTATTGTTCCATCGACCTGAAGCTTACTTTGTTCCAAACATCCCCAACATCGGTCAGCAAGGCCCCACCATTGCCGACAATAGTCTCGTAAGGAGACACAAAAAGGCAATAGGAGTGGTGGGGGAGGGGTTTTTATTCAATAAGACTTTATAGGATTGGTGTCTAGGGAGGCAGGAGGGTCTCTACCTTAATGGCTGCAAGCGAAGGAAGTATGAGGAGGTAATGGATTTTACTGATTTGTTGCCAGGTTGGAGATAGTCAGCACTTAGAAGCGTTAAGAATCCTCAGAACATGCACAGATGATTTCATAGCCAACAATGTGTCCAAAGCTTTGATCACTGTGCGGATAATGCAGAAGATCCCTTGCACACAATTAGCATCAATTTAGGTCTCCTCAAGTATTTTATTCTATTACATAGCTAATTGGTTTAAAATTGCTTCACAGCCTAGCACTGCAAAGTCTTTGACTGCAATGTTCTTTGATGAATTCTGATTTTATAGTTTTTATAGTCAAATGAAAGGTATGCTTGTATATTTATATTATTTATTTATTTAGCTGTGTTTTATTGATTTTATCTGAAATAAACTATGATTTGACGTATTGATATAGTATGTGCTAACCTTACCTTTAGCATATTCACTTTTGATAATGAATTACTTCAGAATTATTGAAACATTTCACTGCATATCTAAACATAAGTTTTATTGTATATTATAATTTCCAAAATAAACACAATTGATTTATTGAGAGAATGGGGACATCTGGAGGTAGGTCTCAGCTCCATTTGGGGCTCTTGGTGAGCGATGTTCCTTTCTGGGAACACTAAGGGGGTGATTCTCACCCTGGCGGGCGGCAGAGGCCGCCCGCCAGAGTTCCCCCTCCAAAATACCGCTCCGCGGTCGAAAGACCGCTGAGGGTATTTTGGGTTTTGCACTGGGCTGGCAGGCGACCGCCAAAAGGCCGCCCGCCAGCCCAGTGCAAAACACCCTTCCCACGAGGACGCCGGCTCAGAATTGAGCCGGCGGAGTGGGAAGGTGCGACGGGTGCAGTTGCACCCGTCGCGAATTTCAGTGTCTGCAAAGCAGACACTGAAATTCTTTTTGGGGCCCTCTTACTGGGGCCCCTGCAGTGCCCATGCCATTGGCATGGGCACTGCAGGGGCCCCGCGACACCCCATACCGCCATCCTGTTCCTGGCGGGAGAACCGCCAGGAACAGGATGGCGGTATGGGGTGTCAGAATCCTCCATGGCGGCGCAGCTTGCTGCGCCGCCATGGAGGATTCATTTGGGCAGCGGAAAACCGGCGGGAGACCGCCGGTTTTCCACTTCTGACCGCGGCCGAACCGCCGCGGTCAGAATGCCCAGCGGGGCACCGCCAGCCTGTTGGCGGTGCCCCCGTCATTTTAGCCCTGGCGGTCTTGGACCGCCAGGGTTAGAATGACCCCCTAAATCTTTTTTGCAAGTGATTGCCTGCCATTACCTCTGCCTCATGCACACACATAGTTTATGCGAGTGCAGGGTGAATTTTAAGTGATCCAATGTCTCATCCACAGTGTGTGGGTGTGTTGCAGTGCAACATAATAGTCTGCTAAGCCCCCCTGCCCTTAACCCTGGATGGTAGGGGTTCCCCTATAGGTAATCCAATGCCTGCAAAGTACTGCAGAATATGAACTTTTTTCATAGACCGTAGACGAGTATTCAAATTCAACCCCAACACACAACATTTAGACATGCATGACATCCAACACCCAAGTCCAACTTTCTCTCCTATCTGTTGTTGACTTTAAGATTGTCTTTGACCATGTATAGCGCAGCCTTTGGAGTAGGTTTGTGTTATAGGAATCCATATACATACATAAAAATCCTTTCTCAATTTCTACTTTTTAGGCTCCTGTAAATAAGCCACCACACTTGGTGGTGTCAGCATTTTTATGTCATTTCTTAACTCACTGCAGGAGGAAAATAAAAATGTATCCCTCTCAAATTGCTTTTGTGGCATGGCAGCTGCATAGTCCAATTCAAGCAAAAAATGAAACTTATCTATAGAAATCAAAATCATTCACTGATGGCAGGGCGAAGGAGCGTTGCCTCACTTGCTGTGCCAGAAGCAGAAAAACAAAATGATAGTTTACTGTCATTTATGTTTCTGCTTCTGGCACAGACAGCAATGCAGGGAGGGGTGGGGCTGAGCCAAAAGAGGTGGGAGGGTGGAAGAGTGCACTTAAGTGCACATGTGTGCTTGGCCAGCCGTCTGAGGCTGGCCAAACACACATGCGCACTTAGGTTTCTCTACCCTGGATGTGTTTAACAGCTGGGCTGGAGAAACTGCACAGACCCCAGAACTGTATCTGAGCGGAACTTACTTCCACTCAGACCAATCCAGGTGATGCTTTCATGCAAGGTTTTGAATGAAAGCAGCACCAGGTTTCCCGGGGAGCCTGAGCAGTGAATTCTGGGACACCAGATAAAGACGAGCATGAGGCGGCATGAGGCGGCAAGGACGGAGGTAAGATAAGTGCTTTTTTATTTTTTGTTTATACCTTGTCCCCGTCCCTACCCACCACCCCTCTCCTCAAGTTAAATGGCGGCTGATGCTGGCTGATGGTAATTTTTGTTGGTTGTCCTTCACAGTAACCTATAAGTAAGTGTTGACTCTTTCTAAAAATACAATTTTTGTCTAATAGTCTCTGCCAAAGAAGCCCAGGTTATTTCTGATGCACCAAAAAGCCAGAAGTAATTTATCAGAATCCTGTTGGACATGTGCTGGCGGTGCTTTGATGTCATTTTCGAGCCATGGTGTTCATGCTCTACTTATTGACACTGTAAATTATAGAATATAGAAACTCGGTATTCGTGATTACACGTACAATCTCAATCGCATTCAATAGCCTATAGCTGAACCTGCATATTTGTACAATCTCAATCACATTCAATAGCCTATAGGTGAACCTGCATATTATCGGTGTAATGTTAGCTCAATATTTGCATCTAAATGAGAAGCCTGTTTAAAAGGGTATAGAGCATACCTGCGCGACTATAACCTGCTAGCCTATGGGGTGCAAATTTTCTTCCTATGTTTTTATTACTTCTTAAAGGACATTTTAAATCTGAATTGTTACCTTCTTTAGAGCAGAGGTTCTAACCTATTTACTTCTGTTGATCCCAATCGAGTCATTATTGAAAGCCAGAGATCCTGCCTAATCAATTTCTACGATTTGATCCTCAAGACAATGCATTAAAAATATTGTATTTATTTAACAAACAAAAAATTGAAACAAATCCAAATTTAATAATAATGAGAACGTTGGAGCTTTAGCTTTATTTCACAAAGACCACATGATATACGAGACTCCAGTATATCACTTTGTCTTTTTTGCTCCTAGTGCATGCTGTCTCTTTGTTTGTTAGATACCAGTCCTTAAAACAAGACAACCAATCATCCATATTTGATTCAATTTGCAATATTTGCGTTGCTCCATAAATCAAGATATGAATAGCAACACGATTTTTAGCCTCAGTTCAAATTTCTACACATTCACATAGCGTTTTTCAATATTGTTCCATGAGCATATATTCTTTTTTTTTAAAGAAAAACATTATTTAATTTTCTAAACAGTCGTGCACCCCCTGAGTAGGTGTTGCATGCCCCAAGGGTTTCACAGACCGCATGTTAAGAACGGCTGCATTACAGAGTTATCATGTTTCGTTCCATGTTTCATCTTGTCGCTTCTTACAACAGATGGTCCCGAACGAGGACTACATGCAACAAATATTTTGGTCCTGCCATGCACTTGGACTGCTAAATGTTTTCATCACTGAGTTGTTTCTGAAACCCTGGAGTTGATTCAATGGAATCAGTAACAGAAATTAAGTCAGATGTTTAAGAAATATTTCATCACGAGAAATACCCATTGATTATACCTCAGATTCTACTTGAAAAGTGCACTTCGGCTTACCCTTCGTATCCATCTTTTCATAGTGAGATGGTGACACTATGGAATTTTTGAACTGATGTGAGTATGCTAGGGAACGACTGAGATCTCGACCTCTGAAGACATCCTAGCGTTTACTAACCTCTCAAAGCGCAATAATCTGGGTTAACACTTCTTTTTACTAGTGTTTCTTCTTCCCCTTCCAACAACTCAAGGACTCCGGTCCAGTGAGCTAATTTTCCCAACTTTTGAAATGGTGTCTTTCCCATTCAATTTTGCAGTGGGTGGGGAAAGTCTGACTAGGCTGAAATGCCATTGAGCACGGGTTGAAGGAATTTGCTGCTGGTATTACATACTCAGAGAACTGTGGACATACAGCTAACCACAAGAAGGGTCATCTTCCTCGAAATGGAACACTTGTCTTTTACTTATATACTTTACATCGGCCCAAAGGCAACGGTATCCAGACACTGTCTACAGTCTAGCTGTAGTGGACTGCTCTAATCACCAGCTGTGGCTGACCACATGTGGACATACTAGCCGTCCATAAGCCCTGATTCTACTGAAAGGTCCACAAAAGCCCTTTTCTGTTCTTTCATGTCCCACCTTCTATTATGAATGGCTGTCCCCGTTTCGCCTGCATTTTTAATAATTTGATCTTTGTATTTCAGTTCAATTTTAATTTCTTCAAGTTAATATACGTATGCTAGGTTTGAAAATCCTGTTTTGAATCGCTTTGTATTTTCGTTTTACATTGGCCTAATTTGCCAAAATGTGGCCCCAGAGTTTTCTTTTAGGATATTTCGTTGTGATTGTTTGGGGTTGTCAGACACGTGTTGTTTTAGAAGTTTGCCATACCACATTAAACATCTTTCTCCCCTCTTCCGCCTTACACAATTCAGCAAAAGGCAAGGAGACAAACAATAAATTGTTTAAATCACATACTGAGAAATAGAGGGTATGTTAACTATAGGAAAGCAAGATAGCTACAAAGTAAATAAGGGAAAATTATGAGCAATGGAATACAACTGAATTAACACGTGGAGTTAATTGGAAATAGATATTACAGAGGTCTCTGGCTGTACTTTGGATGAGAATGGTTCACAGGAGGAACCAACATGAGGTGGAAGCTTAGTCATTGGTCGATGTTTTGTTTAGTACCACATGAGGTTCTGGTTTTTGCATCTGTCTTTTTCTCCTCTGCGAAATTATCCCTCTAACTGGTCCCTTTAGAAATCAGCAAAGATGATACTGGCTTCTAAAACACGGGGAATATCTGGAGCTCTGTTGACTTACCTGGTGATTGTCATTTCTCAGTATCGTATTATGTGTGAATAAAAGCAATACACCACAAAATCATACTTTTATTCTCCAATTTAGATCCACTTTCTGCAACCCCCAAATTATGCCTTATTACAAAGCACAGAATGTGACTGCTTTTATTTAATTTATTTACTATATACATATCTTTTTAATGGAGGTGCAGGTATTTCTAGTTAATGTTTTGAAGCTGTTCATCCTCACTTTCTGTGCTAACCTACAAATCTTCTATGTGAGGCCATGAAACAATTTTGAAGCCTTCTACCATACTGCAAATATTCTCAGTGAATCACGCATATTAGTGCAGCGAAGTACTGAAACCAATGAGAACTGGTTGCCACCTGCCTCATAAGATGTTCATTTTAGATTGCAAGAAGGTTGAATCCACTGTTTGGACGGCGACGTGAAATCTGACGTTTTCACTGTGGAAAATTGTGGATAATCAAAACTGACTCCTGCTGCGGGGGGCAGAAGTAAGAAGTCAGAACTGACTTTGAAATCCAACAGATCACTGCTTCTAGAAACCTTTTTACATGTGTTTGTATGTTTTTTTAAAATATGTTTTGTCATTTTTTATGACAACTTTGTCTGAACTTTGATACGATTTAACTGATTACCAATGTGTTCATGACCATTCTTTTGAGCAAAAAACACAAAAAGATAACTTGGTGACTGGCTATTATCCAAGGGGACTCCCCTGATTCCCTGATGGTGGGTGTCGATTATAGAGCCTGTGAGAGGGTGTGGAGTCTTATGAAAACTATTGACAAACCCTCACCCAACAACCTAGGTTGAATGCTTCACCTGCTGGTTGGAATGTCCACCTGACAGTTTTGTAGTGGGTAGATGGGTTGCCTGTCAAGACAGGAAGCACGGTAGTGGGAGCTTTTACCACTAATGAGGTAAAGACACAACAATTATTTCCTGTGTCCACCCATTACTGTTTTTATTATTTTTGGGTGAACCAAGAATAAAACATGAATAGTTGGATCCCTGGCAAGGGTTTTTTAATTGCACAGATTTCCCCTTATTCCCTGCGGAAACTCCCACCACAACTAAAGGGAGTTGTGTATTAATTAGTGCTCTCCTTTCGGTCTTTGGACACTTGCGTTGCAGCTGAAAAGTTACAAAGTACAAGAGATAAAATTACTGAAATGCATACATTGCACAGGCACAAGAGATCTCAAGTGCCCCCTGCTAAGTAAGAGTAACTTATTAAATCATGTGTTTTTCTGTTCTTTGCATTCTGGTACATGCTTTGGCTTTCGTTAAAATAAATCTAACAAGCAAAAGAGCGGAAAGAGGGGAGGAATAAAAGCAAGAAGCTGAGAGGGAGGAATAAAAATAAAAAAGTTCCTCAATTCAAGGGCCACCAGCAGAAGGACAACTTCCAAGACTTTGTCCAGTCCATCAAAGGACAAGCACACTAACACAAAATGAAACCCTGTGCAATGATTTAATGCGTTGGTCATGGAGAAGCAGTGGAATGAGAATGGCAAAGAAACCAGTCAATGGTGAACAATGGGCAGGCTCTAAGCCCTCGTTAGCCTTTTTTTTGCTAATAAAAGATTATCACAAGTGACTGTGAATGCGCGGTCACAGGCAAACCCTAAATAATGGTGCCAAAAGGTCAGATCTTCAAAGATTTAAAAGCAAAGCAAAAAATAAAAACAAACTGACCAGTCTTCACGTAAATAAAACAAAAGTATTGGAAAACGTATTTCATAAAGACTGCAAAATCACAACTTTAAGTCTGTAACTGGGTGGGTAAGAGACGGGGATAATTCTGGTTTCTGCTCTGTTAATAAATCTGTATTTTTCAGTTATTTTTTTAAAGGAATGTGATGAGGTTAGAGAAATGTGCTTGTCTAAAGTCCGGTCTCTCCTTTGCACCAAAGTGTGCTCTGCTATGTTAAACGGAAAGTAGTTGAAAGTGGCTCTTGTGTCCAATCATCATCTCTCAGCTTATAATATAACATTGGTCCTGCCGGGACGGCCCTTAAAGTTAGCTGCTTCACTTATCGGGACAGTAACAAAAAACTTCAATGTATTCCCACTTCCAGCATAATTAGATGCACCCATAAGTGAGATACAAAATGGCATTAAAAAGAAATCAATATTTTGATAGTCTTAGTTGAAATTGTGACTCACTGTGCCCTTGGTAGGGAGGTCATGGTAAGACTGGAAGAATGTAATGTATGTTGGAACCACACTTGCCTGAACAACGCGATCGGAACAACAACCGCGTTGTTACCACTAATGCCTTTAACACGAATGCCTTAACAACGAATTTTCGTTGTAAAGGCACTCCTGGTAAAGGCATTAGTGAACGGCATGCATGTTTCCAGCATGCGTCCGCCCTGACCCCCTATCCCCCACCCCTAAAAATTACTGCAACCCCCCCACCCCAGCCCTAAAACAACCCCAACCCTGCCCCTAAAACTACCTCAACCCCCCACTCCGCCCCTAAAATTACTGCAACCCCCACCCGCCCCTAAAATATAAAACAACCCCAACACCCCCACCCCGCTCCTAAAACATAAAACAACCCCAACCCCCACCTCGTCCCTAAAACCTAAACTACCCCAATCCCCACCCGCCCCTAAATCCACCCCAACCTCGCCCCTAAAACCACCCCAACCCCCCACCCCACTCCTAAAATTGCCGCGACCCCCCCACTGCACCCCTAAAACCACCCCAACCCCCGCCCCTAAAATCCAACCAACCCGATCCCCACCCCCAAAAACTAAAAATACCCCAACCCCCACCCCTAAAACAAAAAATGCCCAACCCCCCTCCCTCGCCCCAAACCTAAACCACCAGACCCACCAACCCCTAAAACTAAAAATACCCCGACCTCCACCCCTAAAACCTAAAACAACCCCAACCCCCGCCCCCTCCCCTAAAATTACTGCGACCCCCCCAAAACCGCCCCTAAAACCTAAAACCAACCCCGCCCCCAAACAACACTGAACCTCACCCCCAAAAAGTAAAAATGCCCGACCATCCACCCCGCCCCTAAAACTAAAAATGCCCCTACCCCCACCCCGCCCCTAAAACTGAACCGCCCCTAAAACTAAAAATACCCCTACCCTCCCACCCCTAAACCTAAACCGCCCCTAAAACTAAAAATACCCCTACCCTCCCACCCCCACCCCTAAACATAAACCACCCGACCCTCCACCCCCTAAAAATACCTGACTCCCCACCCCGCCCCTAAAACTAAAAATACCCCACCCCTAAAACAGCCCCACTTACCTGATCACGTCGTCCTCCTCAGCCGACTCCCTTCTTCTGTGCCTTAACCACGCATGTGCGTGGTTCAGCACATGCGTGGTTAAGGCAACAAACAAGGTAGTCGTGGTTAACGAAAGCGTTGTTCCACTTTCGTTTTTCACGACTTCGTTGTTCGGGAGTCGTGGTTCAGGCCGCTTCCCAGACTGGAATAGCAGAAACACCACCTTCTTGGGCCCAACCACGGCTCGCACATTACATTAGAAGTTTTCAACAGGCTGGCAGATTATTCTTCCCTGAAGTGACTCCTGTCCCAATAGTGAGGCCTGCTTTGATGAATAAAATCAGTGACAGTAGGTCCACCACGTTCTGGCAGCATCGAATATCCAAAGTGAGAATATGACACAAAAAAAAAATGGTCTCTTAGGTGCTCTGTTTTTCTTCCCAGTGTGTGGAGGACATCTGAGCATATTTCCTTTTTGAGATTGCCATAATGTACATGGTTGATACAGATAGGAGAAAAGACAGTGAACAATTTTTTTGTAATGCAATTTATTTTATCAATAAGTGATTTGCTCTTTTTTGAACATGGAACTTGCATGATTCATTGTTAAGCTCTCTGAATTGCATTTCTTAAATAGCACATTTTAAGAAATCCCTATTTAAGAAATGCAAAATGGTATGTATGAATTTTGCGATTCGGTAATAGCGATTTCTTAAAATTAGCAAATGCTATTACCGAATCGCAAATAGAGAATGCGACCCCATTTGCACCTAGGGGCCAGTTAGGAATTCGCAAATTAGGTATTGCAAATCCCAGGGTGCTGGGGGCCTAAGGCCCCCTCTGCTGCATCCCCAAATATTTTTTATGGACATGTGAAGCACACACATGCCAAACTTTAATTTGTGGTAATTGCATTTCGTAAATGCCCAATTCGCATTTAGGAAATGCTTGATACATTGGATTTGGAATTCGCAAATAGGAATTCTCCATTTGCGATTTCCAATTTAGAGAATCGCAATTCCTTAAAATTGCACAGCGAATGCCTTTCATACATTGTGAAAGGCATTTTTGCGTTCGCAAACGGCCAAATTTTGCAATTCGCACCATTTGCAAATGCAAAAACGCTTGATACATCTGGCCCTCTTTTCCTTGGCCCATGTCTGCACTACAAAATTTGCCAAATTAAAAAAATAAATTCAATGGCATAGCTACATATGGTGGACATGTGGAGAACATGACCGATGACTTGTTGGACCGCAGCAGCTCTGCAAAGAGGATATTCTAGGTGGCAGACCACTGATGGAGCTGGTGGAGGGCTGCCTTTGGGAATTCTACCATCCACAACACCCCAAACAGGACAACGATGCAACCAGTGCACACATAGAAAAGCTGTATTTTGAAAAGCAACAAATAGATAGATGTTTTAAAACTCTTAGGGGGTGTGTGCTCTGATAAGTTGATGTAGACAGAAACATACTTCTCTACCTACATAGCCTATCAACAACCTTACTTGAACTCTTTGTAGATGCTAAAATATAGTGGCCTCTTTTCACTTAAGTGGAAAATGAATTTCTTCTGATATCTGTTTGATTTTGAGAATTAAAAGGGCTTGTTTGAGTATAACTTGAGAAACAAATTCAATAAACTAAAAAATTAGATTAATTCTTTTTAAAGTCTACTCATGGTAGAGTATTCCGAACTTGATGGTGTTACCCAGATTTTTCAAAAAGGTTCTATTAATGGTCTTATGCACTCTAAATACAATTTCTTTCACACAATACATTATCAGAATCGCTGCCTTGGCATAAGCTTGGACACAAATAGTGGTAAATGTACTTCAACTATAAACTACCAGGAGAGACTGGGTAGTGGTCCAGCCTGTAAGAAAACGTATATAGAGTAGCACCACTTTATTTCACAATCCAGTGGTTTCCAGGATAGAGCACTGGTAAGTGTGAACCTCAAGTACCACTGAGGGCTCCAGCTACTCCTTAACATTCATTGTGGACAGCACAATGACCAATGTAATGTATAAGTGATAAGTTGCTTCCACCAGGAAATGTACAGGAAGATACCATTTGGAATGGGTAGAATCATGTCCTATGACAGCAGGGCCCCGCCACAGAGGAAGAGCCAGTTGACACAGTTGACAAAAGACATTCACATGCCACCACAAAGAGAGGTAGATGTATGCAGATGGGTTGCTTTCTCTCAAAGCACATGTACTAATCCAATTAATTACAACGTACAAAATTGACACGATGAAAGCAAAACTCGACATGTTAGTGAAACCACAGTCTAAAATTATGGAACTTGAAACTTTTGTATGTATTTAAACTTGGCAGGTCTTGAAGGAGGGCCTCAGCAATCCTTTATGCTAGTTGTAGGCTTTTAGAAAAGCTTAGCACACCTCAATAGTTATCACTTTGGATAATGTATGTCATTAAAAAGTGTTTTACCATTGTTATAATATCGGGCCTATGTCACTCACAGCCTGCATAGTTACAGTAACCATGACTTCACAGTAATAGGCATCATGGAATGTTGAGGTGAGCTGGGAATATCACAGTTGATGGAAACCAGGCGATGAAAGTTCACACTGCCGTTGGCTTAATAATAAATCTACAAATTAATCGGTCCTGGTCCATGGAGTCTTATTCTTTAATATGGTGAAAATTGCCTGTCATCTAGACCAGCTACAGCAAAGTGAACATGTGAACCCATTTGCGAGTGGACACTGTGAGTACAAAGTAAGGTGAACCTGAGATCACCAGATTCTGGTGAGAGGTTATTACTCAAGGAGCGTGAGCCGATGCAATGGGGGGAAGTAAAAGAACAGTTGACTTTGGCGCAGTATAAGGCATTCAACGTGACCAGCATGTGTTTTGGGGCAGAGAATGGCACAAGTGCGAGCTCAGCATCTGCACTCATAGTCTATGCGTGAGCTTGATGCCTACTGAAACTGAGGAATGAACACCTCAATCTGCCCTGTTCGTGTACACCCAGCGGCACTTCCAAATACCTCAATCAGAGTGGGCTGATGTAGAGAGCTCACTGCTCAGAGCATGTTCACCCAGCGGCACTGTCAATACATCAATGGTGAGCTTACCGATGTAAAGAGCTCACCACCGGTCCTGCATATCAGCTGACCTCTTTCAACGTTTAACTTCTGTGGCTTTGTCCCAAATCAATGCTCACATGCAAGGAGCGCTGTCATTGAGCAGTTAAACTGGGAGCACTGGATCTCCCGTTAGAGGACAGACTTCTTTGAATTCTGATTGGTGGAAGGCAATGGAAGCCATTTTGGATTGGGATACCCAATTCAAACTAAAAGACCTTTTATTGGTTGAAAGTGACAGCTGCCATATTGGTGGAAAGTTACAACAACTAGTTTTGATTGGGACTTAATCCCAATAAGTTCAGTGTGCTTGGAGTCTTCCATTGATTACCAAACTATTTGAATATAACTTAAGCCTGTGAGTTTTTGTGAAAATGCAGAAATAACTCAGAAAGAGTACATACATTATAAGAGCAAAGACATTTCCTTTCCATTTCCTTTGATTTGCTTTTGACAAATTAGTCAGACAATATACCTACATAATACACTTTAACTAACACAGGTATTCTCACCGCACAAGGTGTAGCTGCTCCTCCAGTGCTCTTGGATCAACCAGGGTCTCAATTAATTGAGCGGGGAGAGCGGATTGGTAACTTTGAGAACTATTTGGAGGCCATAGATGGCTTAATTTTTCAGGCATCCAGAAAGATGGCATTATTAATAAATGCTTTAGAAAAGAAGGGTGAGCATGTGTTCAAATTTTTACCAGTGGCAGTTGGAGCGGATAACAAAGAAATAGACAACATTTACCTTGAAGCTAAAAAAAGGCTAGAGAGGAAGCAAGTGAACATAATCATGCAGAGACACAAATGTATACACAACCACAAAGATTACATATGTGAATTGATCAGGTTGTAGCAAGGTTGAGGAAACTTGCATTGAAATGAGATTTTGGCAACAGGACTGAACAAATGATTAGAGACCAACTGATAGCACAATGTAGAATCAAAATGATGCAGGAGAGGCTACGGGTGGCAAGAACACCAACTTTACAAAAGGCAATTGGAATAGCCAAGATTGTGAAAGAGGCTGGCTTGTGTATTAAAGAGATGCAACAAATGGAAATAAGACAGTCAGGTCACTCAGGAGAAGTCCATGTTGTGAGCAAGAAAGAAGGACATGTGAAGTCAACCAAAGATGCGAAAGCTAAGGAAAGAGCTGATGGAGATAAAGTGAAGGAGAAGTCAAACGTTAGGACAGGACTTAATTGATTTTACAGATGTGCCAGCATGATGCATGCTGCTGGTTAAAAAGGTTGCTATGCTCGCAACAAGGATTGTCGAAAGTGTGAGATGAGGGGTCACTTGGTATGCAAACAAATGTCAAATAGAAGAGTGAAATGCATAGATCAGCAAGAGTATGTACCGGAAGGGTGTTATGTATTGATAGTAAGGAAGGGGCAAGAATAAACAAAGCTAAAGCTAAATTTATAGTGAAAAAGAAGATTGAGCTGATGGTTGACCTGGTGTTAATCTATACTGTTGTTCCACAAAGAGTATTTGATAAAGCGCGATGTGCAATGTCTTTGCAGCCGAGCGACATAAAGCTCAAAGGATATGGTGGTGGCGACATTCACTTGGTGGGTTTTGTGCACACAAAATTTGAATTCAAGGAAGATGTATGGGTCAAGAGAGGGTCCAGCAATTTTGGGTTAAATACAGCAATATGATTTGCATGTGACATTAGACCCCAGGTGTAATGAACAAGTATTGGTAGTGCAGGAGGAGGAGGAGCAGGGGATTGACATAATATTGAGGACATTTGGGGAAGTGTTCAAGGATTGCATTGGGACCACAAAGTGATATGTGCATGAGATAAAATTAAAGGAAGGTACCGTGCCAGTTAGTCATGGGGTGTGTACATTACTTATAGCAGTGATAAGTGAGGTAAAGGAAATGTTAAGTGAGATGCAGAATTAGAGAATATCGAACCAGGGGAGGCATCGGAATGGTTGTACCCGGTGGTGATTACAAAAATATCAGATGGGCAGTTAAGGTCAGTGTGGACCTTAGGCCACTGAACGAATGCAGAATCATGGACAGTTTTCCCTTGCCAAGCATGTCAGAGATGGTATTACTTTTGTGTGGTGCCAAGTACTTTATGAGGTTAGACTTAAAATCTGTGTACCACCAGATTAAGTTGCAGACAAAGTCTCAAAATTTAACAGCTTTCAGCACGTTGGAGGGAGTATTACAGTTTACAAGACTCCCATTTGGGTCATCATCAGCCTCCAGTGTGTTCCAACATTTGATGAGTTAGGTATTTGAAGGGGTTCCAAATGTATGATTCTTCCAAGAAGACACATTAGTTTTCTGTGACACGAAGGAAGTACATAATGGTGCTCTAGTCAGTGTGTTGGAGATCTTGAGAAGTAAACCCTTCACAAAGAGAAGTGTCAGTTTTTGTTGGAGGAAATAGAGTATCTGGGATACACCATCTCAGGCAAAGGAGCTAGTCCTCAAGAGGGTTTAGTTAAGTCCATGAGAGGCTCCAAAACCAAAAGGGGAAGATCAGTGGACGTCCTTCATGGGGCTGATAAAATATTATTCAAAATTTGTAGGTACGTTTGCAGAGAAGACGGAAGCATTAAGAGAGCTGCTCAGGAAAGGGTAGGAATTTGTTTAGAGTGAAAGGCAAGAACAGGCATTTGTGGGAGTTAAAGAGGAGATTGTAAATGCAAAGATACTACTCCATTTAAACCCTCATGCAAGACCATAGTAATGGTGGATGCCAGTGCTCATGTGTTTAGGGCTGTGTTATCACAGTTCAAAGATGGAGTGGAAAAACAAGTGGCATTTGCCTCAAGGTCCTTAAACTGAACTGAATGCAATTATGCTGTGATCGAGAGGGAGGCGCTACTAGCTGAATGGGGCATTGAACATTTTCACACTTATGTGTGGAGATTTTATTTCACTTTACGTATGGATCACAAACCACTGTTAAAAGTGTTGCAACCGGGAGGAATTGAAAAGGTGTTAGATTAGCCCGATTAGCATCCTGGCTTCAGGAATATCAATATAATGTGGAGTATGTGGGAGGATGGAGAAACGTACAGGCAGATTGCTTGTTGAGATTGCTGTTGACTATGGACAATGAAGACCAAACAGATGCTGAGATGGTATGTGTGGTGACAGGGGTGGAGGATGACTTGGAAGGGGACTACAAATCCATCACACATGAGGAGTGGGAGGCAGCTGTACAAAATCATGGTGTTTTCCAGGAGTTGGGAAAGATTATTTGTAAATGTGGGAGGCATGAAGGAGATGTTAATCCAGCATTGCAGGGTTATGTAAAATTGCAATATGAATTTACCAAAGGGGCCACTGACACTATTATAAGGAGAGGGAAGAGATATGGACCTCCTAAAAGAGTGAGAAACAAAGTTCATGATGTTGGCACATGAAGGCCACTTGGGACAAACACTTACAAAAAAAGTATTTAAAGGTTATGTAGGGAGAGTGAGAAGTGGATAAAGATAACAAATGAGGGTATGGGTTCTCTTAGTGAAAGGGAAAGCCCTTGGATGAAGGTGTGTTTGGATATAATTGGTCCCATGGATTATTTGAAGGAGGGGGAGCGTTTTTGTTTGGTGATGGTGGATGTGATTGCAAGGTGGATGATGGTTGAATTTGTGAGGAATATAACATCGGAGAGTGTTGTTAGAATTTTAGAAAGGGTGTTCAGAAGAGAAGGAAGACCAGGGATCTAAGTGACGGAAAACGGAACACAACTCACGCCTAATGTAATGAAAGACTTCTTTTAAGGACATGGTATTAAACATATATGCACATCATTATATAATCCACAAGGAAATGGAATGGTGGAGTGGGCCAACCGCATGATTAAAGGCAGAATTCAGATGGCATGAACATTTGTGAGAATGAGAGAGAAGACAGAATTAAGTTGTCACCTCAATGGATGAGGGATTGTGGGGGGAGGAGAGAAAGACACATCAAAGTGAAGAATGGTAGGTAGGGTTGAGAAAGGTGATTTTGTGAAAATCAAGTTGGGGAGAAGAACTGATGGTGTCAACAAATTGTTGTCGGATCCTATAGAGGTGTGGGAGGTTCATGAGTGGCATGAGGTGTTGCATAACGGACAAAAATGGAACAAAAGGAAGGTGGCATTGTACTGCTAATGGAAAGATATAACTCTGGAACAGAAAAATTTGAAAAAAGGAAAGGAAGAATGTACAGGTTTTTATGCTGATGGATGATAAGGAAATACCAAAAGTAAGGGGAAGTGCAGATGAAAGGGAGAAAGTAGAGTTGTCTAATGTAAGGAGGAGTTGGTGTGAAGTAAGTGGTGAAGAGGTCAGTGTGAGGAGTAGGTAACAAAGAACATGTCAAGTTACCGCCAAGTTCCAAAATTACATATTTAATTGAGATAATCCCTTCACCGTGTGGAAGAACCTTGAAGGTTTGTGTAAGGAAAAGGGGTGGTGCAGTTGTGGTCAATGTAAATATTTAAGTTGTGTTACGACATATGTTAGTTTGTTAATGTAAATAGTTATGTATTTGTAGAAACCAATAAACGTTGTAGTAGCCATATTTATGTTCAATATCTTATTTGGGTAGGTACTTTCAGAATTTCATGGTCAATGCCATTTAATGTTTCATGGCAAGCTGTTTAATGCAATAAGGGGTGTGTCATAATGCATTATCAAGTAGTGATATGCATAAGGTCCTTGGTAAACACTGGCATATTCCCACTATGGATACCATGCTCAAACAATTGATCCCTAGTAAACCTAGTGTGATCCACAGTAAGGGTAATATTATATTTGACATGTTATGCCACAGTGTCTTTCAATTCATCAGAGACATCAAATTGCAATCTTGGCTTCCCTCGAAACCACCAAAGTTTCATGAACGCTGTAGATGCAATAAGTATTCTATGGTAAAGATAAAACTACTGAATTCCACTACCTAGGAGCATATGCTATTGCTAACAAATATGTCAGCAGAACCACTTGGTTCCTAAAAGAACACATCCAAGAGTATATCGGAGCTGTGTGAAATACAATATAATGCACGTGTAGGAGACTGGCCCTCTATGTAGTGTGCAAACCCAAGCACACTATGGAGGGGGTCCAGGCAATCACACGTTGGTTTCCAGAGGTAAAAATTAGACCACCTAATGCTCTAATTTTTAAGGTAGCTGGTCGAGCAGGTAGGTTAATCCAGGAGATGTGCTAAGTATTTGCTATACTCACAAATCAAATCATGCACCACACACACTCAATGAATAACTCAATACCAGAATTAATAAAAAAAATACTTCAGACTTTTATATACATTTTAAGACCAAGATCTTTAAAAAAATTTAGTACTTTTCAAGTTATAGCTTTTCAAAGTTTTGGCAAAGTTAGTCTTTCTGTTCGTAATTACGCAACATTGGAATCAATGCATAGCCATCTTTGAAAACGCAGTAAAAATTGTACAGTTGAGTTACCAGTCTCTTCTCTTGCAGGGTAGCCAGAGTCGTCGTTGGGCACACTGTGCCAGCTGGAGAGCCTCGGGCGGCTCCCGGTTCCGGTGGGAGCAGTGTTGGAAACTTCTTGGCACAGGCACAAGGCCACCTGGAGGGGCCACTTGGAAAAGGAGCCAGTTTGCAGATCTAATGACGATGCCTTGGGGTCTCCTTGGGCTATTGAAGTTGCAAGGAGTTTGGAACCCAGGGCACACAGAAAATCCCGCAATGGGCCCACGGCGGCCAGGTGCAGGGCGAATTGGAAATCCAGGAGCTGTGCTCAACTGAGTCCTTTGGAGCTGGAGGTGAGCCTCTTTCAGGGATGCTTATAGGACAACAGGGGCTCTCTGGTCAGAGGTCCAGGGTGTTCCTGAAGTCCCTTGACTGGGGCTTCCTCCTGATCCTTTTCAGCTCTGGGGGAGCTGTTTTTCAGGTTGTCCAATGTCAGCTGACCAGTACCCAGGGTATTGACGTAACTCAGCCACTGGAGGGCACAGGGCCACCAAATGTGGCACACTTGTAGGTCACATCTGGGCAGTCGTTGGTGTGGTGTCGGGTCTGGCTGCAACTTCTGGTCACGGAGATATTAGCCGTTCGGTGAAATTACCCTCACCAGTTTGTTGGTTCTTGCTTGTCTTTTTTCTGAGTGGTGCCTCCACCCAGAAGGGAGATCTGGGATGATTCTTGAAGCCTGGAGGTCCCCTGGGTTTCTTGGGGTCGGTCCAGTGTCGAGCTCCTCTTAAGCTGTGATTTTCAGGTCCTTGGTACTCCAGGCGGGGTTTGGTGCCTTTTCTTGTGCAGCAGATCCACAGTTCTCTAGCTTTGGATCTTCTTTGGTGCTGATCTTCTTTGTCTGTTCAAATCCGTTTCAAATCCAATTGCCTAGTCTAGGGGAGCCCACTAAATACTGAATTTAGTGGGCATTTTAGGGGGAACCTGGTAGTGTCTAAAGGGACACTTACCCTGCAGTGGCTACACTTACTGCAGTGACCACTTGCCTGTGGGAAGGGTCACTTCCCTAAACATTATTGACTATTTTCCTGCCATCCAACATGGAGGAAAATGAATTGAAGGGGCCACTTTGCCTGCAAGCCCCTAAGGTTGGTGCATGCTCAGTGAGGCCACTCCTCCTACCCTTTGTGTGGTTTCCCGTCCTTGCTCCCTCCAAATGTGGGGGTTTACAAAGGGGGAGGCCGTCTGCTGCTAGCAGCAGGCCTGGGGGTCGGGTTTCAAGGGCAGTAGCCCTTTGAAGCTCACTGTCAGGGAAGTGCACATTCCTGAGTTAGGGGAAGTTAGCTCCTCCACCCAGGAAGGGCACTGTTTTACAAACCAGAGAGACAGGGCTCTCCCCCAGGTGTGTATATTGGCTGTCTGGATGTGGCAGGCTTGCTGGAACCAGTCAGCAACCATGCCAGGATAGTTATTTTTGCAGGGGGAACCTCTAATGTGACCCCTCTGTACATATTTTAATAAATCCAGTACTGGTACCAGTTTGGATTAATCATTCTGAGTTGTTTGATACCAGAATAACCATTATGTAGCTGGGAAACTCGTATTGACCAGTGTCCAGCACATATATTAAAATGGCTCCTCTGTTCACTCACTATGTCCCAGGTTTAGCAAGGACAAAGTGGAGGTATATTGCTCATGCAATGCTGCCATATATAGTATGGTTCACCCTGCCTTAGGGCTGGAAGGCCTGCCAGACGGGTGACTTACCCATAACATATGCAGTGTAGGGTGGACAGGGCACACGGGGAGTGTGCCATGTCGACTTTGTATTTTAGGGTGCCACCAGGACACTCAGCCTGCTATGGCAGTGCTGGGTGCTTCTGGATGCATAGCTCTTGAGGATGGCACAATCAGTGCTGCTACCCTCAGGGGCTTACCTATAGTACCCCATGCCCTGGGTACCTATGTACCTTTTACTAGGGACTTATAGTGGTAGTTAAAGGTGTATCCAATTACTTTTACAAAGTTTTAGGGAAAGAACACTGGCACTGGGAACCTGGTTAGCAGGATCCCAGTGCACTCCAGTCCAAGTCGCATTCAGAAACCAGGCAAAAGTGGGGGTACTGCAACAAGATGCCAGTTTCTTACAGCATGCCTTTGTGGACTATGGGCCAGATGTACGAAGATAGGAACAGCGATTTTCTACCTTGTGATTTCCTGAGAATTGCAATTGGAAAATCACTATTCCTAAAGTAGGAAACTCTTTTGAGTTTCATTAGCCATTCCCACTGAGTTGCCAATAAACCTACCTCATGCACATTAATAAGATAGATTGCAATTTGCAACCCACTAGGATTTGCTACCATCACAGAGATGGTGGTCTACTGGGGTCAGCCTGTTTTCCTTAAAGGAAAATGGGATGAGTTTAAAAAGAAGAAAATGAAACGTTAGATTTCATTTTGCAAGAGCAGGCAGTGATCCAGTCAGATGGTGGAACTAATATCCTAACAATCAAGGAGGACTAAGTTCCCTTGAATCGGGATGGTGTTTGGTGATTTTGATGGTCTGAACCCAAGATAGAATCAATATATAAGTGGTCACCATTTTTTGCTCCTTGAATTAAAAACTAAAAAAATACAAAGATATATACAATCCTGTCCTTTTTGGATTCCAATATTATGAAACGGATCCTGAGTAGAAAGACCTAAAATGAAAGGTTTTTAATTTACCTTTGTCCTGAAGAAGATGGTCAATATCTACATACTCCACTGAAACTCGCCAACGTATCTTGTTAACTAAATCTGAATAACATTGGGATACAATAGGTGATTATTATTTTTGATTATCATGTATACTGGAAAATGATTTAAATAGGTTAGTAGTAGAAAAAGACATATGTGTTTTCTCATGCATTTCTCCCTCATTAAACTTTTAACTATTTTGTTTCTTAATCTTTTCATTGTTCATGTGCCTTATTTGTAACAGTTAGATGATGATTAATGTTATGTTCAGTTTTCTGTGAAAAACTGATTGGGTTTTGGCATTTATGGTATTAAAATTCTTTTCATTCTATACTTACGTGATACTCATTTTTTGTGTATTGTGCTAAGAAAACATTGTATGCTGTGATGTGCTGGAGTGAGCAGATTCAGCAGTACATTAGTGTGGAATATAGACTTCTCAAGGGGAAATTCGACTTTATCTTCTTTCTGTGACACACCAGACTCCAGCACCCATCCAGTACAGCCTGGCGTGCCCTTTACCTTGAGTGTGTTTCACCCCCTAGACCTTCTGACCTTCACTTCATTTGTTGCCACCACCAAATCAGGTTCTCCCCTTGACTCCTGTCCATCCTCTGTGTTCTCCAAGCTTGCCCTCAATCTATGGACCAACTTGTTCAACTTTTTCATGAGGCATTAGGCCAGATGTATCAAACTATTTTGCATTCGCAAACGATGCGAATCGCAGAATTCGGCCGTTTGTGAACGCAAAAACGTGGACTGCGATGCATGAAAGGCATTTGCAGGCCAAAAAACAAGGAATCGCTAAATTTGCGATTTTTTGCAAAGCAACATGGTTTTGCGTGTCGCATTTTGCGTCTCGCAATTTGCAACATGAAATACCGAATCGCAATTAGCATTTCGCAAATTGGGAGTCAGAATAGCGACTTGCACATACAGATTCGGTATTTCACGTCGCAAATTGTGAGACGCAAAATGCGACACGCAAAACCATGTCACAATTCGATGCATCAAAAATACGCAAATTGCGAATTTTCGCAGAATGGCCTTTTGCACATGCAAATTACCACGGAGTGAAACCAGGTGGTAACCAGGTGCAACTTATATAAAGAGGCCCAGAATTCCTCAGACTCTTTTCCACAATGGCTGCACTCTACGTCATGGCGAAGAGAATGAGGATCTTGGCAGGTTTGAGGAGAGGGAGGAGGAGATAGGAGCACATTTTCAGAGTGCGCATTACCCTTTTTGACCAGACTGAGGAGGAAATATTTGAGAAGTACAGGTTGAACTCAACCATGATACTTGACCTGATAGCTGAGCTACAAACCATACTGCAGCGCACAACACACAGGACAAATAGCATACCTACCCATGTGCAGGTATTATGCTCCCTGCACCTACTTGCCTCAGGGAGCTATCAAGGGGTCATAGCTGCAGCTGGAGGGGTATCACAGAGTTCCCTCTCTAGATTTTTCAATGCATTTCTAAATGCCATGCTGAGTAGGATACACCAGTACATCAGATTCCCCCACACCCCACAGGAAATACAGCAGACAAAAATAGATTTCTACCAGATAGCACAGTTCCCCCATGTCCTAGGTGCCATAGATGGGACACATGTTGCAATCTGTCCACCATCGGCCACAGAATATGTGTACCGCAACCGTAAATACCAACATTCAATTAACATACAGGTGATATGCAATGCCTCCTACATCATAACTGATCTCGTGGCCACGTACCCAGGGAGCACACATGATTCGTACATCTTTCGCCACAGCGGGATTCACACAAGACTGCTAGCTGGGGAGTTTGGTGAAGAATATCTACTAGGTATTTTCCCACTTTACAATGGTGCATTGATGGCAGTGTTACATCAGATGGCTCGGCTACTCATTATACCCTCTGTTCCTTCCAGGAGACAGTGCCTACGCAGTGCGCACCTACATGATGACGCCCTATCTAAATCCAGCAACACCAGCAGAGCGGAGATACAATTCAGCACACAGTGCAGCCCGCAATGTGGTGGAGCGCACCTTTGGCCTGCTGAAGCGTCGCTTCCAGTGCATCCACAAAAGTGGAGGGGCACTACAGTACAGCCCGGACACCATCTGTAGAATAGTGGCCAAATGTGCGATCTTGCACAATATAGCTACCACCAGGGGCCTACCTGTGGAAATATCAGAGCCAGACTCAGATGAGGATGATCATCTCATGCCACCCCTACAGCCAGCAGACAGGACCAGTGCAGCAGAGGGCAGGCAAAGGTGTGCTGACATCACGCACAACCATTTCAGATGTAAGTCATGACAACACAACCTCACTGACATGTGTTCTGGTATTTAGCACCTTTATTACCTTGACTTCAGGTAACATACGTGTCACTAGTACAAAACAATACACATGTGTAATAAATTAGCCATTTACAGTGTCGCACTATTGTCTTCATAGTTTACTGTAAATCAACATGTGCAGTCAGTCCCCTGGGGCCATCAAAGTCACTATTTACGGCCACGCATTCAACTCGAGTGTGCAGTGGCCTCGCCGGCACCTCTTGTATCAGCCTGTGTGGCAGTGCTGTGCCTGGCATTGTGACGCCTAGGATCCGTCGTGGGCACTGCAAGGCTGCTGAGGCAAGATGACTCCTCAGTATCCCCTAGTCCAAGTTCACCGGGAGTAGCACTGCGATTTGCCAGCATAGTATCCAGAACGTTTGTAATCTGGACCAGTCCCTGGGCTAAATCCCGACTGCTGTGTGCTGCCTCCACCTGTGCGGCCACAGCACGCCGTGATATGAGGACAGTAGATGTCGCAAGGCGATTGACTGATCTACAAAAGCCACTAAACATCCCCATGAATTGCCTTTCATGCCTGTGGTGGCTGACTCGCTCATGCCTGATCTCTGTACAGAGTTCCTTTACTGCATTTGTCAGTTCCCTGGTGTTCTCCGCAGCTGTAAGCTGTCCCTCATGCAGCTTGCAAATGTTTGTATTAAGGCACTCCAATTGCTTCTGCTGCCCCCCCATGTTGGCATTGTGTGCCTGCATCTGCCTGTGCATTGCCCTAATGTTTTTGTTTTGCAGGCGCTGCACTTTAAGCATTGATGATTCCAGGCCACCGAAGAGTGATGGGGCCTCACCTACTTCCACGTGCTGTGTGCCTGCATCGTGAGGCCTCCTGCGGGGTGTTGAGTGACGCTGGGGCAGGGACTGCTGCCTTACGGTGGATCTGGCTTTTGGGGATTGAGTTTGACCTTCATTCTGCATGTCATCTGAGTCCAGGCTCAAATCGGGGAGAGGTACAACCCTTGCCCTGCGTCTGATTGGCACAATACTCACTGACTTGCTGTGTTGGAGTCTGATGGAGGCTGTGTTTCAACATCCCCCACAATGGCACAATCTGCTGCTGCTGGGCCTGGGCCATCTGCAACGACAATGTGCAGCATGTCATTTATGTATGTATCACTAAATGTTGCACAATGGTAATAAATGTACAGTTACATTGTGTCACTATGTAGTGTGTGTTGTGTGCTTCTGGGTGTCGCTCTACGTAATTATATTCTATGTGCTACTTTCAGCTCTGGGTTGTGGACTACCACTCCCATAAGGCATTGTTGTGCCGCATCCAAGATGTGGAATGGAGTACTTCTCACAATGGTTTGCACTACTTGCTATTTCCTAAGGGGCATTTGTACATACACATATGGGGTTACATTTCATTATTGTACTTACCTTTACTGGTGCTGGGTGTGCCGGATGTGTCTATGTCAGTGACCCCACTGACAACTTCTGGGAGCAGTGTCGACTCCACCAGGTCTTCCATGGAGGTGGAGGGTGTCTGGGTGGATGGTCCGCCTCCTGTGCTCCTTGCCTCCTGTAGTCTGCTGGCCACCCTCTCCTTGGCACGGGAACGCAGGTTGTACCACCTCTTTCTTATCTCCTCCACTGAGCGTTGCGCAACCCCCACTGCGCAGACTTTGGTCTGTATGTCAGCCCAGAGTTTGCGCTTCTCACTCTCTGGGACCTGGAGTGAGCTCTTCCCAAAAAGCCGGTCCTGGCTCCTCACCACCTCCTCAATGAGCACCTCCAGTTCTTGCTCACTGAACTTCAGTTTTCTCTTCCTCTCTCCCTTCTCCTTCCCATCAGCAGCATTGGCCATGGTGATGTAAAGTCCTGCCTTGCTCACAGACTTTCTCCCTGGGGCTGGGCTGTGTCTTTCTCACTGCTCCTTTGGGTGTGGCTCCTGGAAACAGCCTGGGCTGACTCACTTCCTGCTTGTGATGTCATCAGGCTATGCCAGGTGTCCGTTTTCGCAATTTGCGATTTTCAAATACCGAATCGCAAATATTTTTGTGATTCAGTATTTGGGCCTAGCAAATTGCATTAGCGAATTTTAAGAAATCGCTATTTCCGATTTGCAATTTTGTTACATTGCATTTTGCGACTCAGGAATAGTGATTTCTTAAAAATCGCTATTTGCGATTCGCTAAGGGTTTCTTTCATACATCTGGTTCATTGTTCCTAAATCCTAGAAACATGCTTTGGTTACACCACTGCTAAAACAGCCAAACCCAGACAATTTTTATGGTCTAATTACAGACCAGTCTCTCTGTTGCTTACTATGGCCAAAGTGTTGGAAAAAAATGAATATACAGCTTGTGTCATATACATTGAGCTAAATGCCTTACTCCACCCTTCACTATCAGGCTTAAGAGCTGGCCACAGCACTGAATCAGCCCTTCTCTGTGTTACTGAATATCTGACTCACTAAATAGAAAATGGTGGCACTGCTGCACTAATCCTTTTAGATCTCAGCACTACATTCGATAAGATAAACCACACCAATCTTCTCCTAAGATTAAGGGAATTGGGTGTGAAGAGTAAAGTGCTGTCTTGGTTGCGACCTTTTCTGCTAGACCATGTCTTTCAGGTGCACTCACATCAACATTGTTCAGAGCCTTACACTTTAGCATCTGGGGTGCCTCTAGGCTCCGCTCTTAGTCCACTTCTTTTCAATCTGTATGTAAGGCCTGTGGCATAGATTGTAGAAACGTTGTCTTACACTTTTCTCTTATGCAGACAATGCCCAGATTGCGGTATCCCTGTCGTCCAAGGATAATTGCAATGCAGAAGCTTTAAACATCTACCTTTCTCAAGTTTCACCTTTGATGAATGCTATTCCCCTAAAGCTAGATGGGGATCAGATGGAGGTGCTGCTGGTGGGCACCCTCTGCAACATCTGGGGACACCATCATTGGTCTGCGACTATGGGCAATATTCCTACTCCAGTACCTGTGGTCAAGAACTTGGGGATCTTACTAGATGACAGGTTATCCATTAGCCATCAGATTACCAAGGTTGCTGCCACCTGCTTTGGTATTCTTAAATGGCTCAGGAAGATACTTGTCTGTTTTCCTGTCTCAGCCCAGAGAACCGTAGTTGAGGCCTTGGTTATTTCCAGGCCGGTCTATGGTACTATCCTCTACCTGGCTGTTTCAAACTCTTTGCTAAGTGGCTCCAAATCATGCAAAACACCACCGCACTTCTTGTACTCATCCCCTGGAAATGACCTCCACAGTGAACCTGCTTCATGACCTACACTGGCTGCCAAGTGAATGCTGTGTGCAATTCAAAGCTACATGCTATATGCACAAATCTCTATTCAGTTCTGCACCCATTTATTTGAAATCCTTGGTGTCCTCGCACTCACCCAGTATTCTCTGCGTTCAAGCAATCTTGAGCTAACTGTAATTCCCAGAGTAAGGAAATCCCTTCAAGTAGGTCGAGCGTTCTCCTATCTGGGTCCTAAACTCTTCAACTCCAGTCTCCCCGACTTTGAGAGCTTGTTGTTCACTCTCATTTTACCATAAACTGCAAAAACCTGGCTGTTCCAAACCTTCTGTTAGCAACCATGTTTGACACACATTATTGTGATGAGCTTAGCACTAGAAAGCCTTTCTTAGGTAGCCATGCGCTTTACAAATAGTGTATAATGATAATTGAGGATCATGATCTTGATAGATGGTTGTTGTGACTGTTTTTTTTATTATACCTCCACAACTGACCTACAGGTAGCATGTAGGCTGCTTCGTCACTTTGAGGTGACTGTATCCCACTGTCCCTTTTGCCATTCTGAGGTTGGTGTGTGTGCTGATTGCATATTATGCACAGCAGTCGAAGGGCTGCTTCACATGGCGCTGACAACCTATTTTAAGTCATCACCACCACCTCCTTCTATCATTTTAACTTCTTCTCTCACACCAGCAGCCATCCGTTTCAGTTGCTCTTTCTACACAATTGCGTGTTAGTTTTTCATTTCATTATAATATCAATCTGGCTTACAATTACAACTTTTTTGTGGGAAGTTAAGCATTGTGAAATGTGCTCCTTGTGTTGCATGGGTGTCCCAAACTGGAGAGGACAACTTCTTTTTTGTGCCTAAGCCGTAAAAACATGTTGAGGTGGGGCTAGCCATTTGTGTATGCCTTTTGCTAGGACATGCTGTGACTGAAGTGGGATGGTGGTTGCTGCAGGTTTTTGGAGTTTTGAAAGATGGAAGTAGGTGACATTGGTAGAACTGCATGACTCAGACTAGGTTTAATTTAGGTGGTGTATACTTCCTCTGTGTTGCTCTCCTCACTAACAACCACTGGCTAATCATCTTCCTCAATTTGAAGGCTTTTGGGAACCTTCCTTTTCCCATTGTTTCATGTGGGGGGTTTTCATTGGGTTCCAATCAATTTTAATATCATGGGAAAGGAATGCTAAAAAAAGATGGGAGGAGCATTTTTTCTTTTCCTTCCTGGAGATCATGAACATGATGTGAACAATGGAAGAACAGTCATACCAACATCCTTCTCTGCAGCAAGGTCAACTTCCTGCTCTGCTCCTACTTCCAGAAGATCAAGTCTTGCAGAAGGTGGTTCCTCTTGTTAACTTTCCTGTGAAGATTTGGTTTGCTGCTAGGATAAGTTGATTTCAGGATCTCTGTTGTCCATGACTGCAGGAACTGCTACACTGAGAGAGACATTCTTTGGTTTTGATGGTGGTACCATCGGTCCAGAGGTGTCCCCTGACATCCTCTTCTTTCCCAAAGTGGCGTTTGCAGATAAAAGTTCAGGACTTGCTACAAGCGGTGGCACTGACAATAGACATCGTCTCATTGGTGACTTCCATGGTAGGAAACTCCTCCTTTTGGGCCAATGCCCTTTACTTCTTGAGTGCGTTAGCACTCAGCATGAGCATATGCACTTAGCAGAGGATGCTGGTGTCACTGTCAGCTAATTTGCAGACTTCTCTTTGTCAGTACTGTGCATGACATAAAATAAGTATAAACAACAACTAAGTATTACAGACTACTACAATCAGCCACAAGCCAAATAAACATATCAGGAAACATATATTTGAAGAAAAAAAAAAAAAGAATAAATATGACATGGGCCTCTTAATTTCCATACTGTTAGAAAATGAATAAAATGATGACTATTCAGGAACATCTTCTGGTTCAATAAAATTGTGGTCGCACACCACATGGCATGTGCCAGTAAGGAAGGAGGTATGGAAAACAAAGACAAAATGTTTTTCACCCACATGGATGGCAAAGGAGGCATGGACTAGCGAACAAAAACAAAATGGTCACCCATCTCACACACTTACACACAGACACAAACACATACTTGTACCACAAAATGGTGGTCGCCCACATGGCTAGCAAGGAAGGAGATGTTCCCCTTCCTCTCATCAAACTACTACTACAGTAGTACAGGGAAAGGATTGTACAAATATAGATACCTAAAATGTGTCTGGGCACCCCTATGGGATTTCCCTGGGTCTTTACCCACCACTAGTAAATCAGTGATGTCAGATAAGAAAATCAACGTTAAAAATACTGCAACCAGAAACGGCCCAAGGCAACATCAATTACCCCACCAAAATACTTATAAAAGGATGCAAAAAAACACAATAGTCTACCATCTAACACATAAACAAACTCACCTACAGACAAATGCAGACGCAAAAATAACCTACATTTTGCATGAATACGGGCCATTCACAAGGCCCTAAAAGGATAAAAACTTACCAATGCACAGCAGAAGTGAGAATTAGAAAAATACATTAGGAATACACCCGAGGCCTACTGCAGGTCTACCTAGGCCCCAAACAGTAAAACAACAACACAGTAAATGATTAACCGCTTCAGTTCGGGCATCGGTAACTGGCCGATGCCCACACTACCTCCCTGGTGTGGGTCATGACCAGTAGCTGACACCAGGGAGGGGATTAAAAAAGTTCCCGATGCGTTGCATCAGAGGATTCTTTTTGTTGTTAAAAACACCCCAGGAGAAATGGAAGATCTTCTGTATCTCCCCCTCGCTCCCCTCCTACCTGCCCCTTTGTGATTTCAGCACGCCACGAGGCGCGTTGACGTCACTATCTGTTTTCCCCACAAGGCCGCTTCCTGCACTATTGTGGAAAACAGGCCCAAAGGGGTCTTCCCCACGTTCAGGAATGCCTTTATTTGAAAGGGGAGATTGTCCCCTTTTAAACAAGGCCTTCCTGAACGGGTTTCCCAGCCCTCGATTGCAGTGTAGCTGCGATCGAGGGCCAGGAAACCCCTACTAGACACCAGGGATTTCACTTGGGGGGGTGGCCCCCTCGGAAAACGGGCCGGCCACCCCCCCGGGACACATTTGTTTAGAAAGGTAGGTTTACCCCTGGGGGGGCTCGATTGTGCCCTATCACGCCCCCCAGGGGTGTAAAAAGAAAAATGAAATTTACAGGGGGTCGTTCATGAGCAGGGAGACCCCCTGTGGGGGCAATAATTTTTTTAACAGCTGTATGGTTTCCCTGGGGGCCATATTTGAATAACCCAAGATAAATATTTTTTATCAATTTTACAATTTTATCAAAAATCTTCCTGGTGAGAGACCAATCCATCAGTTTTAGACATTGAACTCATGACATACACAATTTCTCCTGCACAGTATCAGTGCTTTTAGTGTCAACTCTAGTTGCAAGCTGACAGCAAGCAATGAGTTAGTGTGAGCAATTCAGCACCTCTCTTTTACAGAGACAGAATGGGCAAGGGATAACTGCAGCATGCATTATTCCTGCCATCTAACACAGGAACTCAGTTTTCCTGTAAGCCATAATCCACAGGTCCACTGTGAGCCTCATCCAAACTCCCTATTAAAGTGTAACAGTATTTTCATTGATTGCTGTGCTCCAAGCGCAATGAAGTTTGAAAGCAGGACTGAAGGAAAAGGTTCCTTTCATATTCTGACAAAAGTATTACAAAATTGTAGTGGCTACTCAGAGTGTTCCCCGAATCTATACCTTCCAGTGCAGCTCCATTGCTTACATTATCCGAATTGGGTTTTCTATGAGAATACAGAAATAGCTAGACATATATGTCCCCTATCCCCAATTCTCATCCTAATCTGAATTATTCACTTGCGGTTATTGATTAATGACCCCATCACAAACATTCCTCGCATTAATATCGCTTTGAAGTCTAAATTCGAATTGTGGTAGAAAAGTGATTTGTGAACAAACCACTCATCAATAATTTGTGAGAATATACAAAATTAAACATGACTCTCATAATAGTAATGTTTTGCAAATCCTAAATAACCCAAATAAAACGTACTTTATGACCTTTTAGGTTATTTGGACCAGTGAACCGAGACTACAAACATGTTTTTCAAATTCATAAAGTAGAATAGAAGAACGAAATAGATGCCTTGTAAAGTGTGAATTCAAATTAACATATGAGGTTATGCAATAACGACGATTCAAGAACAAGAATGAGAGTTTAAAAGAGACAATTGGCTATTAGGTCAGTTCTTTCGTTTCCAGCACAGGGTTGTGAGCTCGTCCAAGTTTCCTTATGATAGGGTTAGAACATTGGTGGAGGCTAGCAAGTGGTCATTTTGCTAGTATTTTACAACAATCACATAAGAAATGTATGATAGTGTGAATTGTATGACACTGGTTTTTGTATAAAGTATTATCGTGTGCATAAAAAATGGTCCTTTATTTATATGTCAATAATGATTAGTAAACCATTATTATTTCATTTTCTTTTGTGTTGTTTGACAGCTCTGAAAATGTAATCAAATCATGAACCACGTGTTGGTTGTTACAACTTTTGAAAAAGTGGTTGAATATGAGAACCTCTCTGTAACTGTGTGTTCAATCCTAGAATAAAAACCCTTTGCATCTGAAGAATAGTGGCATGTCGACCTATTTGTGTATGCTCTCTGAAAACCAAGAGCCACATGTACGAAGATCCGGTTTTGTAACTCACAGACTGAGAGTCGCAAAACTGGATGTACAACAGTGTCAATGACACAGTTTGCGATTCGCAATGGGGTCTCAAATGACCTACCTCATGAACATTGGGAATGGCGGCACTCACAGGGATGGTGGTCTGCTGCGGTCAGCAGACCACCATGTCTGTGACTGCTTTTAAATCAAACAGTATTATTATTATTTTTTTAATGCAGCTGTTTTCCTTAAAGGAAAACGGAATGCATTTCGAAAACAAAAATGAAAACTTTTATTTTCTTTCTTTTCAGAGCAGGCAGTGGTCCTTGGGACAATTGCATGCTCTGAAAAACAGTTTTCGCATGCATTCACAAAGGGGAAGGGGTTCCATGGGGGCCTCTTCCCTTTTGTGAATGGGTTAGCACCAATGTGAGACTGGTGCTAAAACAATCATACATTCGCCCCTTCCTAATTGAACTTGCACACCCTTTTTGCGATTCGGTAAATAGAGTACCAAATCGCAAAATAGGGTCTGCACATACCAAAATGTTTTTTTCCTGTTGCAAACGGTCAAATTCTGCGAATTGGGCCATTTGCGACAGAAAAAATGGGGCCAGATGGATCAAAGGATTTTGCATTCGCAAACGGTGCGAATCGGTAATTCCCACCATTTGCGAATGCAAAATCGCCTTTCACGATGTATGAAAGGAATTTGCAGCGCAGTTCTAAGGAAGCGCTAAATTAGTGATTCCTTGCAACTGCAACAAGATTATGCGAATTGCATACTGCGATTCGCAAATAGCGACGTCAATTTGCAAATCTCATTCTGCAATTCACAAATTCTGTATCGCAATGCAATGCATCAACAAGTCGCAAATTGCGAATATTCGCAGAATGGCTTTTTGCACATGCAATTTATCAGGAATTGAAATCAAGTGGTAAACAGGTGCAACTTACATGAAGAGGACCAGAATGACTCAGCCTCTTTTCCACAATGGCTGCACTCTACGTCATATCGAGGAGGATGAGGATCCTGGCAGGTTTGAGGAGGGAGAGGAGGAGACAGGTTCGCATTTTTAGAGTGGGCATCACCCTTTTTGACCAGACAGACAAAGAGATATATGATAAGTACAGGTTAAACTCAGCCCTGATACTTGACCTGATAGCTGATCTACTGCAGCGAAACACACACAGGACCAATGGCATACCCACCCATGTGAAGGTATTATGCTCCCTGCACCTATTAGCCTCAGGGAGCTATCAAGGGGTCATAGCAGCAACTGGAGGTGTCTCACAGAGTGCACTTTCACGCTTCTTCAATGCATTCCTCAATGCCATGCTTAGCAAAATCCATCTGCACATAAGATTCCTCAACACCCCACAGGAATTGCTACAAACCAAATACAATTTCCACCAGATTGCCCAATTCCCACATGTCATTGGCTGCATCAATGGGACACATGTAGCTATCTGTCCATCATCGGCCACAGAGTATGTTTATCAGAACAGAAAGAGTACACATTCCATGAACATACAAGTCATAAGCAATGACTTCAAAGTTATAACGGATCTTGTGGCCAGATACCCAGGTAGCACACATGACTCCTACATCTTCAGGCACAGCGGAATACACGCACGACTACTTGCTGGGGAGTTTGGCGAAGAATACCTATTTGGTAAAGTAATAGTTCACAATATTGCCTTCAAGTACATGTGATGTCATGGATAACAACTACTCATTTAACTCTCCTGTCATTCTAAGCGACAGTGCCTATGCAGTGTGCTCCTTCATACTGACACCCTATCTGAATCCTGCCACTCCAGGCGAATGGAGGTACAATGCAGCACACAGTACAACACGCAGTGTTGTAGAGAGGACCTTTGGCCTGATGAAGAACCGTTTCAGATGCCTGCACAAGAGTGGTGGTGAACTGCAATACAGCCCCGAAAACACCTGCAAAATCGTGGCTACATGTGCTATGTTGCGCAAAATCACAACAACAAGGGGCATATCAGTGGAACCCACAGAGCCCGACTCCGATGAGGATGACGATCCTTTGCTACTCCTTCAGCCAGCAGACAGAACCAGTGCAGCAGAGGGCAGAGAAAGACACGCTGAGATCACGTGCAACTATTTTTGATGTAAGTAATGACAACACCACATCAACTTTTATGGATTGCTGTAGGTAGTATCTTTATTGCCGTGACTTCAGGTAATATATGTGTGATTAGGACATAGGTAAGCACTATACACAAAAAGGTGCTAGTTACAGTGTCACACTATTAGCATCATAGTATCACTGCATTGCTACATAATATGCAAGTCCCCTGTACCTCTCAAAATTACTTTCTACGTCCACGCACACCACTTGAGTGCTCAGTGGTCTCGGTGGCACCTCTTGTTGTGGGTTCAGAGAAAGTACTTTGTCTGGTACTGCGACGCCTAGGATCCATCACAGGGGCTGTGAGACTGCTGAGGCTAGAGAGCTCCTCACTATCCCCACCACCCAGTTCGCTGTTTGTAGCACTCCGTGCTGTCTGCATTGTCTCCAAAACAATGGTGATTTTCACCAATCGTGCGATGTCCCAACTGCAATGTGCCATCTCCACTTGCATGCCCACAGCACATCGTGATACCAAAGCAGTTGTGGTAGTGAGCCGATTGACAGATCTGAGGCACCCATTCAACCTGCCCATCAATTGGTAATGGCGCCTACGGTGGCTGACATGCTCCTGCTGCATCGCAGTGCAGCGTTCCCTAATGGCATTTGTCATCTCATTTGCATGTTCTGCTCCTGTTTGCTGTCCCTCATGCAGCTTCCACATGTTTTCATTGAGAGACTCCACCTGCTTGTGCATTGATCCCATGTTGTCATTGTTAGACTCAAACTGCTTGTGCATTGCTCCCATGTTATGATTGATTGACACCAAATGCCTGTGCATTGACCTCATGTGTTTACATTGCAGGTGCTGCACTTTCAGCATGGAAGCCTAAAGACCACCAAACAGTAATGGGCTTTCATCTTCCTCTGTGCACTGTCTGCCTTCTTTGCAAAGCCTCCTGATGGGAGTGGACTGACGCTGGGGCAGGGACTGCTGTTTGTTGGTGCTTCTAGCCTTTGCGGGTGGTGTGGGTACTTCATCTGGCATTTCATCAGAGTCCAGGTTATATTCAGGGAGGGGTAGCACTCTTGCCCTGCATCTAGTTGGTGCTTGTATGGAGGACTCACTGGTGTTTGAGTCGGAGTGTGGCTGACTTTTGCTATCCCCCACATTTCCACCTTCTGCTGCATCAGGGCCCGGAACATCTGCAACAACAATGTGCAGCATGTCATTCTTGGATATGTGCTCACACAGTTGCATAATAGGATTAAATTTACCCTGGCATAGTATCTCTGAGAGTCTTTTGTGTTGTGTATCTCTTTGGTTTTACACTATCTCGCTATTTATGTGGTAGTTGCACTTTTGGGGAGTGGACTACCATTCCCATAATGGATTGTTGTGTTGTATGTAAGATGTGGTATGGACTACTTATCACACTGCTTAGTGCCATAGCTATTTTCTAAGGGCCATCTCTACATGCACATATGGGGAAACACATCATTACTGCCCTTACCTTTGCTGGTGCTGTGTGAGCCTGAGGTGTCAATGTCAGTGACACCACTGACAGCTCCAGGAAGCAGCGTCGACTCCACCATGTCTTCCATTGGTGTAGACGGTGTCTGGGTGGTTAGTTCTCCTCCGCTGCTCCTTGCCTCCTTCAGCCTTCTTGCTACCCTCCCTTTGGCAGGTGAAAGCAAGTCATACCAGCGCTTGCATATCTCCTCGACAGAGCGCTGCGCAACACCCACTGCGCATATTTTGGTCTGGGTGTCTGACCACAGTTTTCTCTTCACACTTTCAGGTACCTGTAGTGAGTGTTTTCCAAATAATTTGTTGTGGTTCCTAACCACCTCCTTGGTGACCACCTCCAGCTCATTAAATTTGAGTTTGCGATTCTGCTCTCCTTTCTCCTTCACATTCCCATCAGTAGCTATTATTCTGTTTGGTCCTGGCTGACTATCAAGACTGCCTCCCTGGTGCTTGGATGGGTCTCGTTGCCTACTCCTGTGGCTGGGGCTTCTGGATACAGCATGCACTGACTCACTCCCTGGTTGTGATGTCATCAGGCTGTTCCAGGTTGGTGGATTTGCAATTTGCGATTTGCAAATAATGATTCGCTATTTTTTGCAATTCAGTATTTGGAACTCGCAAATTGCAATTGAGATTTTTAAGAAATAGCTATTACTGATTCGCAATTTTCATACATCCCATTTTGCATTTCTTAAATAGCGATTTCTTAAAATTCACTATTTAAGAAATGCAAACTGGGAGCTTGACACATCTGGCCCATGGTACAAACATCTGGCCCCAAGTTCGGAAAATGCATCCTTTTTATGTAATGTTCCTTATGCTTTATCACTTAACCCACTTAGAATAAATATATCTTTTCTCCAAAACATTAGACCATAGTCACGTCAGAGTTCGCCTGCACAGCTTTCAAATCACAGGAGATTTTCATGACTACTACTTAAATTGTGTAGCCTGTTGGAATTTATTAATATAAAATAACCCAGAAAAATAAAAATCCTTTCTCGGACTTTCCGAATCTCAAGGGGAGATGAGTAATTGAAACTAATGCCTAGACCCATAAAATAAAATAAACAAAAGTCAGTGACAGTGCACAAACCTGCTGAAACTGTTAAATTTCATAATTGGAGATATCCAATTACCTGAATGACTCAGGCAGTGGCACTTTTATAAGACTCCTTAATAAGAGCCAAAAACCTCACTAAAATTCTCCTGCATTTAGTTTTCATCAGCAACAATTGATGATTTATTCTACTAAAATACACCTTATGGTCAACAGTGCAGCAAAAAGCAGTATTCATGTTTGGATTATCATTTGACACCGGGGTATTTGTGACATATTACATGACTGTTTTTTAGTCCCAGTCCAATTCAAGTAGCCTATACTCTATAATTGGGCTGTTTGCTTGAGCATAGCCTTCTAAGTGGCCTAGTACCACTCTTGTCAAGATTTTCAAGACCACACCTAAGAGGGAATTTAAAATGAAATGCAGACAGTCGTGTCCCTCCCTCAGTAACCTCTTCTGAACACATATAATCATATTTATTTAATTATTTATTGCATTTATAGAGCACAACTGTGACCAAACTGGTATGTGGTGCTAAGCTAACATATCAGTACTATACTGCAAATATTATGCACAAGCATCGTAATGGGTCTAAGTACTTAGGAAATCGTGAGGTCTTCAAAGCCTTCCTAAATTGCAGGATTTCCGTAGAGGACCTAAATAGAGGTAGTAGCTCATTCCACAGCTGGGCTGCATGAACTGTGAAGGCCCAATCTCCTTGCCTTTACTTCCAAAATTTGTTTATGCAAACCAAGTTTGCAGAGCTGGAGTGAAGATATTTGCCATGGTATATCCTTTTAGTATGTGTTGTAAAGGCACAGAGTCTTTTCAGAGCAGTGCCTTAAACACAATGCACATGACTTTGAAGATGATCCTCTGCTTCAGAGGAAGCTACTGCGGCTCTTTTAGGGCGTTGGATGCTGAGCATCTATGGGACCTGTTCAGCACCAATTCTGCTGCTGCCACTTGTACTCTTTGCAATATCCTCACCAAATATTCATGATCTCCAAGTAGCAGGGCATTGCAGTAGTCTAATCTGCTGAGAATTACACAATACACCACAAAAGATTTAGCTTGGGTGGGCAGCAGTGGTAGCACCTTCCTTGGACTATGAAGTGGTACAAAGCAAGTGCCTGCTACTTTTGTAACATGGCTGTCCAGAGCCAGCTTGTTATCAAACACAACTGTAAGGTTGTGGACTGTGTTGAACGCTGTGGCTCTTCTCCAGATGAGAGGGGCCAAAAGTTATGGGGAAGTGTCATGGGGATTCTGCTAGCCGAGCAGGATAAGGACTCAGTTTTGTTTCCGTTTAACTTTAGTTAATTTGAATTCAACCAATTAACAATATCTGACTTGCCTTTCTGAAAAGCCATCAATGTCTCCTCCTGATTGTTAGTGAGATATAGGATCAATTGTCTATGATCTGCATAATTGACCAGCCTGATGTCATGCTCCTTTATGAGGGTTATGAGTGTTTTTATTGATGTTAAACAGGACAGGGAGAAGTGCTGAGCCCTGCTAGACCACCTGTTGCAGGCTTTTGAAAACAGAGCATTATGGAGGCAGGACGATGAAATGACATCAGTCCAACAGGTAGGAATCTATCCACTTCAACACTGCACCCCCCCTATACCCACTCCAATTGAGGATAATCTGGCCAGAAGAATTTTGTGGTTTACCGTGTCAAAGGCAGCCCAAAGGTCAGGCATGATCAAGACTGTCGACTGGCCACTGTCTATCCTCATTCGTGGCTTACCCATGGCAACAAGTAGAGCTGATCAGTGGAATGTCCATGACAGAAACCAAATTGTTCATTCTCAAGGAGGGAATGGAATTCCTGGTATTGGGATAGCCTCTTACCTACATATCACTCAAATATTTTCACAGGGAATAGGAAAATCGATATGGGCTTGTAATTACTCACAAAACAGAGGGTCCGCTGAGAATTTCTCTAAAAGGGGGGGCAGCTATCACCTTCTTCCACAAATGCGGCACAACCACGACTCCAAGGATTGATTACAAATATGTAATGTGGGGAGAATGAGTTCATCTCCTAGCTTTCCGCACCCTAGGAGGTAGGGGATCAAGTGAGTATCATGATGTAGCAGGCCAGGCAATGAACGCATTCCTCTGAGATAGGTTCAAAGGAGTCAAACTTACTGACCTGGATCTCCAGATAGTTGGTTCAATTTTAGGTCATAATGGGACTTAACAGTGGAATTTGAGAATCACTCACTCTGGTAACATTTTTCAAGTTCACCCAATTATTCATTCCCATGGCGGTTATCTGTGCAGGAGCACCCATGGCCATCAATATCTTGCTGATTTTGTTGTTAAAGAAGGCAGCAAGATCATCATAGAGTTCCTGCGCCACTGTGATTACCCTCTGTATGCATTCTAGATTTGATCATTTCCAATGGATCTCCCCCAAAACTTTGTTGTGCCATTTGTAGCTGAGAGGATCGTATGGGCATAATATTCAGCCTTAGCTTTCTGACCTTTCTTTTGTAACCACACAACGCGGCGGTCTTTAAGCATTTTTGTCTGCTTCTGTGTGGCTACTCCGCCATTTTCTTTCTAGCTTCTTACACATTACTTTAAGCATTTTTAATGATTCATTATACCAAGTCAGAGATGGTCTGCTACAATATTTCAGATTAGGTAAGGGAATCAATGTATCCAATGTTTTAGAGTCCCCTACTCATATGCTAAATAATTGACCTTCAGTGAGTTCTGAGGGTCAAAGCTGTTTGAAAGTTTAAAGAGTGGCTTCATATTTAGTCTACTTAATTTATGCAATCCCCTTCCTTTCTTTCTTGGCACAGTAGCCAGCATGCAGGAACATGGTTCCGTCATCAGTATATGACATTAGACTCGGGCATGGTCCGTCCAATGTATGGGACGATCGATTTCACAGAAATCACCCTATCTGGGGTGAAAATGAGATCCAGATTATGTGAAGCCCGATGAGTGGGGCCATTTACAACGTGTTGTAGATTCAAAATCTCACAAGATCCTAGCAGTTCTTTAAAAGAGGGTGAGAGACCCCCCTCCACCCATAGGTTAAAGCCCATCAAGATAAAAAAATATGAATGTGCAAGCGCTATATTAGAAAGAACTTCTAACAGGGGATTTAGGTGTGACTTTGGAAGCCATGAAGGTTTTATAGCATTGAATACCAGAAAAGGCACTGCCTTTTTTCAGTTTTCAGAGACAAAACCCAGAGTTTCAGGTTCTCCTAACTCATCAACTGAGAGTGAGTAAAAGTTCATTTGTTTATTATATATGACTCCTACTCCTCCTCTCTTTTTATTTGGTCTTGGATTATGGAAAGACTTTGAACCCTGGTGGGCACGCAAAACCTAAATCTGCTGCTGAGTCAGGGATGGTCCAGGTCTCTGTTAGAAGCAGTGCATCCCAGTCCCTAGACTCACATAGCAGATGGATTTCCATGACATGTTTCACTAATGACATTGCCTTCAGTAGGCCACACCTTAGTAGCACAGGCTTCTTACTTTTGATACATGGAGGAGGCCCAGGCTCTACCCCACTAATAGTGTACCTTAGAGGAGGTTGCTACACTGCTTACCAATAAGTATCAGTTGGTCTCTTGTATAACTAATCCTAGGTCCTAAGCTGGTCTGAAAGGTCTCTACGTACATCTGGTGCCAAACCAGCAGCATTGCTGGTGATGTGCACGGTCGGTGCATGGACGGGCACAGACAAGCATACCTTTGGCACTCCCACTGCACTGTTGTGGTAGCATTGGCCTGAAATAGTCTTTCAAAAAGTGGAAGACTAGAACGTCACCGTTCCAAAACGGCGTGGACAAACAATAAGAACATACAAAGGAAATACACAACACATTGGCTAAAACACAATAAAATCCCTCTGGCTTATTTTAAAATCCATCCAGAAATGTGCATGGTATAAGTGCAGTTTCTAAATTAGCCACTTGGAGTACCTTAATATACTGTGCGGTGGCGCCAGCATCGTCCTGAAATAGAAAAGTCTTTCTGAAAGTGGAAAACTAGAAGGCCACCCAAAATGGCAGATGAAAAACATCCCAGTCTGACAAACAAACAGCACACACAAAGTGAATACTTAACTCACTGGCTGAAACACAATAAAAGGCTTCTGGCTTTGTTTAAAATCCCCCCAGAAATGTGAAATAGGCAGGTATAGGCTCAGTTTTTAAATTAGCAGGGAGGAGTACCTTACTATGCTACGCTGTCATGCCAGCATCATCTTGAAATAGTCTTTCGGAAAGACGACTTCTTTTACAGAAGACTAGAACGTCACCCAGAAGGGCAGACAAAAAAATATCCTGCTCTAACAGTCGTGGACAAACAAAAAGCACACACAAAGTGAATACACAACACACTGGCTAAAACACAATAAAAGCATTTTGGCTTAGATGAAAATCCTCCCAGAAATGTGCAATTCTGTGAAGTGTCAATAAAGGTGCAGTTTTTAAATTAGCAGTGAGGAGCACCTTAATATGCTGTACTGTTGTGACATCATCGGCTTGAGATAATCTTTCAGAAAGTGGAAGACTAAAATGTCGCCCAAAATATCTGACAAAATCTATCCCGCTCTTACAGGCGTGGAAGAGCAAGAAGCAGATGTAAGATAAATACACAACGCACTTCTGTAAAGTACTGGGATAGGCACAGTTTTCAAATCAGAAGCGAGGAGTACCTTAATATGATTATTGAACCATACGAGGACAGATTTGTATCTTTAAATAAAGATGTTTCACAAAAAGAGAAGTAAGAGAGGCCCGACAATCTTAAAGATGCATTTGTAAACACCGTTGTTCTGAGTGATCTGGAGAGCCTATATTAGATAATCCCTCAATCTAACAAAATTGCAATTGAACATGAATATGTGTATGTTGTTACAGTCTCTTTTCCTCCCTTTTTATAGAGATACACCATATGTTTTCTGTCATTAAATCTCAGTTGCTGTGACAAACAGGGTATCTCTCTCTCGAACTGTTTATCTTCAGCAGTAGTAGGTCCATTAATCATTGCTAATTCCTCAACCAAAAGAGAGGTGCCATTTTGGAAATCCTTTTGCAACAAGTTGCCAAGCAACAAACACTCATAGTCTGAATCAGCCTCATTGGGATGGCTTAATATTTAGCCTCACCTTGGTTGGTCTAACATTTCTATTTCTATGTTTTGGAGTGTGCTATGATCATTAAGGTGAAGTTTACTGGAAAGTTATAGAGTGATGCTTGGCAATCCCAGGTCCTGGACGCATCATACTTTAAACCCAGGTTCAAAGGGTGCATCATCTCCTATTATGTATGTGTCAACAGGACAAACTTTTATTCTTGAATGTAGGAAATGCTGCCTCCCTTTAACTGGCTGATTTACTTGCCCAAATTAAATAGCCATCCTGTTGTGGTGACTTTCACATGAAATGATATTTAAAGAGAGAGCAAGATTATTGCAAACTGTCAGGAAATGTAATAGGTTTTCATTATTGTTAAAAATTGGGTCTCTGGTTGGCAGTCAGTTTGCACTCTGTCCATGCAGGGACCCTCACTCTAGTCAGGGTAAGGGAGTTACACTCCTAAGACAACCCCTGCTCACCCCCTTGGTAGCTTGACACAAGCAGTCAGGCTTATCTCAAAAGCAATGTGTAAAGTATTTGTACTAACACACACAGTAATACAGTGAAAACACTACAAAATGGACACCACACTAGTTTAGAAAAATAGCCAATATTTATATAAATCAAACAAGACAAAAATGGCAAAAATTCAACATACACAAGTCAAGTTATGAATTTTTTAAGTAAAAAGCGTCTTACCCCATAGAAAGCAATGGAAACATTGTTGTTACACAAAGTACCTGGTTTGCGTAAAAATTAAAGCCGCATGGGTGAGCGTGCGTCATAAAAGTCAGCGATGAGTCGATTTCTTATTTGCAAGTGAGGACGTGCGTCATTTCTTCTCCGGTTGTGTAGGGAATGCGTTGTTTTTCTCTCCTGCAAGAGAGAGATGCACTGATTTCCAAACATGGCACCTCGGATCCACGCAGGTTTACGTTGATTTTAACACCCAGCGATGATGTGTGCGAAATCCGGCTGCAAAGTGATGGAAAACCGTGCTTTTTTGGGGGTTTCATCGACTTTAGCAACCACAAGTGCATGTTGGTCATTTCTCCAGCCGCAAGGCAGGTGATGCATCGATTTCCCAGCCGTGATGCAGGTGGTGCACCGATTTCAGCCTCATGGCAGGTGGCGCGTCATTTTTACAGCCATGTTGCAGGTAGTGCATCAACATTTTCCCCTGCCCGGCCCCCTGTGTGTGGATTTCAGTCCTTGTTCTAACACCTTCACCTTTCCAGGGCCCAGGGCCTGGATAGGGCACTACTTGGCAAGGCAGGAGTCTCTGCAGAGAGTCCAGATGCTGGCAGAGGAAGTCTTTGATGGCCCTGAGACTTCAAAACAGGAGGCAAGCTCAGTCCAAGCCCTTGGAGACACTTCACAAACAGAAATATATCACAAAGCCCAGTCTTTGTCCTCTTTCAGGCAGAAGCAGCAACTGCAGGCCACCCCAGCCAAGCACAGTCACAGGCAAAGGGACATTTCTCCTCCTCCACCTCTTCAGGTCTTCTCCTTTGCAGAGGTCCCTCTTGAATTCAGAACTAATCTGAAAAACTGGGGTTTTGGGTCCACTACGTATACCTCTTTCTGCCTTTGAAGTAGACAAACTTCAAGGAAAGTCTCTATTGTTCAAAAGATCTTGCCTTGCCCAGGCCTGGCCCCAGACACACACCAGGGGGTTGGAGACTGCATTGTGTGAGGGCAGCACAGCCCATTCCGGTGTAAGTGTCAGCTGTTCCCTCCACTGTAGCCCAGATGGCTAGTCAGGATATGCAGGCTATACCCCAGCTCCCTGTGTGTCACTGTCTAGTGGAGGTTCAAAAACAGCCCAAGAGTCAGTCTGACCCAGACAGGGAATACACAAGCAGGCAGAGTTGCAAAATGGTTTAAGTAAGAAAATGCTCACTTTCTAAAAGTGGTATTTTCAAACTGACAATCTAAAAAACAACTTTACCAAATATGTATTGTTAAATTGTGAGTCCAGACCCCAAACTCCACATATCGATCTGCTCCCAAAGGGAAAATACACTTAAAAGATATTTAAAAGCAGTCCCCATGTTAACCTATTAGAGAGATAGGTCTTGCAACAGTGAGAACCGGTTTTAGCAGTATTTCACTGTCAGGACATGTAAAACACATTAGTACATGTGCCACCTTTAACAAACACTTCATCCTGCCCCTGGGGCTACCTAGGGCCTACCTTAGGGGTGCCTTACATGTACAAAAAGGGAAGGTTTGGGCCTGGCAAGTGGGTACACTTGCCAAGCCGAATTGGCAGTTTAAAACTGCACACACAGACACTGCAGTGGCAGGTCTGAGCCATGTTTGCACGGCTACTTATGTGAGTGGCACAACCAGTGCCAGTAAGGTCCACTAGTAGCATTTGATTCACAGGCTCTGGGCACTTCTAACGCACTTTACTAGGGACTTAGTAGTAAATCAAATGTGCCAATTATGGATAAACCAATCACCAATACAATTTATACAGAGAACATAAGCACTTTAGCACTGGTTAGCAGTGGTAAAGTGGGCAGAGTCCTAAAGCCAACAAAAACAGGTCAGAAAAAAATAGGAGGAAGGAGGTAAAAAGTTTGGGGATGACCCTTGCATCTGAAATCGATGCTCCCCCTGCATCACGGCTATGAAATCGACGGACTGCGGCTGGAGAAACGATGAGCAAGCAGGTACTTTGTGTAACAACAGCGTTCTCACTGTTTTTTTACGGATTAAGACTCTTATTCTTTTGAAAATTCATATCATGACTTGTGTATTTTGGATTTCTGTTGTTTTGGTCTTGTTTGATTTAGATAAATACTATCCATTTTTCTAAACTGGTGTGGTGTCCATTCTGTAGTGTTTTCACTGTATTACTGTGTGTGTTGGTACAAATACTTTACACATTGTTAATGGGTTAAGCCTTTCTGCTTGCGCTAAGCTACCAAAGGGGTGTGCAAGGGTTACCCAGATGTGTTTCTCCTTTACCCTGACTAGAGTGAGGGTCCCTGTTTGGACAGAGTGCAAACTGACTCCCAACCGGAGACCTCATTTCTAAAAATCAGATTGAAAGAAATCTTAAATACTGGCTTGTCGAATGCATTATTTTGCTATTGTATTGTGCATATTTTAAAATTGCTCTGAATACTATTTCATCCTTCTTTTTTTAGATCACTTTTCCCTCACAATGAAGGCCTAGGGGCACGTGAGAGATGTACTTAAGGTGAAGAGTCAGAGGCTTTCAAGAATGAAACCACCTCTTTTTACATTGCCTTCCTATGTGGAAGAATATGCTCGACGAGGCATAGTTGTTCTGGAAAGCCGTTCCACATCTTACTGGCTTAGGTGGGATATGTACCACAGGAGGGTGTCCGCCGGTGCGTTGTGACTGAAGGGTATTTCTTTAAAAACAAATAGCACTGAAACCTCAATAAGACTGTGTCCTTTGTTGATCTTGCCTTATCACTCTACTTCCTTCTCTATAATCTATTGGTCATTACAGTTTCCTGCGGTTACCTACCGGGCATTCTGTCCTTGCAAAATGGAGCGGTCTGAAAATATCTATCTATATATATATATATATAGAGAGAGAGAGAGAAAGATCTAGATATATATATATATATATATATATTTATATATATGAGACTCTCCTGGGTTCTTCAGCGGTATAAGACACTCATGTTAATTCCTGCGTCGTCTCCTTCCCTCTGGATGGATGCTCGTATAGCTTGCATCCCGATGAGTAACAATAACAGCGACAGTAACTACCGTTCGGCTACAAGCAGAAGCCGCAGATGGGGCTGAGCGGAAAACCACTTCTCCATAGCAATGGCCACAGCCTCTCCTGCCCCCGTGCTAAACTCCCCTCCCCTACCTCTCCACAGGACAGTGCGACAGGATACGGAGTGGCAGTAGTAGCGAAAGCAGCAACGTTTATAAATATAATAACACCATGATAACACTAGAGAGTATTGGCTGCTTTCCTTTTTCGTAGAAAGGCATTACAGCGCTTGGGTTTTAAAATCTAAAAATATCAATCCATCTTCATAACTATTCACACAAAGAGTCTCCAGGTTATAGATTTTCTCCTGGATGTGTAGAGAATTTTTGAGAGTGTTAGCAAAATCAATTTGCTAGACAGGCACACCAGCCATACTTAAGTAGCAATACTTATATATTGCTTTATTGCCAGGCTTGCGCTATATAAGTACACATACATTATTCACTAATGCCCCAGTTGCCATAAAACTTAACTATTATTTTAGCAACTGACGACGTATGTAATCTCTGTTGAGATCAAACTGCTTTGCCAAAGAGACACAAAGTAGTTGATTTTAGCTCAGTAAACTGTAAAGCAAATTCTACCTTTGCGTTGATAGCTGTAAACATAATTTTATTTATGAATTGATGATAAAAAGCGACATTCTTACATTCTCACTGCTGCATCCATTACATTAGCTTTAATGTGGCAAGCTGTAAGGTATTGTCTTTGACTTTAGGCTAGTGTGGACTTGTTTAAACCACTCTCAGCAAACCCCTCTATAACAATATTTTCTGAATGTTCGGTCTTGTCTCTTGAGCACATATTTTCATTAGGAATTATTCACATGGCACACTGCTAGGCTCAGTAAACAAAGCTATCATAGCTACTGCAGGTACAATGGAAGCACGGCCTGTGCCCCCAGGTCCACAATTACATCTGTGTTTTTACTAGTCATCTGGGGGCAAAGGTAGTGTAGTCCTGTCTGTTTACGTTGAGGACGTGGTTAGCTGCAGTGTTCTGATGATACCAGTTTCATATTGCGCAGCCCCAGGCACAGGTAGAGATATTCTTCATGTAGCAGAAGTCTCCTGTTGCTTGATTGACTTGCTATGGAACACAGAAGAAGTCCATAATAACTGCAAGTTTTTCCCTTTGGTCGAAGAAGTACGTAGCTGCAGCATTTCCTTCTGCTCAATGGAAATGGGGTTATCTATTTTGCCAAATTCCACAGGTGAGTATGTTCATTTGTAAGGGTTTACTTTGAGATGATTTTCTGGCATCCATTTATCCAGATCCATTCGAATAGTCTTGAGGTTTGACTTGTGAGGAATGTTTTAGTTTTGAAATAATCTGAGTGTCATTAGAGGGGTTGTAACAGGTGAGGCTGAGTTGAGTTGACCAAGTCAGTTAGAGGGACTAGGTAAAAGCTGACAAGGATGTTGCGATACTCAGGCCTTCAGAGGAGTCACTTACGGAACTACCTTTAATGGGGCAGATTTGAATAGTGATAGTGAGACAATGTAAGACCTGCTCTTGAGGAAGGGTTTAAACCAGTTGAGCACTGCACCCTGTATCCCAGTGTCAAGTAGCTTTTGGTTACTAGCCGGTGGTTAGCTTTGTTAAAAACTGATGGCGAAGCAAGTAGCAATACACCAGTAACCTCATTGTTTTCAACAGTATTTAAGGGAGTCCTAGATGGAGGTTAGAGATAATTCTGTGTCTTCCTGGTTTGAATTCACTTGATCTGCCCAATAGTAGATTGTTTTTCTCTATGAACATTGATACCTGGGGATGACTGCCTTTTCAATGAGTTTACATAAAAAGGGACCATTAGCTACTGATGTGCAAGTAGATGGATTATCCTGGTTAAGACCATGGGCCTGATTTGTATCTCGGCAGAGGGGTTACTCAGTCGCAACGGTAATAGATATCCTGTCTACCAAAATCTAAATACCATTGTTTTCTATGATATTTAGATTTCGGCGGACGGGATATCTGTCACTGCTGCGACGGAGTAACTCCTCTGCCGAGATATAAATTAGGCCTGTGTTTCTTAAGTAGAGGTTTATTATATGATGTTTCCAGGTTTCTCGAGAAATCACTACTTAATAAAGAAGAGTCGGTGGTCGCTGTCATCGGTATGGCAGTAGAGGACTCAAATAGTAGTGATGTGAAACTGTCTAGCCATTAAGTAATATGTCCAGCAGTATTGAAGACTGCAGACTAAGAACCTGATTTAGATCTTGGTTTTAATGGTACCGCTGCTGAGTTTTACGACTGAAAACCTGTCCATCACTGTGACCGTCGCCCCACAGTATTTAGATGTTGGCGGTCCCATGTGCAAAAACACGCATTTAAACTGCTGTAACAGTAAAGAAGCACTGCCCACGTTAATGGCGGAATAGAGAAAAGTGTCTGCTGCTGGGACCACATCCACCCTTTTTGGATTGCAGATTTGGATGTGCCATACTGCCAAGCAAAAGTGGAGGTCCAACCTTAGTTGGCAGATCAGGGCGCAAAAGGGGTGAGAGCTCACCTTTTTTCGTGATTCGACATCCATTTTCGACTGGACAACACCTGCTGTCACTGCTGCCACTGACCCATGGAGAAATCATCTCCCCCTCCTTGCGCATTGCAAGGGGACCTGTACTGGTAGGGTTGTGCTATCTGTTGTATATATGAGTCAGTACGTGTATGTGTGTGTGTGTGTGTCTGTGGATTGGCTGGTTGAGGTGGAGGGAGCTGGAGTAGGTTATCTGGTTGTGTCTGAATGTGTATCACTTTCACGTTTAATTGATGTTGTGTTAGGTGAGTGTTGTTGTGTGGCCGATGTTGTTGTGATATGTGTAGTTGTGCTAGTTTGTGAGTGTGTTTGTTTAGGGTTGTGCTGTGGTGGACTTATAATGGATGATGGTGTGTATGTAGTGTGTTGTGTGGTATGTAGTGCAGGGGGGAACCTATGGCTAAGGTACATTGTGTTTGTCACTTACCTCTATTCTATAGCCCCTGCCATTGTACGAAGTCCACTGGGTCCCGCCCCCATCTCCCTCTGTCAGCAATCCATCACCAGTCCACAGCTTGCAGAGCTGTAACAGCTAAATATGGCGGGCAGAACACCAACAAGTCAATGGAATAGTGTTCTCAGGTCTGACGCGGCTTGGCGGTACTACCATCAACATCTAAATCAGACCCTAAGTATCTGAAGTAAATTGCATCACAAATAACTACTTTTGTCATAAAAAACACTGCTCCAAACCAATAGAGAAAAGACATTGTTAGATGTTATATTTTGCAGCACTGAAATCTACTTCATCGTTGTTTTCATGCTCTTTTATATAACACTGTATAGTCCCATGTGCATTTGAAAACAATACACAAACTCAAGAGCCAGAGACTCATCAGAATTTAAAACAACTGTGTATACAATGACATCATAAATGAAAGTATCTGCTTGTGAGATTCATCTGTTCTGTAAGGTTCTTCCAATTCTTACCAGCCTGGGTGGAAATGGTAATAGGGAAAGATATCCACTAGTACAATGGATACTACAGAAATGGACATTACCCTACTGGAGGACCACACGTGTTTCTAGCTTCAATTAGGTTACTAGGTTAGTTGCTAGTATTTGGGTTGAAAGAAAACATAATGGGGTAAGTACCCAAATAGGTAATTTTATTGGGAAAGCTGTGGGGTGACTTTGTTTGACTTTGAGAGGAAGCACATTTTCAACTTTGCAGTTTTAGTAGTAAAAATATTTTCTCAGTAATCAGCAAGTTCCTGAGAGTGTTTAGTATTTATGCAATTACTGGTATGGTTACAGAATTCATCAACAAAATCTGAAAAGAGTTGTTTGGTGCGTTAGGCAAAGAATAACCTCTAGAACTTTTTGACGGAGGTTCATTCGATCCTATATTGAGGTTAGAACTGTTTAACTACAATTTTGTTTTTTCCCCCCACTTTCAAGTCAACTGCTGTCCGTGTTTCATAGTTTTGCATTCAAATTGATGCAACCAGATTTCCTTTTTTTGGGTCGCAGGTATGTCATTTTCAGATGGGCGACCATCTAAAAAAACACCAGTTAACCAGGGATGAAACTGTCTTAGAGACCTTTCTGGTCCAATTGTGGGGGCGTAGAAATGGATTCTTGAAAGGAATTTACATTAAATTTCTTCAACACTCTTGTGCTATGGTTGCATTAGAATCTGTACAGAGTTTCCTCCGGGTTTTTTAAAGTTAGAAATCAATTGTGTGACAATCACTCCTGATAACACGTCCAAACCTTGTTAATTTAACTTACAAGGGGACTCGTTTTAGGCCAATTAATCTTTTGACCACGTTTGGGGACTTCCCAGAATGAGATATCCATTTGGCATTTCAATCAATAGATCAATAACCTCATCAATATTCACAATAACTAATCAATCAAACTTAATCAATAACATGTAATAAGAATGAAACACACCATGACCTTTCAGCCATGAATAACCACACAAAATCTAGTAAGAGTTAGGATATTTATTCCCTATTAGTTACACTCTTGTATCATGTTTATTAGTCGCAATATCAATAAGCACATTAAAACCACTATAACTTGGCAACTCGAGTAAGACTTTATCAAAGCATAGGTCATGAACATTAGAACAAAGCACGACTTTAGCATGAGTCAACTTTAGCAGAGTATCATTAGTACATTATTCAACAAAGCAAGGATTCAGTAATTTGTCTATTTGCACCCGATATTAGTGAACACCTTAACTAACCTCTAATTAGCATCAGCATGTTGGGCTTTGTGCAAAACAATTTAGCAACATGAATTTGGAAAACATCTAACTATGTCCTCTATCAAAAGAGCAGTTGGTACCTAGAAAGAAAAGGCAAACAGACAATTACAATTCATCATCAGATAATTACCCCTCCGAATGAGTCAGCATGCAGGATCAGTCTTCGTCCTCAGGACATCAGTCGATTCGCCATCAGCCAGGATAGGACAGGTAAGTCTCAGTAGGGCATAACAAGAAAGCTCTTCCCTCATAAGAAGTGCGCATCAGGTAAGGGGTGGGATGAGGATGGTTTAAAATATAAGACAGCTCAAGAATGGCAAAGGGTGATGAAGAATGGCGAAGTATGGCTCTGTAATGGCTGATTTCTCCTTGTGTCACGCCGTTATATCAAAGTTGTCAAACAAGTCTCTAATTTCCCATTGGGCAATATTTGGTGCATCGTTATCTCTGTCCAATAATCCGTCACACACCTTACTAGAATTTTCACCTAAAACAGTTCTCATGCAGTTTATTGGCTCTTGTGATTGACGTCTTCAACGGGTGGAATGTCAGGTAAGAAAAGTTACACTTGTCGCTCCAGTCAGTAGTTCATTTGTCTTCCCCTAGTCCAGGCGACCTTGCACCTGTTGCGAATTACACTGTTGCATTCGGCAAGAATGTCTCCTTGAGCAAGTCGGGTCCCATGAGAAAGAATTTACTATGGCTACACACATATCTCTAGCTTCTGGAAAAGTACAGCTTCGTGTCCTTCAGGAAAACAGCACATTGCACATTAGAAAACACAGTTAATATGAAACCAGGCAGCTAGGCCCAGACCCTTGCTAAGTAAGGCCTAGTGAGTAATTTAGCAGAACCCTAATACATAACTCTTAATGCTAATACAAAGTCATACATTAGTACTCTGTTAATCCATTATTAGTCAGTTTCCTTAATCACCGTATACATTGATGGCCACTCCCAGTGGGCACATTTCAAACGCGTGCATTAGTACTACATTAACACATTTTATGCGATTTCATTAGACATTACATTGCAAGCTTTTCATGTTAATATTGATTATAAAAGTCACACTCCAACACTCCATGTGCTGGGGTTGATTCCATTACTGAAGTTAAGATTATCTGGGTAAATATGGTATCAAGTACATCCTGAATATATTCCTTTGTTGTATGATTAATAATGATCTTTACAATATAAGATGATGCCATAATTCAAGTAATAAAACACTAATACATAAAATCAATAAAACCCAAAACATATTAGAGGATAACACGTACAATTGACAACAGTCTCATTAGAACAAGTATTAAAGTGCAGAAAATGAAATCTGATGGATAGGGGAAAAGACGAAATATGGCAGAGTTGAGTAAGTGCAAACAGTACCTTCAAGTGCTTCGTCAAAGTTAAAATGCTTTCAGTCATCTTCTGCGGTTCGTCTCTCACAGCCTGGTTAAGATGATTGGCAGCTATAATGCCTCCACAGGGCATCAAAGGACTGTGTGTAAAAGCTTAGAGTCTTTTGCTGGCAAGGCTATAAGGTGCTTGAAGATATATATTCTCTAACTAAGAAGTGTCTTAACAGAGCAGGTCAGGCACAGTTATTTCTCAATGGATAGCCAATTCCTCCTGTCTCTAGGGGTAAGGTTACTGCTTCCAATTCTATGCATTGCTGTGTAATACTGATGTAATTTGATGAATTTTTCCAATTCCATTGGCTCTGTGATAGTGAACACCAGATGCATAACCTCATTACACATTTGAGTGCCATGGGTGAGAAAAGGGTTTTTAACAGTCTTCAGCGTGGTAGCAAAAGTGAAGGGCATCAGCATAGTAAATGACTGAATGACTCTTACTTCTAATTGCAGAGTCTACAGTTTACAGTTTTTGTGAAGGACAGCCATCTTGGAGTTACTTCGTTAGTGTGTAAGCCCATTAGTCTTGCAAACGTGATTTGTTTAAGACAGTCTTTAGGAAGTGCACTGGAGAGATATAGTTGTGGTCTGAGGCAATCCATTTGTGCACTAACATATGACAGCCCCACTGCTTGTATTATTCTTGATTTTGTAAGCTTGTCTGTGTCGCTTGCATTAAATAAAAGTTTGGTTTGTTTGTGACGTACATGAGCTTTAGTTTATTTAATGCAGACTGATCGATTTGAAGGGTATCAATAGATCACTGCAAATACTGTGACCAGGGATTCCCTTCTTGAGCAAAGATGTACTGTAGTGTGGCTTTTATGGTGTTAAGGGGCACTTTAATCACTCTATAGCAATAATTAACAAAGGATACTATAGTCGCCCACGTTTGGGCCACCAGCCTGAATTCCAGCCTTATCAGGCCATTCCAAAGGTATGATGAAAGTCCCAAGACCCTTTTATATGCCTTGACATGGTATTTGTCCAAGATGCAAACCAGCTGACCTGGGTAGGCTTTCTAGCCTTATTTAATAATTGTTACAGGGTTGCGGTCAGTACATGTCTTACTGGGCCAGTAGATGAGCTTTCTAGAGAGTTATTCATTTTGCATGCACTGATTATTATTGACTAAGGCTTTGTAGCAGCTTGCTTCAGTTGGTTTTTGGGTCCTCATTTAGACGCTATCTAGTTGCCCAAATAGTTGTAAGCATAAGCTATTTCAATTTGTAATTTCTAATCTTCTTCAGAATTTTAGAAATATAATTTCGCGAAAACAGCGACCCTTGATGCTGGCTTTCAGGGCAGTCACTCCGAGGCACTGTGTCGTCACTGGGTGCGTTTCTAACTGCATATACACTTTGTACTAGGGGTGGACGGATTTCACTGGTTCTGCTATGCAGAATTCTGCAAAGTGAACAATTACTCTGCGAAGTCCGCCTAACTCGGCATGAACATGTGGAATTCTGTTTGGCTGCCAGTTCATGTGATTGGTGTGCGTAGAGCACTCCACATTACAAAGCAAGCATGAACAGCACCACGCGGTTGCCTGCTTGCCCGACCACCTTGTTTTTCCTGTTCTGTGCATGATGCTGGGCCTACTTTTGAATATCTACTATATCTTAGCAATCCTTACTTTATCCTTCCTATTCTCCCCTGTTTTATGTTTTAGTGTCTTAATGTGTTTATATATGTTGGTGTATTTTACGTCTTTGCCTCTTTTTTTATTTTCTGTGACTTTTTGGCCCCTTCATTAGTTTTCCCCTAATATCTCCTAACTTCCTAATTTCTCCCTCTCTATTCCCTCTATTCCTCCTGTCTTTTTTTAATTTCCACTCAGAGCCATGGGAGAGGTGGCATCAGTGCAGTAGTAATATAATATCAGTCAGTTAGCATTCTCTGTGCCTTTCTTTTTATGTAGTTTGTACAGTCCCAAGCAACCTTCCAGTGATGTAGTATGCAATATGCATCTTCGCATGGAAAAGGGAAACTGACTGAGTTGACCCATCAAAGGGGGTGTGATTTGCGAAGCAACGATCATTCATTGCAATGCATTAGGATTTCCAAATGTAGTTTAGGAAATTATAGGCTTAGGTGAGGTTTCAGAAATTAGGAATAGGTCAGCTTGATATAATAGGCAATCTGATTTAGAAAAGTATAATACAAATATGTTACTGACTTTGCTTGTCATAATATTTTCTAGTAGATTAACTGTACTGCTAATCTATGATTGTTATGTTCTTTATTTCTTACATCAGCACCCATGGGAAAGAATAGGGCATCAGAGGGTCAGGTCATGGAGGGTGCCACCACCAATGCTGTGGCGGATGGAAGTTTCACCGCCACCACCAGCACCGCGGCGGACAGCTGTGCTGGCCCTAGTTAATTCTTGCTAATGTCTAACTTTTACCTCTCCCCATTAGATTGATTATTTCTCCTTCTTCATATACTGTGAATTTTGTTGAAATGCTCTTTGTTCTACTTAATGTTTATTCTTGCATTATCTATTTTGCTATATTTCTTGTTTCTGTAGCTGACTTCGTCCTGTGTCTGGACTAATCTGTGGCCTAAACGTTCTTCTGCTTGGTTATGCTGTCCCTCTCTCCTAACATTTATACCCTGGGTACTGGTACTGTAAGACAAAGACACAAGAATAGGTAGTCTGCAATGAAGATTGCAGAGTTTGCAGACCCGAACAAGCTCTTCTACACATGCTTGGTGAGAAGGCTTTCTATTTCCTGCTCATGCTCAAGTGACAAGAGAGTGGCCATGGAGTAAGTCTCTGTGGTGACAGGGACGGGAGATGGTCAGTCACTTTGCTTGGTTACTGACAGCTACTAGTAAACGCACTGTATTTGTCAGGTCTGGCAGATCCCATCCATCATCATCCATGACGTCCCTGCCCATTGCACTTGGCGAGTGGCGACACATGGGCCATGACCCAAAACTGCAGCTGGTTCAATCCAGCACTGCAGTGATGGCTGTGCAATGTGCGTCTGCTTCTGTTAATGTAGCATTTACAGGTCTTGCAAACTGATACTAAAACAAGGTGCCTTTCTCATCCCTTCCTGTGCCCACTCAGTCACCTCCTAGAAACCCACTCCTTTATTCGCTCCTAAGTTCTGTCCAAGCCTACCAAAAACATTTAAAAAAAATACATTTTTGCCATGTGCCACATATTATGGGACAAGCGGTTCATATGGTTTCCATACTGGATCTACACCAGTTCAACTTTGACATATATCTACTTTCAATTTCAAAGACACTGACTGACGAAGCCTAAGCTACATTATTACTGAACCACCATGCCCCCACACTCTTCTATAGAAAAACCTCTACTGTACCTACTCGGCCTTTTCCCTGTACCTTACCCTGCTGCAGTATACTAAGGGCCTGATTTAGAGTTTGGCGGAGGGGATTACTCTGTCACAAATGTGATCGATATCTCATTTGCCGTATTATGAATCGTTATACAGCAGACCGGATATCTGTCACGTTTGTGACAGAGTAACCCCTCTGCCAAACTCTATAATCACTCCCTAAGTCAAGTTTCCTTCCCTTACTGCCAAGGGAATGTGTTTGATTTACAAAATTTGTGTTTGAGGGTGAGGCCAGGAAGTAATGTGGGATTAAGTGTTTGTGATGTCATGTTTTGCAGATGGGATACTCAGTGAAAATGTGCCCAATAAAATCTATATAGCCTGTTGCTTTCCCTGTACCTGAGTGCATTGTTTTTCCCACTGTCTCCTCACAGCAGACAGGATATCTCTTATCTGCATGTTATACATAATGTGTGTGACATATTAATAACCTGCCTCTTTGGAGTCAAAGTGGAATCAAAAGGTAGTTGGAGAAGAGCAGGCCCACTGTAATCAAATTTTTTGTCCATTGCAGCTGCCCCAGCTGCAGACTGGAGAGAGTAGCAAATTTGTACCCAATGCACTCGCTAGCACGCTTCCAATCATTTAACACAACAAGAATAGAATACTTTTTTAGGAAATCCTTTACAAGAAATAAAATCACAGTTTTTTAATCTTATGCTGGCTCCTTTCAGCCAGTTAGTGTGTGAGGCATGTGTTGTTAAAATCATGTCCTAATCACATCTGACTGACTGTCTTAACCACATCAAACATTACAATGGCTCTAGGGGACTAGCAATGCACTTATACTCTGTCATTATATAAATTTAAAAAAAGAGTTAGCACAGAGTATTCTTTACAATTTGTCTTTTTTATTTTCTCGTTCTTGATACAGCTCATGGGTACTCACAAAATTTTTTTCAGGGGCCAAAAACTTTGGTCTGTGATGTGACCAAGGGCTGCGCTGATGCCAGCAGTGGCAGTTTGAGGGAGAGCGTGGGTGTTTGTGGGGCATTGGCAGGCAGGTGGGTTTGGGGCATATATATCTAGTGGCTGAATTGCCTCATGAGAAACTCGAAGCCTTGGATTAATCCCAATTTCCCCACTTGACCAAATTGTTCTTTTCACTTTCTCTCCATGTTCTTCATTATAATGTGTAAGTGGACTTCGAAATACTTGATGCCAGGATGTGTGCTGTAAAAAAAATGCTCCTGTGTGTGATTTAACCTCCTTCGCTGGCAGGCCTAACCCCCCTCAGGTGCAGAGACTTTCTTTGTCTATTTGGGGCAGTTTGTGCTTAGGCCCCCTATAACTTTTTGTCCACATAAGCTACCCATGCCAAATCTGCGTCCCTTTTTCCCAACATCCTAGGGATAACAGAAGTACCCAGAGTTTGTGTCCCTGGAGGACACCAAGAAATTAGCCCAAATGCACCTCATTTTATTTTTAAATAAATGGGAAATAAGTGCTGCAGAACAAAGCATGTGGTTTTGTCCCTGAAAAGGGCATCAACAAAGGGTTTGCGGTGCTAAAATCACTATCTTCCCAGCGTTCAGGAACAGGCAGACTTGAATCAGAAAACCAAATCTTTCAACACAATTTTGGCATTTTACTGGAACGTACCCCATTTTTACTATTTTTTGTGCTTTCAGCCTCCTTCCAGTTAGTGACAGAAATAGGTGGATCCCAGACAGCTAAACATTTCTGAAAAGTAGACATAATTCTGAATTCAGCATAGTGTCATTTGTGTAGATCATTCGAGGTTTTCCTACAGAAAGTAACAGCTAAAATAAAAAAAATACTGAAACTGGGGTGAAAAAAAGCCATTTCTGTCCACGTATTCTTCTATAACTTTTTGCAGCTATGGCATATTTTTGAAAGCAATATGTTATTACGTCTGCTGGACTTTTCTGGTTGCAGGGATATATAGGGCTTGTAGGTTCATCAAGAACCCTAGGTACCCAGAGCTGATAAATGAGCTGCACCTTGCAATGGGTTTTCATTCTATACTGGGCATACATCAATTAATTTGGTGAAATATAAAGAGTGAAAAATGGGTACCAAGGAAACCTTTGTATTTCCAAAATGAGCAGAAGATAAGGTGGTGAGAAGCAGTGGTTATTTGCACATCTCTGAATTCTGGGGTCCCCATACTAGCATGTGAATTACAGGGCATTTCTCAAAGAGACTTCTTTTTTACACACTGTCTTTAATTTGGAAGGACAATTTAGAGAAAGATAAAGGGGAATAGCACTTGCTTTTCTAGTCTGTGTTCCCCCAAGTCTCCCAATAAAAATGGTACCTCACTTGTGTGGGTAGGCCTAGGGCCTGCAACCGGAAACGCAACATGGACACCACATTTTTACATTGAAATCTGACGTGTTTTTTTTAAAGTGGAGAGCTGTGGAATTTGGCCTCTAGCTCAGCCGGCACCTAGGGAAACCTACTAAACCTATACATTTTCTAAACCTAGACACCTAGGGAAATTCAGACTGGGGTGACTGGGGTGACTTGTGAAGCTCTCACCAGGTTCTGTTACCCATAATCCTTTGCAAACCTCACAATTTGGGAAAAAAAACACTTTTTCCTCATTTTTGGTGTGGCAAAGTTCTGGAATCTGAGAGGAGCCACAAATTTCCTTCCACCCAGCATTTTTCCAAGTCTCCCGATACAAATGGTACCTCACTTGTGGGGGTAGGCCTAGTGCCCGCAACAGGAAATGCCCCAAAACACAACATGGACACATCAAGTTTTTCTTATGAAAACTGACCTTTTTTTTGCAACTTGCCTAGCTGTGGATTTTGGCCTCTAACTCATCCGGCACCTAGGAAAACCAAGCAAACCTGGACATTTCTGAAAACATGACACCTAGGGGAACCCAGGAAGGGGTAACTTGTGGCGCTTTCACCAGGTTCTGTTACGTAGAATCCTTTGCAAACCTCAAAATTTGGCCAAAAAAACACTTTTTTGTCATATTTCGGTGCTGCAAAATTCTGGAATCTGAGGGGAGCCACAAACTTCCTTCTGCCCAGCATTTCCCCACATCCCCCAATAAAAATGGTACCTCACTTGTGTTGGTAGGCCTAGTGCCTGTGACAGGAATTGCCCCAAAACACTATCTGGACACATAAAAATTATTAATTACAAAACTACCTGCGGAGGGGGGGCACCTCCGTTTTTGGTCCTGTGCTCAGCAGCCATCTAAGGAAACCCACCAAACTCTGACATTTCTGAAAACTAGACATCTGAGGTAGTCCAGGAAGGTATGACTTGCATGGATCCCCCAGTGTTTTCTTACCCAGAATCCTTAGCAAACAGTTTCCCCACATTTCTCTGTGGGATCATCGCACAAGCACAAATTTCCTACCACCCAACATTGCCCCTCAGTCTTCCAATTAAATGATACCTCACTTGTGTAGGTCGGCCAAGTGCCTGGGAAGGGAAGAGCAAAAAACATTCCAAAACTGAGGGGGAACCAAAGCGGGTCCAAAAGGGCAGTTTGAAAAAAAATGGTTTTTAAGCTGCCATGTGGAGAAGAATTTTTATCGGTATAGATGCGACAATGCTGGATGTTAGGAATTTTGCGGATTCCTGCAGATTCCAGAAGGCTCCATCACAAAAATGTGGGAGAAATGTGTTTGATTTCAAACAAAGTTTAAGGTTTGGAGGGCATTGTAGGTAAGAAAATGGTGAAGGGTGACCACCCTGGACTCACCCAGATGTTTAGTTTTCAGATGTCTCAAGCTCTCATAGATTTTTCTAGATGGCAGCATCCCAAAGTCCAAAAAGTGCAACCCTCACCATTCCATGTGGGACGATTTTGAGAGTTAGCCAAGCACTTGTGGCCCAAAAGTAAAATCAAAATCCAAAATAATCAAATGTCCTCTTGCTTGCCATTGGGATATGATCTTTTAGTGTGCGGCAGTGGAGAACTGAAAGACTGTTACCCCCTTCAGGTGGGGGGGGGGTGGCATAACCATGCCCATACTAGTTGGTAGCCACCACCCCACTATTTGTTTGTTTTCTCAATTCCCTGGCATTTAGTAGGCCTTCTCCTCCCCTTGGAGTGGATTGGGAGCATTTGTCCCATCTTCCCACCTGTGGGCAGAACAACTTTGCCCCATTTATTTGGGGTGGGGATATGGCCATACCCTCAACCTCTTTTAAAAACAATTCTTCCCTAGTGTCTAGTGGGATTTCTGTTCCTCTTGGGGCAGATGGCCCTTACACAAATAGGCCTATCTGCCCCCAAAGGGGGCAGATATGCCCAACAGTAATGTGCCCCCATGGGGAGCGATCCTTACCCAAGGGGCTTCCCCCCCCAAACAAAACACACACACACCAATCCCTGGTGCCTAAGTGGTTCCTGTCCTACCTATTAGAAATATGCTGATCGGCCTAAAATAATTTTCCCCCATGGGGAACGGCCCTTGCCCAAAAACAACCCCGGTGTCTAGTGGTTTCTGGCCCCAAGGGGTAGATTGGCATAATGAAAATAGGCCAATCTGCATTCAAGGTGGGCAAAAATGGCCTAAAATAAAATTGCCCCCCAGGGGAGCGACCCTTGACTAAGGGGTCACTCCCCTTGTGTGAAATTGGAGCCCAAAAAAATCCCTGGTGTCTAGTGTTTTCTGCCCCCCCCCCCCCCGGTGGCAGACTGACCTAATAAAAATATGCCACTCTGCCCCCAAGGTGGGCAGAAATGGCCTAAAATAAATCCCCCCCCCCGGGAAGTGACCCTTATTTGAAATTATCTCTGGTGTCTAGTGTTTTCTGCCCCCTCGAGGGCAGATCAGCCTAATTAAAATAGGCTGATCTGCCTCCAAGGAGGGGCAGAAATGGCCTGGAAATAAATTGCCCTCCTTGGGGAGCGATCCTTGCCTAAGGGGCTGCCGCCCTTATTTGTTTACAAAAAGTAAACAAACTCCCTGGTGTCTTGTGGGCATTCCTGCAGCACGATCGCTATGCGATCGTGCTGCAGGAATGCTAAGAGAGACATGAAAGGAAAATCCTTTCCTTTCCTTTTCATGTCTCCCTGACCTCCCCTGCCCCAGCACGAGGATTGCACTGGAAGCCATGCTTCCAACACAAAGAAGGAGACCGATGATGAGGTCAGTGCGCGATTGCACGCTGATGTCATCAGACGTGACTGGTGAGGGGGCTTGATGGACGGTTGGGGGTGGTAGGGGAAGCGATTCCCCTTCCATGCCTGGCCAGGAGAAGGGGGGTGGAAGGCCCACTGGCGGAGCACTAGCGCTCCCCCCATGGGCCGGGTGTGGTTATGTCCTCATCACCCAAGGGGTTAAAAACATATAATGTTGTTGATGTATATTAATAACCAATGCCACCCAAGGAGTGCACATGACAACTGACTTGCACCTTATTTCACTATTGGCATTGTTGTTAGGGTGAGGGTGGCTTAATGTTTTTATGTGTATTTTCGAAAACTATCACTTTAAAAAAACTCAATCCACTGATATAATCAGTTGTACTAAAATGAAACATTTCTTCATGTTAATCAAATACACTTTTTGAATTAGAGAAACTTTATCATTTTGTTACACTTTTGCTGCAAGATGTCTTGAAGGAGTTATTAAACTTTAGCGGAGTAGGACTCCCTAGTTACTTCATTTTCTTTAACATCAATTAACTTTTAAATAAATACTTGCCTGTTTATTGCCTGTTTATTGAACATTTCTAAGATTTACTGGTCAAGTAAACAGCAGATTGGTGCTGCAGTGGATCAGGGGGTCGCATGTTAAGGTCAAGAGGGTTGCATGCAGTGCCCGGGCCGCACTTTGAATATCTATGAACTCCTGCTGGCCCACCTCCATTGACACAGAAGGAACTCGTGCCCCAGCTCTGGCAGTAGAGGCTGGAGGTCTCCAGGGTACACTAGCAGCAGCTGGTGGACAAGGAGGGCCCAGCACATGCCCCTGCTCCTGGGCCCAGTTCCACCAACCGATTGCCTGCGCCTCCAGACCACACCAGTGCCACCAGCAGCTTGGAGCTGCCATCCCCCTGGCAGTCCCCCTTTCAGACCGGCTCCACCATCATCACATGCTGCACGAACTGGTGCGCTTGGGCTGTAGGATGACACGCCTCGAAGCCTGATTCAACACCTGGAGACTCTCATAGAGAATGCCCTCTACTAGACCTTTTTTTATTTTTTTGTTTTGGACACGGGCATTAATATTTGTTTTGGACATTTGTTGGAGATGGGGAAAGATGTGGGAGAGGGGTGGACCTGTGGGTGGACAGGGTGGGTTTTCCATTTTATTATTTATATGTTAATAAAGGGGAAATCTTTATAATCCACTTTATGTCTGAAGATTATTTTGTGTTTTACTTTAATTTTGCACCAATGCATTTTCACGCAGCCTGTCTTTTTAATCTATTTCCTACAGTATATACCAGTTAGGAGGGTATGCTGCCATTCCCTATATAGCCTACAGAAACATAGGTAAACAATTTCTTATCTTATCCGCAGTAGAAGTTACGTACTAAGTAAAGTAGTTCACTTCACCTCATAGTTCTCTTACCTGAATAGATGAAGTGATAGCAGGCGGCTGCTCTCTTGTCAATCTTCCAACACCTTACTGGAGGTATTCCCAAGGAGCCTTCTGTATGGTAGGGGTAGTGCCCTAGCAAGGAAGGCATCACAGTGAGGTCCCACTGCAACCTAGGTTATCCCCAACTGTAGGATTCGTCAAAAGAATCACAGGCAACTGAATTGAAAGAAAAACTGAGAGTTAGTAGATTATACATATGCATTTATATTACAGCTTTGGAAAGACTGAGGACAGACTACTACCACCATGACACATCAAGAAATGCCACATATTGTAACAAAAACTAGCTATTGTAAATTATTCTGAGCAATTGTGAGCATGAATATGAAAGCCAAATTTATGAAATCCTAAAGTCAGGAAATATATACCCAAAGTCTGTACCCTGTGGTTGACAAAATTAATTATTATAATTATGCATAGCAAAGGCCTGAATTATGATGTTGATGAATGACATTCTTACTTATGTGTGGTTGGGTTAGTGGAGCTGGTGTGGGCTATTGCTCAGGTAATAAAAGATCCTACACTGACTTTGTGTGATTTAACAACATCTGCCCCCCCAAGTGTGTGATCTATTTGGTGTAAATTAAGACACAGCTCCAAAAAATCACACAGCTCCGAGGAAGGGGGTTAGAGGTTTGATGTAGGGATGGGAAAAGAGATTTGGGGAAAGGTGTGGGAAAGACAAACACAACATAAAAACCATATTCATCAGGGCAATGAGCAACATATCATCTGTATCAATCTGTTGTGGAAGGAAACAGAGGAATGAGAATGACACAGTTCAGTTAAATGGTTGAAAACAGTCCTTTTGCCCCACAGACCCAAGGATTAGATATCTTATTGTCTCTCGTTAAGGCTTGAAAAAAGTCAAATTATGAGGCATGAATTGATTCCATCCAGTTCTTAAAATATGATTGTTAAAAGAAAAATGATACTCAATTACCAAATTGAACGGTGCATCTGCATTCTCCTCAGTAATGTCTATCACCCTGGGGTGCCTGTCTGAACCGGTCCAGTAGGTAAGCAGAACTGCTGAGCTCAGCTTTCACCTTTCTATCGTGGAGAAGAAGAGAAGGTCTGTAGAATGTAAAACAGAAACTGTATTGTAAAGGAGAAGGACAGAAGGAAGGTAGCCTTCATGAGTAGTGCACCAAGAACTCTTAGGGGCAGAACAAAGATCAAGAGGATTAGGAGTTTTAATCTTGCCACCATTGAAACACACTCACTCAGCAGAATTTCCCAAATCAAAGCACCTCTCTCCATTCCACATAGCTGAGTACCAGGTCTCAGAGTCATGGTTTCCCATTGTAACTTCCTTTTTGTAGCTGTTGTTGATGAGGTAGTACTGCCCTGTATCCTTCCATCCTCCTCCTGACTCTGAGTAACTCCGTCCCAGTCTCAGCCTGCATGAGATAGACCCCTAGTACACTGGTGTTAAAGAACAAGTAGAGAAACAGAATTTGAGTATTTTGTATAAATTTGTGTTTGTTTACTAAAGTGACTGGTCTGGTATCTGAAGAACCAGAAACAAATGAGTGTATCATACAGGTAAAATTTTGCTAAGTAAGTTTGTAAAGGCCAATCACCATCAGGAAAAATGATCACCCATCAGGCACCAAGCACTGCACTTCATCAAAATCAAGTTTACTATTAATTGAAAACCCTCTCTCACTGTCTGCTACCACATAAATCATCAATCATCAATCATCACTCACAATCACTCACTCATTGTTGCAATAGTTGCAGTTACATCTTCCAATCCAAGCAAAGAGTACGTTAGTTACACAATAGTATCTTTGATGCAGGCAACACATTGGAATTTGGTATTGGCGCTTGTAATTCAAGTATCTTCTAGGACAGCCCTGCTAAGTGATGAAAAAAAAAAAGAATAGGCATGCGTGGAGGCAGGCATTGTCTCCAATTTTATGAATGAATTGTGGTGGCTTTTTCACTGCTCACTGGGCCAACTCCAGTTCAGCCATATGTGACTTAAAAATGGTAGGGCAGCATAAATCTAACACAAATATAATGTTCCAATAGCTACATTTTGCAAAGAATGAAGTTCAAGAAGAAGTAATTAGGAAGTTTTATGGTGGCACTGGCATACTCAATCTGAGAAGTAGAGTTCCTCCTCAAACCCAGGTGGCTCACCCAGAAGTTGGTCAGCTAACATACTTGATTCTGACCAATCATCCTTCTCCTCTTCCTGTGCTGTTTCAGAAAACGTGTAATCACATGGTTTGAAATGTTGGTTCATTTTGATCATGGTCAATCTCTCCATGTTTTGAGGCAAGGGACTGGCCCTTCTCACTGTAACAAAAGCACCAGCTGCACTGAACACACGTTCAGGAGGTACATTGGCTACAGGACAAGCCAGATACTTTATTGCCAGCCTGTTCAGCTCTGGACACTGGCGGATCTTCCCATATGAATATATCAATGGGTTCTGATCCACATAGACCTCTTTTCGGTCATCTAGATACTCCTAGAACATATTCTGAATGGCCATTGTTGCCTCCACATACTGAACCATTTTACCTTTATCTCTGGAGTGGACTTAGGATCTGACACTTGAAACCAAGCTAATGCATAGATTGAGTCCAATTCTTCTGTTGCTGTTGTTGCTGGTGTTCTTGTTGCTGATGTTGGCTGCTGCAATAAGACAAGACTGCCCTCTCTGGAACTTGAAGGCAGCACCCCAGAACTGTGGAGTGTGTCTCTAAGTTCCAGCCTTTCTTCTTCCTTCTCGCCACCTCTTGCATTTTGAAACATCCCCTTCATAAAAAGGAATGAAAGAGGACAGAATTTGTTTGCACCGTGGATCAACTAGGGTGGCACAGATGTACTGTTTGGATGAGATGATGTCATTTTGCAGCTCTGCATTACAAGCCAAGTGAAAGATTAAGCTCTCAACCAAGGGTTGAGCGGGAGTGTTGCAGAACCAGCCGGGCTGGTCCCAGTGCAGCTTACATCATTCTGTGTGCTCCCCCACCCCAACTGTGCCCAACCATGCCCAATCAGGTTGATAGCACTTCCACTGCCACTTGCTCACTAATTAAACCAAAACTACACGGGCCTCTCCCCATGCCACTTATCATGACCTTGGAGGAGGAAGGCAAAAGAGGGCTAAGGACCTAAGCCAAAAGCCTGAACCTGAAAGGACTAAGGCCAAGGACCAAAGAATAAGCACCAAACTCAGTTAGGGGAATGCACCTGGGGCACAGCCAGATGTTACCAGCAGAGCATATAACCCATTTCTATCTGGTTGGAAATTGTCACACATGATCTTCATCTACTGAAGCTCTAGCACCATGATAAAAAAGGGGCCTCGCGCCTATCAAAATCCAAACAGGTGTGGTTTCAGCCCCAGCGCAGGCCACACATATTAGATTGAGATCAACAACTGCGAGTTGACAGTCCAGCACAAGAGGGAACCTGACCTGGACCGGCGACTGCTTAAAGAGATATAAGCCTGCCCCAAGGCCCATTGCAGAAAAACCTCCACCCAAACCCAGTAGCACTGGTAACAACCACCTCCCCAGGAAAGCAAAGTTAATTTCTTTCTTTCTTCAAAAGGACATTCGTTATCAGGTTGCATACTCCAGATCTCCAACCCAGCACCTATAGTACAATCGGAGCACTCAACCTCAACTTCAATGCTCACCCAAGTCTTGACACATAGACAATTCCTACCAATATTAGCCAGGGTAACAATTAATTCCACACTGATTACCACGATAAATGCCTTGACTTGTCAGTCAGATAAATTGGAACTCCACCTGAATCTGATAAACACTCTAGCAACATCAATATCCAAGCTTGAGCCAAAACTAGATACAAGTTAGATGCTCTGGAACCAGGTGAGCAACTTGCTAATAAAACCAGGGAGGGAATTAGCACATGCTTCTTTCACTTAGAAACTACTACTGTTCAATACTTTTGCTCCATGTTTGTTACATTTGCAATGTTCATTTATTTTACTATGTGCTCTAGACTTCCAATGTGTCATCGAGGCAACAGGCCCAGTACCACTCATCAGAGTTCCTGTCGCAGCCATCCATCACAATGTGCTGCAATTAATTGGATAAACTTTGCAGAAACTATTCACATTTAATCAGAGAGGCACCAATCACCAAGGGTTAAATTCCTTATGTCCTCGTGTCCTTTAGGAGTCTTCCAAGCACATTCCCCCAAATTGGGCTTTGGACATTGAGCACTGGGAGCTTTTTGTTTGATATTTGTTGGGGTGACACAAACTTAAATGTTTTGTATGAGGCACTTGACACTGATGAGCACTAATGAACACTGTTAACATTTGTCAGTGGCCAGTTGCTGTTGACTGGTAAGTAGAGGGCTTGAAAAGACCCAGCCATTGAACACAGGGTGCAGTGTGCCAAACTGCAGCCAGAACACAAACCGCCAGCCCAACGGTGAACTGATAGAGTACTGGCAGCGAGCTAGCACACTGACCACTGTCAGCTTGTTAGCTCAATGGAGACAGTAGGGGTTGGGAGCACACCACCTCACATCCAAACACAGTTCTCCCCAATGCATTATGGTAAATATGGTACAAAATTAGCACTTACTTTAAAAATAACTGTCATTTTTCACCATTGTTGGTGCAGATAGTGCTGTATATCTCTAGACACCTGCATGTGTTTCTAGATTTCATCCTTCATCAGTAAAGAACATCAAGCTTTCAGCTGGGGCTTCTGGAAAAACTGCCGAAGTCTTCACAGGCCACAGTACCACGCACTGGCACAAAGGTGCATCTGCAACTGAATGGGGGTTGGGAGCACACTGCCTCACATCCCAGCACAGTTCACCACAATGCATTATGGTAACTGCAGTGCAAATTAGCACTTACATCAAAATAACTTTCTATATACATATATATGTATATATATATATAATTATATATATATATATAGATATATATATATATATAGAGAGAGAGAGATAGATAGATAGATATACACACAAAATAATTAAATAATTAATCTCACAGATATTTAGCACATTCATTTTGTTAGCAATACCATTGAGTAAAGTAGCCCCGGTGAAAGAGTTGTATGGTTTTCTGAAGAGATTTCTTCTGGGACAGTATTGTGTAGAAAAAGCTTAACTGAGAGGCACTGTGCTTAGTATTTACGCAGCACGCAATCAGTCATAAAGTGAAAACACAACACAGGAAACATCCCAAGCCAATTTTTACAAATATCATATATTTCAGTAAATAAAACAACACCTGAAATTAAATAAATCCAATCAATAGAACTGGGGTTATGAATTTTTATACATTTTTGATGAAAAATAGCACCTAAAAGATCAGAACTTTCTCCCTGCATTTAGCGCTATTTTCTTTGCACAAAATGCACGCTTGCATCCAAAATTGACAACAAAAGATGCATTTTGTGATAAGAACATGAATACATGTTCGTGCTTGTTAAATGTGTTTTTGATGTAGGATTGTGTCCGCTTAATAATGCGAGCCAGAGTAATCACATTATTATCAGTATTTCTGCAGCAAAGGTAATGTGCAAATACTGAAAGTAACCTGATTACTTCAGTGTAATCGAAATCCCCCCAGGCCTATTCTTGACCCCATGTAATACAGAGTTTCACCTGCTAGGTGTGGGTTTCCCAGGTGTCATTTGCTGAGGAAGTCCTTTTTGCAGTGCTATGGTCTGCTGGCCTGGCCTCCGGAGCAACAACCCACAGGTTGCTTAGCAGTGAGCTGGTTTTTGACTGCTAGGAAGAGGGGTGTTGTACTGAGTCCCTGCTTTGCTCTGGATAGAGATGTTTCTGTGGTTTACTCCCCTACGGTGGACCTGGAGTACTCCTTAATATTTGTGGGTTGACACTGCTTGCTGAGGCCTTGCAACAAAGTGGCCTTGCCTAGAAAAGCTGCATGTTGTGGGATATGGCCAGGGGAGCAGACTTTGCCATGATCCAGGGCCCCATGGATACCGCTCACCTGTGGGCCTGACATGGGATGTGGTGGAGACATGGTCACCCATCCTTCCCACTTTTATATCAAACAAGCCCTGCTCTAGGAGGGCAGCAGCAGTGAGGGGACACACACATCATTTGATGTTGAACTATAGAGCTAAGCCCATCCAATAGTGACAGCAGTAGTTATAGCCCACTTCTCCCTGCCTTTCTCCCAGTGCTTAATTTGTAAATAAAAATGTGCATGTGCCCAAAGCTGTCCTCTGAAACATGCAGCTGCAGCAATTACATTTGCGAGCACTGAATACTGATGCAGCATAATCCCAAAGCCATCTCGAGCCTCTTTAATCCATTTACAGCCACTCCCTGCCCCTTCAGTTCAATCTTGCAACTTTCTGCTTTCTCCCTTTGTGGTGAGTTTGACATTTTTATCTTCCTCCATCTTTCCCAAATGTGTGTTTTGCTCACAGTAAATGCTTGAGGCAAACAAATAGGTGCCGCTCTCACAAATAAGTCCCGGTGCCCTGCACTGCGAACCACTGGTTCAAATGAAGCATTGCTTTCTCCCTACCCCTCTTTAGTAGACAGCCAGCCCTGAAATGTGTAACCTGCAATTTCAGGGAGGAGCCACCCCTGGTCATCAGTAGGCTTAGGCACTGAGGTTATTCTGAGAATAACACCTTGAACTGCAGATGAATATTAACAGATAATGCTGATGAAGCCTTCACTAATTTGGGTAGTGACAGGGGGGAAAGAAAAAGGACAACTAAATAAAAATGTTAAAGGTTTGGTTAATCATTAAGTCACTTAGTACTAGACGTACATTTGGCTCTCCTGCCGAACAATCACAACAAACGGTAGGAGAGCCATACATTTCTATGTTGATGTAACATGAGTAGCAGGCAAAAACCCTTAATAAAATGTCCGGAATGCCTATGACATCACTAAACCAGCAGATCTTTCTAAAAGCCAGTCCTAGAAGGAGAGTTCATGTTGGCAAAGTTATAATTTCTTTTTTATGATGTGAGAACTATGACACACAGAGAGAGCATTAAGATTGTTTGCTCTTTGTTTAAAAGAACATATGTTATCATGACTGACTTATTCCACTACTTAAAGGTGGCATATTTAGGCATTGGACTAGTTACATCTAGCAATTTAGCAATAGCGGTTTATAACCAAATATTATTGCAACCATTAACATGAGTAATGTGAGAATTTGGGTTGTTGGTTGACTGGGGAGTGAGCCCAGGTCAAGAAGTAAGCACACTCCTTGTCAGGGTAAAGCACAAGCCACACCCAAAAAACCTGTGCTCAACCTTCTGGTAGCTTGGCACAGAGCAGTGAGGCTTAACTTAGAGACAATGTGTAAGGTATTTGTGGAACACTTTAAACAGTTTAAAGTAAAAACACAACACAAAAAATAACCCACCCCAAGTTAGAAGAATAGAACTTTCTTTAATAAATGAAACAAGACCAAAAGGACAAAGGTCCAATTAGTAGATCCAGTGATGTGAAATTTTGAAGAATTTAGGCAAAATGGCACCAAAAAGCACAAGCGCCAGCTGTGGATATCTGGTCATTGCTGTCCAAAGTCACAAGTTCAAACCCACCTCGATGGAACGTAAGCCAGCTACAGGGACCCAGGAAGGCCAGTTGACCAAAGTACTTCAAATCCTGGTTTGTGCAGTGTTGCCAGGATCCGTGTTAAAGATATGTCCTGAAGCTGAAGAGATGCAACAGTTCCCAGACACTGTGAGGCTGCAGCAAGCGCCTGCATCGTCACTGCGAATCCTGTTCACAGGGGTTGTGATGCAAAGTGGGATGTGGCGCACAGTCAGGGTGACGCTTTGGTTCCAAGGAGCTGCAAGGCAGCAATGTGGAGTCCTTCATCATTGCCAAGGCTGCTGTTGATAAGAGATAAGAGCACCTGCACCAAGGATGCATTGCACAGCAGCAGTTCTGAAGAGGCTGAGATCGATGAGGGTCTTTGCAACAGGTCCAATCCACACAGCAAGAGCAAATCAAAGGTTTTGCAGGGGTTTGCACCATGCAGCAGAGGAGATGCATTGGTTTCACTGGATCTACGAGGTGGAAAAGCACCTTAGGCCCACTTCCAAGGGTCCAGGACTGGGTATCCAGGTACAGATGCAAGGTTATTGGAGACCTGTGTCCCTGAGGCTTCAGATCAGGAAGCCAGCCAACTAGCCCTTGGAGTCACTCTGTGTTCAGGGTTCAAGAGATGCAGGCTCAGTCCATCTTATCCAGGCAAGAGGGCAGCAGACAGCAGGGCAGCAGTTCCTTCACAGCAACAGTTCAGCAGAGTGGCAGTCCTTTCAGCAGCACTGCAGTCCTTGTTCCTGGTAGAGTATCCACAAGTCCAGAAGTGTACTGAAATGGTGGTGTCTGAGGTCCAGTATTTTTACCCAGTTGTGCCTTTGAAGTGGGGAGTAATTTCTACAGGCATGCCTTTGAAATGCACAGGTGCCTTGTCTTCCTGCTCCATAATAATGCAGCCCTTTGTGTGGCGACAGGACACAGTCTATTTAAGTGTGAGTGGGGCTGAGCCCAGCTCCTCCCTGCCATCCTGCCAGTGATAGCCCATCCAGCCACTCCTAAGCTCCCATTGTGTGTGCTTGTCTAGGAGGAATACACCAAGCACAACTGCAACCTATGCCCATCATGTGACTCAGCAACAGGCTGCAGGCACTAAATGGAAAAGGCAAGAAAATGCTAACTTTCTAAAACTAGCATTTTCAAAATTGGAATTTAAAATCCAACTTCACCATTAGTTACGTTTTTAAATTCCAATTCCAGAGACACCAAGCGTAAATTAGTTACCTGATCCCTTTTGGAAATTACACTTATAAAATGTAATTAGGTAACTACAATGTTATCCTATAGGAAAGGTAGGCCTCGTAGTGGTAAAAAATGAGTTTAAACGTTTTTCACTACCAGGACATGTAAAACTCAAACGTACATGCCCTACTTTTTAAATACATTGCACCCTGCCCAGGGCCTACCTGAGGGGTGATATAAATGTATTAGGAAGGAAAGTTTGTGCCTGGAAAAAGGTTTACTTTGCCACATCGAAAAGGCTTAAAACTTCACACACACAGGATGCAGCGGCATCCCTGAGACATGTTTAAAGTGCTACTTAAGAGGGTGGCACAATAAATTCTTTAGTTCTACTAGCAACATTTATATTACAGGCCCTGGGCACAGGTAGTGCCACTTAACTTAAATATGCTGATTGGGTACAAGCTAATCTAACATGTTTTAAGGAGCAATCACAGTCACTTTAACACTGTTTAGCCGGGGCAAAATTAGCAGAGTCCTAAAAGCCAGCAAAAACAGGTTCTGAAAACAGGAGAGTGAAGACAATAATTTGGGACAGGACCCCGCATGAAGGGCCAAGTATAACAAGTAGATATAGTTCTCTAACCTGGAACATTCACAGATCAGGGCACTTAGCCAAAAGGAATCAAGTGTACTAATTTCTTTGTAGACGTGATATTCAGTTTGCAATTCTTCAGAAACTAGCTTAAATAAATATGAAAGTTTGAAGTTCACGGATAGATGTAAAGGTCATGTTTTTTTAACCTCATACTATGCCTATACTAGGGGTGTCTTGCTGGATTCCCGTTTGTAGCTGTAGCACATCAAATTGAAGGACAATATGCTTTTGTGTCTGGGTTGGTCTACGATAAAAGGATACCCAGGTCCTCATTATGGGTCTGGTGGCTGTTAGACTATCAGATTTCCGGTGCCGGTTGAACCACCACACTCCTAGTGGTCCGACCACCAAATTACAGCCCTGGCAGTCGGACCACAACAGAACGGCCACCACTGACAGGGCCAAGGTTCCCAGAGGGGTGGCAGCAGTCGGAGTCGTGGTCAGTCACAGTGGCACTGAGTTCAGCACTATCGTGCTGATCACAAGTCCAGTTTATGCCAGACTTTTCATGGCAGGGAACCCGCCATTTGGAGCTGACGCAAACCAAGTGTTGGGGGAACAGGGAGGCCCCTGCACTGCCCATTGCCAGGTCATGGGCAGTGCAAAAGCCCCACTACCCAGCACCCTCAGAATGCACACTGTCTGCTACGGCAGACACTGTATGTTCCAAGGGTGCTGGGAGCACCCTCTGTGCAATGGCTTTGGCCTGAGCTCCATAAGGAGCTGAGGCCAATGCTGCCACATGGTTTCTAATGGGCCGATTGACGAAAACTTCTGATTTCTGAGGTTTCCACCAGTCAGTCCAGTGGAAACCTTGTGATTGGCCTGTGGGGGGGAGACCACCAGCTCTGCGGCGGACTCCTCTCCACGGGACTGGTGGGCCAATTGTCGGCCCACCAACCTTGTAATGAGGTCCACAGTCTTGTTACAAATGTATACCCCAGGTGGTGTTTTTGGACCATATTTCCACTCTGCTAGTGTCAATTTCACACATGCCTCTTTTAGAATTTGTAGATTTCAATTGTGTAACAGGTGCAGACCTTAATAGACCTTACCCCCACTATTAGGGACACCGACACTGAAATCTATAGAATAATTTAGAGAATGGACATCAAGCTGGGGTCAAATGGAAACTTGGAGGATGAGCCATCCCAGAGCAAGTGAGCCGTTGTATTCTTCAGCCTTAACCACATTAATACCTGTGTAGACATGATTTTGTCTATAGTACATACCTCTGAACAGATTCACAGAGTGGAGTATCTAGCCAAGATTGTATCAGATCACAACCCTTTACTATTGATGATACAATGCAGCACTCACTAGGCATTTCTAACAGGACGGCGTCTGCATCCCTGAGCCCTTCATGATACAACCTACAGGCACACAATTGCTGGAGTAACAACGCATTTGTTCGATATAAATTATATGTCTTCATTAATTACCCACTTAGAGAGTGGGAAACCTTCAATGTCTATGATAGAGGTATTTGCGTGAGTTCTTACTAATGAATCCAAAAGACACTACATGCACAGTTCATGTCCTTAGAAACAGAGCTGACACACTTAGAAAAGGCCTACACCTACACAATCCAATGTGCCACAGACATTCTCCAGGAAAGACCCTTATACTCAGAGGTGCGCAGTAGGCCAAGCTCTCATGATTACAAAGAATACTTTCTTCTGATACATTCTGATGAGGCAAAGCGAGGAAATTGCTGGCGCGGATATCTAAATTCATGAGCCCATACTCAAGTATCACTGTACTCGGACACTCCAGCGGCCATATATTTAATACTCAACTGAATATTAGCCAGAGGATTACTGCTCATTAGGAAAAACTGTATTCTTCAGATTGAAACCAAGTTCACAGCAAGCAGGAGTGTTACATACAAGCCGCCAGCCTACGCAGATTGGAAACATTTTAATCTGCTAATCTAGACACTTCACTCTCTTCATCTGAAACTAACTCAGCAATAGACCAATTGGCCACAGGAAAGATACTAGGCTACTAGAGTTTACCAATTTGTACTATCACAATGACTTCATTCATGCAATGTTTTTAGCTGCTCATGAGACAGGCACATTTTCCCCTACCGTTAAAGAAGCAATTATTGCAATGTTACCGAACCTGAAACATCAGCCAGATTGGTCATCCTACGGATCCTTGTCCATATTAAATCTATACAATAAAATCCTATGTAAAATCCAATCTACTTGATTACTTGTTCTTCTCCCACAACTTGTTCACGTGGCTCAAAATGGTTTTGCTAAAAGGGAAACAGCAAATAACCAGCACAGGTCATTTCAAGTAGAAGACCAGATACCACACCAGAAAATAGATCTGATGCAGCAGAAATTTCCATAGATATGGAAACAGTGTTTGATACGCTCAATAGGAATTGCCTGTTCCTGGTCTTGAAGAGTGTAGTATTTGGAGTAGAGATCCTTTAATGACCCAAACTCCTTCATGGTATTAAAACTGACAATGATTTCAGACCAGATACAAATAGAACAAGGGACTAGGCAAGGTTGTTTTGTTGAGAGTGGACGCTTTTGTATGTCAGGTGTGGCAAATATGAGACCAGATTGGCTTAGTCATACAAAGCCATACCCATACCAGCTAACTATACGTAGATGGCATTTTGTTATACTTCTGGGATGTTCATATAGGCCTTTCAGTAGCTTTGCAGGCATTCAGAGAATTTAGTAGGGTTTCAGGGCTGAAAATAAACAGGATGGCTCCACCATCATCACATGCTGCACGAACTGGTGCACTTGGGCCGTAGGATGACACGCCTCGAAGCCTGATTCAACACCTGGAGACTCTCATAGAGAATGCCCTCTACTAGCTCTTTTTTATTTTTTTGTTTTTGACACGGGCATTAATATTTATTTTGGACATTTGTTGGAGATGGGGAAAGATGTGGGAGAGGGGTGGACCTGTGGGTGGACAGGGTGGGTTTTCCATTTTATTATTTATATGTTAATAAAGGGGAAATCTTTATGATCCACTTTATGTCTGAAGATTATTTTGTGTTTTACTTTAACTTTACCAATGCCTTTTTCACGCAGCCTGTCTTTTTCATCTATTTCCTACAGTATATGCCAGTTAGGAGGGTATGCTGCCATTCCCTATATTGCCTACAGGAACATAGGTAAACAATTTCTTATCTTATCCGCGGTTGAAGTTACGTACTAAGTAAAGTAGTTCACTTCACCTCATAGTTCTCTTACCTGAATAGATGAAGTGATAGCAGGTGGCTGCTCTCTTGTCAATCTTCCAACACCTTACTGGAGGTATTCCCAAGGAGCCTTCTGTATGGTAGTGGTAGTGCGCTAGCAAGGAAGGCATCACCGTGAGGTCCCACTGCAACCTAGGTTATCCCCAACTGTAGGATTCGTCAAAAGAATCACTGGCAACTGAATTGAAAGAAAAACTGAGAGTTAGTAGATTATACATATGCATTTATATTACAGCTTTGGAAAGACTGAGGACATACTACTACCACCATGCCACATCAAGGAATGCCACATATTGTACCAAAAACTAGCAATAGTAAATTATTCTGAGCAATTGTGAGCATGAATATGAAAGCCAAAATTATGAAATCCTCAAGTCAGGAAATATATACTCAAAGTCTGTACACTGTGGTTGACAAAATTAATTATTATAATTATGCATAGCAAAGGCCTGAATTATGATGTTGATGAATTACATTCTTACTTATGTGTGGTTGGGTTAGTGGAGCTGGTGTGGGCTATTGCTCAGGTAATAAAAGATCCTACACTGACTTTGTGTGATTTAACAACATCTGCCCCACCAAGTGTGTGATCTATTTGGTGTAAATTAAGACACATCTCCAAAAAAATCACACAGCTCCGAGGAAGGGGGTTAGAGGTTTGATGAAGGGATGGGAAAAGAGATTTGGGGAAAGGTGTGGCAAAGACAAACACAACATAAAAACCATATTCATCAGGGCAATGAGCAACATATCATCTGTATCAATCTGTTGTGGAAGGAAACAGCGGAATGAGAATGACACAGTTCAGTTAAATGGTTGAAAACAGTCCTTCTGCCCCACAGACCCAAGGATTAGATAGCTTATTGTCTTTCGTTTGGCTTGAAAAAAGTCAAATTATGAGGCATGAATTGATTCCATCCAGTTCTTAAAATATGATTGTTAAAAGAAAGATGATACTCTATTACCAAATTGAACGTTGCATCTGCATTCTCCTCAGTAATGTCTATCACCCTTGGGTGCCTGTCTGAACCGGTCCAGTAGGTAAGCAGGACTGCTGAGCTCAGCTTTCACCTTTCTTTTTTTTTTATTTTTTTATTTATTTTAATATGTCGGAGGGAGGGGGTTACATAAGAAGATGAAAAAAAAAAAGAAGAAGACATAATATATCCGTGCGAAGAAAGCAGAGTAAACAAAACAATGGGGAGAAAGAAGACCTTTAAAAATACAACAGTTATATATATCACATATCGAAACAATTAGCATTTTTTTTTTTTTTTTTTTTTTTTAAACTGTGTCTTGATATTCCAACCATCTAGTCATTGGTGCCCACATTCGTTCTCCTCTATGTCTCTTCTTATGACCCTTTAACTTATAAAGATTTAATTCAGTATTATAGATGGTAAGTAATCTAGAGCGCCAACTCTCAAACGTGGGGGGTTCTTTTTTGAGCCAATCTGTAGCAATACATAAGCGGTATATTGCCATGGACAAAAATAAAAATCGCCTTATTTTATACAGTGCAGGTTCCATACTTTCAGGTGAGTCCACGACTCCCAATACTACCAGCATAACAGTAACCCGAATATTGCAATGCGTGATCTTCTTAAGGAATACCTCTATCTCGTTTAGTATTCCCTGCAACATTGGGCATACAAAAAACATATGCGTTATCTCAGCTTCAACTTCCCCACATCGATTGCAGCTTCCAGAGGATATCCCCCACTTTTTCAGTTTTGCTGGAGTATAATATAAGTCCATCAGTGTTTTGTAATGCTGGGTTTTCAAATTAGCTGATAGAAATGTTGTCTCAGCCATGGCTAAGGATTGGTCCACCCACTCTCCAGCCATCCCAAATCGTGCAATCCATCGCTCATTCTGTTGTGCCATATCATCTACTTGTAACTCTGTTAGTAGCTTATATAACTTGCCAATCTTTGCCCCATTTATAACAGCCTCAACTACCGGGATCTCCGACAACTGTACCCTACCGTACTTCTGAGACTGTAAAAAATTTCGTATTTGCAAAAATTTAAAAAAATGGGTCTTAGGTAAGCCAAATTGAGACTGCAAATCCGTAAATGATTTACAACCGGATTTACAATACAAGTCTCCGACTTTATTTATTCCCCTAGAACGCCAAATATCTAATATAGGATCCCTAAAGATATGATTTGGGATTGCTGAGAATTTCACTGGTGTATAAGCCGTAATCTTTCCCAGTCCCATACTCCGTTTTATCTGAGCCCAAACCTTGAAGGCGGACAAAAAAGGCTTAAATCTTACTTTTTTAAAGTAACTTGGTTCCTCAAATTTTGATAACCAACCACTTGCCTCCCCACCCGCCATCATAGTATAAATAGGGGTTGATTTTACTTCTTCATTACCCTTAAAACTTCCCCTTATAAGTTCATCCATATGTTGAAGACAACAGGCGTAGTAATACAGTGTAAAATTAGGGACGGACCACCCGCCTCGATCTTTGGGAAGTGTCATATACTTCATTGCCCTTCTCATTTTAGCATATCCCCATAAAAAATTATTCCCCATCTTTTCCAATCTTTTAAGGCATTTTTTATCAACCTCAAGGGGAATAGCCCGAAATAAATATAGGATTTTTGGCAGAACCATCATTTTCAATACATTGCAGCGACCCTCTAGCGATAAGTGCAAATTATGCATTCGGTCTAAATCCCTCTTTATTCTATTTAATAGTGGGATAAAATTGATTTCCACCAACCGATTAACCACTGATGTAATCTTCACCCCCAAATACACTGCTTCAGATACCAATCGTCTATCTACTAGTGAAACGTGCCCAGAACATACTATTTGTGTTTTATCTGAGTTCAGCTTATATCCGGAGTATCTTCCAAACTCTCTTGCCTCTATTTCTATTGCCTTAATAGCTTCCTCCGTGTCACTTGTCACTATAGCTACATCATCAGCATATGCAAACACCTTATATGTTTCTCCATGATATAATAGAGGTTGAATATTTTTGCATTCTTCTAATCTCAGCAAGAAAGAGTCAATATATAAAGCAAAGAGCAGGGGGGAACATGGACACCCCTGTCTAGTCCCCCTAGAGATTAAGATAATATCTGATTCCAAACCAGCAATGCAAATTCTAGCTTTTGGGGCTACATATAAAGTTTTTATAGCTGTAATATATCCACTCCCTATACCTTTCCAGCGCATGACTTCCCATAGAAACTTCCACGATACACGATCAAATGCCTTCTCGGCATCCAAAAGTAATAATCCTAAATTTGTTTGATATAGTTCTGCAAGATCAAACATGGCTATTATTCTTCTTATATGATCTATTGTATCTCTACCCGGAATAAACCCATGTTGTTTTTTTTCTAACCAACCTGACTATCACATTTGCCAATCTACTGGCCAAAATCTTTGCATAAATCTTTCCATCTACGTTTAACAAAGATATGGGTCTATATGAACTGGGGAGCTCTGTTGATTTATCCTTTTTTTTTAGCACTATAATACTTGCACATTCCCACGATAAAGGTGCCTGACCTGCCTGTGCTATACAAAAAATGCTATGCATATCCTTTTTAATATCTGTCAGGAAGGTCTTATAAAATTCAAGTGGTATTGCATCCGGCCCAGCAGCTTTCCCTGTTGCCAGGGAGCTTACTGCCTCAATTATCTCATCAATACAAATTGGTGCATCTAATGTAATTTGTTCCTCAGAAGAGAGCCTTGTACTTTTTAATCCCCCCAGAAATTCACTAACCTTTTTTTGTAGCTGTTCAGAATACACTATATCTTCACTATACAACTCCTGATAGTAACCCTTAAAAACCTCTAGAATTCCTTCTAGCTCTGTATGTTTCCGCCCATTACCATCAATTATATTCAAAACATTCTGTTTAACTGCCTTTTGTCTGACCCGTCTAGCTAGGACTTTTCCTGTGGATTCACCATACTCATAACACTCCAATCGGTGACTTTGATAGACGGCTGCCACTGTTTTATTCAAGTAAGCATTTATTTTAGCCTTAAGAATCGCCATTTGGGTCTGAGTGAGAGTAATGTCTTCTCTACTAGTAATTTTACTAGCTAATTCCCTCTCTTTTGTTATTAATCTTTCTTGAAGTTCTACAATTTCCTTCCCCCTAATTTTCTGTATTCCCAAACTATAAATGAGTCCCATACCATCCCCGGATCTGCCGTATTCCTATTGATATCAAAAAAGTGGTGAATCCACTCTTTCATATGGGATATATATCCTGGGTCAACCAACAATTTCCTATCAAATGTCCATACACGACGCGGATTAGATGGTCCCTTAATTGTTATGGACAATATTAATGGATTATGATCTGATAAGAATCTGGGTTTGCATTCTATTTCAGCCCCATGGATTAAGTTTTGTGATACAAAAAAATAATCCAACCTTACCAATTTAGCATGTGGGAACGAGTAATAGGTATACCCTGGATCTAAAGTTTTGATATTTTCCCAGACATCTCTCAACCCATGTTCCCTTACTAACCTCCTTAGAGCTTTCCATACTTTAGGCTTTCGTCCCTGATATAAACTCTGGGTGCCCATGCTCCTGCTACCTACCTCTAAATGAATATTTAAGTCGCCACAAATAATTATTGGTAAGGGCCATCCAACTAGTTCCATGTTCAACGTATCCAGAGGCTCAGCCTCGTCCAAAACGGATCCATATATAGTGCAGAGGGTAAATTTAAATGTATTCACGGATAATTCTAAGAGAGCCCACCGCCCAACATTACTTGCTCGAGATCTACAAACTTGTACATTGTTATTTCTGGCAAGTATCGTCACCCCACGTGTCGAAACCTCCTGTCTGGTACAAACAAGAGGCGTCAACCCAAGCTCTCGTATGAGCTCTCTCTTACTCCATGCAATGTGTGTTTCCTGCAAGCAATATAGATCTGATTTAATTAGTTTAAGACCAGCTGCCACTCTTTTCCTTTTCTGGGGGCTATTTAGACCGCAAATATTCAATGTACAAATCCTTAATCTATTTGCCATATCACTCAGTTTGATGTACCAATCTCACGTCAATACTTTCTCCCTTAAAGAAACCAACTTGTTGATATTGAATCCTATACATCCTCTTCTTTTGATATGTCTTCCTTAAATTGTTCTGAACGTTTCTGCCTATATTAGTCCCCCCCCACTCCCCATCACCCCTCTCCCCCCTCTCCCATCCTCCCACCCCTTGTACCCCAACCCTGCTACCAACCACCCCCCCCCACCCCCCTGCACCCCTTACCCCTACCCTTACACCCAATTTATGGAGAGTATGGGATCTCACTGTCCCTAATGATGGTAAAGCTTCCGCTCCGACCGTCCCTACCCAGTGCATGATTTTATTTTTCTTTTTTTTTTCTTTTTCCTTTTCTCCCTTTCTTTGTCTTTATCTCTCTCTATCTACCCCTGTTTCAGCCAAAGAAATATATATATATATATTTTTTTTTCTTTTTTCCTAAAGGGGGGATTAATCCTAAGAGGCTTCTCTCATACCCCGGCTCGACTTCTCAGGGCTTAACTCCTAACCCTCTCTACTTTACCCTCTACTTTACCCCCACCCCTATGTCCCAATCCAGAAAATCTATCTTAGGAAACCGGACCGTTAAGTCCACCCAAAAAAGCCCTTGCTTTCTCCTCTGTCGTGAAGAAGTGAGTCCTATTATCCATTACTACTTTCAGTTTAGCCGGATTTAATAAAAAAACCTGTGCCCCCTTACTTTGAAGTGGCTGAATTAGCTGCCGGAGCCTCCACCTTTTTTCAACAGTACTATGGCAATAGTCTGGTCTCACAAAAAACTCACATCCCTTAGCCTTACTTCTAGCATTGGGTCGAGCTCGGTCGTATATAGCCTGCCTTGCCTGATAATTAAGCAAAGAGATTAATATTACTCTAGGTCTACCACTTCCTCCTTCTGAGTTTGGTCCTATTTTGCTAAAAGGAAATCGATGGGCTCTTTGAACCTCTTTGTCCCAATCCCACTGGTGTAGATCCGGAAAAGCTTCCTTAAAAAGTGCGACCATAAAACTATGTATGTCTGATCCTTCAAGTCCTTCTGGTACACCCAGGACGCGCAGATTATTCCTCCTCATTCTGTCCTCTAAATCTGTCAATTTCCACTGAGTGTCCTCAAGTTGTTTCTCCATCATTTCTCAAGATGACTGGCGAGCTCCAGCCTCATCCTCCAGACGCGAGATCCGAGTCTCTGCTTCTTCCATCCGTGTAGTAAACTCTGAACATGTCTTGGCTACTCGACGAATTTGGATTTGCATCTTGCGGCAAGCCATTTGAGTCCTACGGCTCTCTAATTTAGATTCCTCTCGGTGTTCCATAATGCTTTGATATATGGTTTCCAGTGACACAGGATTAGGCTGTTTTTCACCATTATCATATAGAGTTAAATCATCCTTGGAATACTCCCACTGAAACCCCTGAAGACCCTTAGTGTCCAATGGGTTAGTGGAGTGCTTATTAGGTCCTACTTGCTCACTTCTCTTCCTCTGTTTTTTCCTAACAGTGGCACTCCTGCTACTCTCCTGTAATTCCTTTCCCAGTGCCAAGGAGGATACCTCAGATTCAAATTCAGAAGAAGTTTTATCCGCCTCCAAATCCAGCTGCTCGTTACTTGACCAACTTGAATGATCTGATAGTGAAAAAAACTTGTCTCCTTGTATTGTCTCATTATCACGTAATTCCACCGGCCTCCGCTCCACCTGTGATAATGTCCTAGCGCTTTGTGCGCCCTCCCTCTGCTCCCTCTGCTCCATCTGACTCCCAGTAGCTTGTTTTTGTAAAGTTGCCACATCTACAACATCACTCTGCCCATCTTCATGCGGGGGGGGCCCATCTGTAGCCGCCATCTCCTCGGTTACTAGAGGATCGGCCTCCTCCACGGCGGCGGGGGGGTTTCTGTGCCCCCCACCAGTATGTCCTTCCCTTTCTCAAAATACCTGTCCAGTGAAGCGCTCTTGTTTTTGGAGACAACCTTCTCACCTAAGCCTTGTTTTATATCCGTACCACCCCTCTGCCGTGCTGACAAGGTTACTCTTACCGGCTTGCCTCGTCCAGACAGAGTCACATTTTTCACTCCCTTAGGTGGCATTTTTACTTTTTTTTGCTTTTTGATGCAAAATGCGTTATTATAATATACGCCCAGTATCAAATACTTGTAATAGAATAAAGAAACTCTGACAGTTTTTTGAGTCCACGGCGAAAATTGCCCCCAATTGGCACCCGTGAGCACAGACCTGTAGTTGTCTTCAGGTAGGAACAGGAGCAGTCCAGACCGCATCGCGGGGAGGCACTTTGCAATCCTTTTAGCCTCTGTCAACAAATCCACGTAGTTTGCTTCTCCCAGAAGAAAAAAAAAAAAAAAGGCCCCGCAAAAACCAGGAGCCAAGTAGCCTAAAACAATCCTCACATGAAAAGCAGTCCTTCGAAAAATGATATCATCCGCAATATTTCCCCTGTGCCGCCCCTCCTGACAGCCCTGGGACAGTCATCCCCAAAAAAAGAGGGAGCAGGTAAAGCAACGCGAGTCAACACAATGCTGCTACAATGCCGCTACATTGTTTCCTGTGAGCGCGGCTGCCGAAGGAGGCTCCGACCCGCGGGAGAGCTGCCGCAGCACTGGGAGGTTTCCTTGGTCGGAGCAGACGCTTCGCAGCTGCGTTACGCGGCCGCCATCTTGCTCTCCGTTCCAATGTACAGAGTCCTAACGACCCAGCTTTCACCTTTCTATCGTGGAGAAGAAGAGAAGGTCTGCAGAATTTAAAACAGAAACTGTATTGTAAAAGAGAAGGACAGAAGGAAGGTAGCCTTCATGAGGAGTGCACCAAGAACCCTTAGTGGCAGAACAAAGATCAAGAGGATTAGGAGTTTTAATCTTTCCACCATTGAAACACACTCACTCAGCAGAATTTCCCAAATCAAAGCACCTCTCTCCATTCCACATAGCTGAGTACCAGGTCTCAGAGTCATGGTTTCCCATTGTAACTTCCTTTTTGTAGCTGTTGTTGATGAGGTAGTACTGCCCTGTATCTTTCCATCCTCCTCCTGCCTCTGAGTAACTCCGTCCCAGTCTCAGCCTGCATGAGATAGACCCCTAGTACACTAGTGTTAAAGAACAAGTAGAGAAACAGAATTTGAGTATTTTGTATAAATTTGTGTTTGTTTACTAAAGTGACTGGTCTGGTATCTGAAGAACCAGAAACAAATGAGTGTACCATACAGGTAAAGTTTTGCTAAGTAAGTTTGTAAAGGCCAATCACCATCAGGAAAAATGATCACCCATCAGGCACCAAGCACTGCAATTCATCAAAATCAAGTTTACTATTAATTGAAAACCCTCCCTCACTGTCTGCTACCACATAAATCATCAATCATCACTCACAATCACTCACTCACTGTTGCAATAGTTGTAGTTACATCTTCCAATCCAAGCAAAGAGTACGTTAGTTACACAATTGTATCTTTGATGCAGGCAACACATTGGAATTTGGTATTGGCCCTTGTAATTCAAGTATCTTCTAGGACAGCCCTGCTAAGTGATGAAAAAAAAAAGAATAGGCATGCGAGGAGGCAGGCATTGTCTCCAATTTTATGAATGAATTGTGGTGGCTTTTTCACTGCTCACTGGGCCAACTCCAATTCAGCCATATGTGACTTAAAAATGGTAGGGCAGCATAAATCTAACACAAATATAATGTTCCAATAGCTACATTTTGCAAAGAATGAAGTTCAAGAAGAAGTAATTAGGAAGTTTTATGGTGGCACTGGCATACTCAATCTGGGAAGTAGAGTTCCTCCTCAAACCCAGGTGGCTCACCCAGAAGTTGGTCAGCTAACATACTTGATTCTGACCAATCATCCTTCTCCTCTTCCTGTTCTGTTTCAGAAACTGTGTAATCACATGGTTTAAAATGTTGGTTCATTTTGATCATGGTCTATCTAACCATGTTTTGAGGCAAGGGACTGGCCCTTCTCACTGTAACAAAAGCACCAGCTGCACTGAACACACGTTCAGCAGGCACATTGGCTACAGGACAAGCCAGATACTTTATTGCCAGCCTGTTGAGCTCTGGACACTGGCGGATCTTCCCATATCAATATATCAATGGGTTCTGATCCACATAGACCTCTTTTGGGTCATCTAGATACTCCTAGAACATATTCTGAATGGCCATTGTTGCCTCCCCATACTGAACCATTTTACCTTTACCTCTGGAGTGGACTTAAGATCTGACACTTGAAACCAAGCTAATGCATCGATTGAGTCCAATTCTTCTGTTGCTGTTGTTGCTGGTGTTCTTGTTGCTGATGTTGGCTGCTGCAATAAGACAAGACTGCCCTCTCTGGAACTTGAAGGCAGCACCCCAGAACTGTGGAATGGGTCTCTAAGTTCCAGCCTTTCTTCTTCCTTCTCGCCACCTCTTGCATTTTGAAACATCCCCTTCATCAAAAGGAATGAAAGAGGGCAGAATTTTTGTTGTACCGTGGATCAACCAGGGTGGCACAGATGTACTGTTTGGACGAGATGATGTCATTTTGCAGCTCTGCATTACAAGCCAAGTGAAATATTAAGCTCTCAACCAAGGGTTGAGCGAGAGTGTTGCAGAAGTGGCCGGGCTAGGTCCCAGTGCAGCTTACATCATTCTGTGTGCTCCCCCACCCCAACTGTGCCCAACCATGCCCAATCAGGTTGATAGCACTTCCACTGCCACTTCCTCACTAATTAAACCAAAACTACAAGGGCCTCTCTCCATCCACACCTTGGAGGAGGAAGGCAAAAGAGGGCTAAGGACCTAAGCCAAAAGCCTGAACCTGAAAGGACTAAGACCAAGGGCCAAAGAATAAGCACCGAACTTAGGTAGGGGAATGCACTTGGGGCACAGCCAGATGTTACCAGCAGAGCATATAACCCATTTCTATCTGGTTGGAAATTGTCACACATGAACTTCATCTACTGAAGCTCTAGCACCATGATAAAAAAGGGGCCTAGCGCCTATCAAAATCCAAACAGGTGTGGTTTCAGCCCCAGCGCAGGCTACACATATTAGATTGAGATCAACAACTGCGAGTTGACAGTCCAGCACAAGTGGGACCCTGACCTGGACCAGCGACTGCTTAAAGAGGTATAAGCTTGCCCCAAGGCCCATTGCAGAAAAACCTCCACCCAAACTCAGTAGCACTGGTAACAACCACCTCCCCAGGAAAGCAAAGTTAATTTCTTTCTTTCTTCAAAAGGACATTTGTTATCAAGTTGCATACTCCAGATCTCCAACTCAGCACCTATAGTACAATCGGAGCACTCAACCTCAACTTCAATGCTCACCCAAGTCTTGACACATAGACAATTCCTACCAATATTAGCCAGGGTAACAATTAATTCCACACTGATTAGCATGATAAATGCCTTGACTTGTCAGTCAGATAAATTGGAACTCCACCTGAATCTGATAAACACTCTAGCAACATCAATATCCAAGCTTAAGCCAAAACTAGATACAAACTAGATGCTCTGGAACCAGGTGAGCAACTTGCTAATAAAACCAGGGAGGGAATTAGCACATGCTTCTTTCACTTAGAAACTACTACCGGTCAATACTTTTGCTCCATGTTTGTTACATTTGCAATGTTCATTTATTTTACTATGTGCTCTAGACTTCCAATGTGTCATCGAGGCAACAGGCCCAGTACCACTCATCAGAGTTCCTGTCGCAGCCATCCATCACAATGTGCTGCAATTAATTGGATAAACTTTGCAGAAACTATTCACATTTAATCAGAGAGGCACCAATCACCAAGGGTTAAATTCCTTATGTCCTTGTGTCCTTTAGGAGTCTTCCAAGCACATTCCCCCAAATTGGGCTTTGGACATTGAGCACTGGGAGCTTTTTGTTTGATATTTGTTGGGGTGACACAAACTTAAATGTTTTGTATGAGGCACTTGACACTGATGAGCACTAATGAACACTGTTAACATTTGTCAGTGGCCAGTTGCTGTTGACTGGTAAGTAGAGGGCTTGAAAAGACCCAGCCATTGAACACAGGGTGCAGTGTGCCAAACTGCAGCCAGAACACAAACCGCCAGGCCAACGGTGAACTGATAGAGTACTGGCAGCGAGCTAGCACACTGACCACTGTCAGCTTGTTAGCTCAATGGAGCCAGTAGGGGTTGGGAGCACACCACCTCACATCCAAACACAGTTCTCCCCAATGCATTATGGTAAATATGGTACAAAATTAGCACTTACTTTAAAAATAACTGTCATTTTTCACCATTGTTGGTGCAGATAGTGCTGTATATCTCTAGGCACCTGCATATGTTTCTAGATTTCATCCTTCATCAGTAAAGAACATCAAGCTTTCAGCTGGGGCTGCTGGAAACACTGCCAAAGTCTTCACAGCCCACAGTACCACGCACTGGCACAAAGGTGCTTCTGCAACCGAATGGGGGTTGGGAGCACACTACCTCACATCCCAGCACAGTTCACCACAATGCATTATGGTAACTGCGGTACAAATTAGCACTTACGTCAAAATAACTTTCTATATACATATAGATATATATATATATATTTATATATATATATATATTTATATATATTTATATATATATATATATATATATAGATATATACACACACAAAATAATTAAATCATTAATCTCACAGATATTTAGCACATTAATTTTGTTAGCAATACCATTGAGTAAAGTAGCCCCTGCGAAAGAGTTGTATGGTTTTATGAAGAGATTTCTTCTGGGACAGTATTGTGTAGAAAAAGCTTAACTGAGAGGCACTGTGCTTAGTATTTACGCAGCACGCAATCAGTCATAAAGTGAAAACACAACAGAGGAAACATCCCAAGCCAATTTTTTTAAATATCATATATTTCAGCAAATAAAACAACACCTGAAATTAAATAAATCCAATCAATAGAACTGGGGTTATGAATTTTTATACATTTTTGATGAAAAATAGCGCCTAAAAGATCAGAACTTTCTCCCTGCATTTAGCGCTATTTTCTTTGCACAAAATGCACACTTGCATCCAAAATTGACAACAAAGATGCATTTTGTGAATAGAACATGAATACATGTTCGTGCTTGTTAAATGTGTTTTTGATGTAGGATTGTTGTCCGCTTAATAATGCGAGCCAGAGTAATCACATTATTATCAGTATTTCTGCAGCAAAGGTAATGTGCAAATACTGAAATTAACCTGATTACTTCAGTGTAATCAAAATTCCCCCCAGGCCTATTCTTGACCCCATGTAATACAGAGTTTCACCTGCTAGGTGTGGGTTTCCCAGGTGTCATTTACTGAGGAAGTCCTTTTTGTAGTGCTATGGTCTGCTGGCCTGGCCTCCGGAGCAACAACCCACAGGTTGCTTAGCAGTGAGCTGGTTTTGGACTGCTAGGAAGAGGGGTGTTGTACTGAGTCCCTGCTTTGCTCTGGATAGAGATGTTTCTGTGGTTTACTCCCCTACCGTGGACCTGGAGTACTCCTTAATATTTGTGGGTTGACACTGCTTGCTGAGGCCTTGCACCAAAGTGGCCTTGCCTAGAAAAGCTAAATGTTGTGGGATATGGCCAGGGGAGCAGACTTTGCCATGATCCAGGGCCCCATGGATACCGCTCACATGTGGGCCTGACATGGGATGTGGTGGAGACATGGTCACCCATCCTTCCCACTTTTATATCAAACAAGCCCTGCTCTAGGAGGGCAGCAGTAGTGAGGGGACACACAAATCATTTGATGGTGAACTATAGAGCTAAGCCCATCCAACAGTGACAGCAGTAGTTATAGCCCTCTTCTCCCTGCCTTTCTCCTAGTGCTTAATTTGTAAATAAAAATGTGCATGTGCCCAAAGCTGTCCTCTGAAACATGCAGCTGCAGCAATTACATTTGCGAGCACTGAATACTGATGCAGCATAATCCTAAAGCCATCTCGGGCCTCTTTAATCCATTTACAGCCACTCCCTGCCCCTTCAGTTCAATCTTGCAACTTTCTGCTTTCTCCCTTTGTGGTGCGTTTGACATTTTTCTCTTCCTCCATCTTTCCCAAATGTGTCTTTTGCTCACAGTAAATGCTTGGGGCAAAAAAATAGGTGCCGCTCTCACAAATAAGTCCCGGTGCCCTGCACTGCGAACCACTGGTTCAAACGAAGCATTGCTTTCTCCCTACCCCTCTTTAGTAGACAGCCATCCCTGAAATGTGTAACCTGCAATTTCAGGGAGGAGACGTCCCTGGTCATCAGTAGGCCTAGACACTGAGGTTATTCTGAGAATAACACCTTGAACTGCAGATGAATATTAACAGATAATGCTGATGAAGCCTTTACTAATTTGGGTAGAAAATTAGGGGGGAAAGAAAAAGGACAACTAAATAAAAATGTTAAAGGTTTGGTTAATCATTAGGTCACTTAGTACTAGACGTACATTTGGCTCCTCTGCCGAACAATCACAACAAACGGTAGGGGGGGCCATACATTTCTATGTTGATGTAACATGAGTAGTAGGCAAAAACACTTAATAAAATGTCCGGAATGCCTATGACATCACTAAACCAGCAGATCTTTCTAAAAGCCAGTCCTAGAAGGAGAGTTCATGGTGGCAAAGTTATAATTTCTTTTTTATGATGTGAGAACTATGACACACAGAGAGAGCATTAAGATTATTTGCTCTTTGTTTAAAAGAACATATGTTATCATGACTGACTTATTCCACTACTTAAAGGTGGCATATTTAGGCATTGGACTAGTTACATCTAGCAATTTGGCAATTGCGGTTTATAACCAAATATTATTGCAACCATTAACATGAGTAATGTGAGAATTTGGATTGTTGGTTGACTGGGGAGTGAGCCCAGGTCAATAAGTAAGCACACTCCTTGTCAGGGTGAAGCACAAGCCACACCCAAACAACCTGTGCTCAACCTTCTGGTAGCTTGGCACAGAGCAGTGAGGCTTTACTTAGAGACAATGTGTAAGGTATTTGTGGAACACTTTAAACAGTTTAAAGTAAAAACACAACACAAAAAATAACCCACCCCAAGTTAGAAGAATAGAACTTTCTTTAATAAATGAAGCAAGACCAAAAGGACAAAGGTCCAATTAGTAGATCCAGTGATGTGAAATTTTGAAGAATTTAGGCAAAATGGCACCAAAAAGCACAAGCGCCAGCTGTGGATATCTGGTCATTGCTGTCCAAAGTCACAAGTTCAAACCAACCTCGATGGAACGTAAGCCAGCTACAGGGACCCAGGAAGGCCAGTTGACCAAAGTACTTCAAATCCTGGTTTGTGCAGTGTTGACAGGATCCGTGTTAAAGATATGTCCTGAAGCTGAAGAGATGCAACAGTTCCCAGACACTGTGAGGCTGCAGCAAGCGCCTGCATCGTCACTGAGAATCCTGTTCACAGGGGTTGTGATACAAAGTGGGATGTGGCGCACAGTCAAGGTGATACTTTGGTTCCAAGGAGCTGCAAGGCAGCAATGTGGAGTCCTTCATCATTGCCAAGGCTGCTGTTGATAAGAGATACGAGCACCTGCACCAAGGATGCATTGCACAGCAGCAGTTCTGAAGAGGCTGAGCTCAATGAGTGTCTTTGCAACAGGTCCAATCCACACAGCAAGGGCAAATGCACAGGTTTTGCAGGGGTTTGCACCGTGCAGCAGAGGAGATGCATTGGTTTCACTGGATCTATGAGGTGGAAAAGCACCTTAGGCCCACTTCCAAGGGTCCAGGACTGGGTATCCAGGTACAGATGCAAGGTTATTGGAGACCTATGTACCTGAGGCTTCAGATCAGGAAGCCAGCCAACTAGCCCTTGGAGTCACTCTGTGTTCAGGGTTCAAGAGATGGAGGCTCAGTCCATCACACCCAGGCAAGAGCGCAGCGGACAGCAGGGCAGCAGTTACTTCACAGCAACAGTTCAGCAGAGTGGCAGTCCTTTCAGCAGCACTGCAGTCCTTGTTCCTGGTAGAGTATCCACAAGTCCAGAAGTGTACTGAAATGGTGGTGTCTGAGGTCCAGTATTTTTACCCAGTTGTGCCTTTGAAGTGGGGAGTAATTTCTACAGGCATGCCTTTGAAATGCACAGGTGCCTTGTCTTCCTGCTCCATAATAATGCAGCCCTTTGTGTGGCGACAGGACACAGTCTATTTAAGTGTGAGTGGGGCTGGGCCCAGCTCCTCCCTGCCATCCTGCCAGTGATAGCCCATCCAGCCACTCCTAAGCTCCCATTGTGTGTGCTTGTCTAGGAGGAATACACCAAGCACAACTGCAACCTATGCCCATCATGTGACTCAGCAACAGGCTGCAGGCACTAAATGGAAAAGGCAAGAAAATGCTAACTTTCTAAAACTAGCATTTTCAAAATTGTAATTTAAAATCCAACTTCACCATTAGTTCCTTTTTTAATTTCCAATTCCAGAGACACCAAGCGTAAATTAGTCACCTGATCCCTTTTGGAAATTACACTTATAAATTGTAATTAGGTAACTGCAATGTTATCCTATAGGAAAGGTAGGCCTTGCAGTGGTAAAAAATGAGTTTAAACGTTTTTCACTACCAGGACATGTAAAACTCAAACGTACATGCCCTACTTTTTAAACACATTGCACCCTGCCCAGGGCCTACCTGAGGGGTGATATATATGTATTAGGAAGGAAAGTTTGTGCCTGGAAAAAGGTTTACTTTGCCACATCGAAAAGGCTTAAAACTGCACACACACAGGATGCAGCGGCATCCCTGAGACATGTTTAAAGTGCTAATTAAGAGGGTGGCACAATCAATGCTTTTGTTCTACTAGCAACATTTATATTACAGGCCCTGGGCACAGGTAGTGCCACTCAACTTAAATATGCTGATTGGGTACAAGCCAATCTAACATGTTTTAAGGAGCAATCACAGTCACTTTAACACTGTTTAGCCGTGGCAAAATGAGCAGAGTCCTAAAAGCCAGCAAAAACAGGCTCTGAAAACAGGAGAGTGAAGACAATAATTTGGGACAGGACCCCGCAGGAAGGGCCAACTATAACAAGTAGAAATAGGGGGTCATTACAACCCTGGCGGGCGGTGTTAAAGCTGCGGTAATACCGCAAACAGGCCTGTGGAACAAAAATGGGAATTATGACCGTGGCGGAAACCGCCAACATAGACAGCCACTTTAACACTCGACCGCCACAGCGGTACAGACAAGCAGCTCGGCGGTCACCGCCAACAGACAGGCGGAAGACAAAGTACCGCCCACAGTATCACAACCCGCCAATCCGCCACCTTTTCCGGGGCGGATTCAACGTGGATAAAAACACGGCGGAAACAGCTTTTGCAATGGGAAAACGCTCACCTGAACACACTCCACGACGAAGGAGGCCACCATGGAGCCCGAACTACAAATAGTCCCTGCGCTTGTCTACTTGCTCCTCTGCAATCACCATCTACATAGGCGCCGAAGACAATGGTGAGTACAGCACCTACGACATAGGGGAGGGGGGAGGCAAAAGTCAGGGGGAAACACACGAAACACCCCCACCCCCAACCCAACCCTCACCCACTACAACACACACACCAATGCATTTCCAAACAGCGCAGTAACACCCCCACCACCCCCCGGAAGAATGCAAAGACAAAAGGAAATCAGGTCAAACATTGTAATGTATCAAAATACAGTAAGCTAATATATACAGATATATTTACACATTCCAGAATTGATACATGACGATTAGTAGTGCAGGTATGCACATATCAATGTCCGTGGACCACTGGGCCCACAATGCATGGGCGAGGCCCACACTAGATACCTGTCCACAAACGGAGAGAACACTGCAGGGGCATCAGATAGAAATACAACAGGCACCTCAGGGGGAAGGGAAGGGGGGGCACCTCAGCTGGATTACAGCACCACGCCAGATCCACGACGGGGCTCCATGCCCATTGATGTATCCTGGGGAGTGCAAAGCCACAGTCTCTCAAGTCTCTACAGTGGGTGGTTTGCCCACTGCTTTATCCTGGGGAGTGCAAAGCCACAGTCTCTCAAGTCACTCCAGTGGGTGGTTTGCCCACTGCTTTATCCTGGGGAGTGCAAAGCCACAGTCTCTCAAGTCTCTCAAGTGGGTGGTTTGCCCACTGCTTTATCCTGGGGAGTGCAAAGCCACAGTCTCTCAAGTCACTCCAGTGGGTGGTTTGCCCACTGCTTTATCCTGGGGAGTGCAAAGCCACAGTCTCTCAAGTCACTCCAGTGGGTGGTTTGCCCACTGCTTTATCCTGGGGAGTGCAAAGCCACAGTCTCTCAAGTCACTCCAGTGGGTGGTTTGCCCACTGCTTTATCCTGGAGAGTGCAAAGCCACAGTCTCTCAAGTCTCTCAAGTGGGTGGTTTGCCCACTGCTTTATCCTGGGGAGTGCAAAGCCACAGTCTCTCAAGTCACTCCAGTGGGTGGTTTGCCCACTGCTTTATCCTGGAGAGTGCAAAGCCACAGTCTCTCAAGTCTCTCAAGTGGGTGGTTTGCCCACTGCTTTATCCTGGGGAGAGCAAAGCCACAGTCTCTCAAGTCACTCCAGTGGGTGGTTTGCCCACTGCTTTATCCTGGGGAGTGCAAAGCCACAGTCTCTCAAGTCACTCCAGTGGGTGGTTTGCCCACTGCTTTATCCTGGGGAGTGCAAAGCCACAGTCTCTCAAGTCTCTCAAGTGGGTGGTTTGCCCACTGCTTTATCCTGGGGAGTGCAAAGCCACAGTCTCTCAAGTGGATATCAGTCTCCACTGGTTCTGGAGGGGGACTGGTGCCCAGACTGCATCAGGCTCCCCGTGACGGTTCCTGTTCCGTCACTGTCCCAGCTGCACATGGGCTAACGATGCTTGATTTGGCGGTATTTTCCCTGTTCAGCGGTGCTTGACTTTGCAGTATCTGACCTGTTCAGCAGTGCTTTGCCCTGTTCAGCGCTCTTCACCATGGCGGTCTGTTCCATGTTCAGCGGTCTTCACCATGGCGGTTTGTGCCCTGTTCAGCGGTGCTTGACTTTGCAGTTTCTGACCTGTTCAGCGGTGCTTTGCCCTGTTCAGCGGTCTTCACCATGGTGGTCTGTGCCCTGTTCAGCGGTGCTTGACTTTGCAGTTTCTGACCTGTTCAGCGGTGCTTTGCCCTGTTCAGCGGTCTTCACCATGGCGGTCTGTGCCCTGTTCAGCGGTGCTTGACTTTGCAGTTTCTGACCTGTTCAGCGGTGCTTTGCCCTGTTCAGCGTTCTTCACATGGCGGTCTGTGCCCTGTTCAGCGGTGCTTGACTTTGCAGTTTCTGACCTGTTCAGCAGTGCTTTGCCCTGTTCAGCGGTCTTCACCATGGCAGTCTTTTCCCTGTTCAGCGGTCTTCACCATGGCAGTCTGTGCCCTGCTCAGCGGTGCTTGACTTTGCAGTTTCTGACCTGTTCAGCGGTGCTTTGCCCTGTTCAGCGGTCTTCACCATGGCGGTCTGTGCCCTGTTCAGCGGTGCTTGACTTTGCAGTTTCTGACCTGTTCAGCGGTGCTTTGCCCTGTTCAGCGGTCTTCACCATGGCGGTCTGTGCCCTGTTCAGCGGTGCTTGACTTTGCAGTTTCTGACCTGTTCAGCGGTGCTTTGCCCTGTTCAGCGGTCTTCACCATGGCGGTCTGTGCCCTGTTCAGCGGTGCCTGACTTTGCAGTTTCTGACCTGTTCAGCGGTGCTTTGCCCTGTTCAGCGGTCTTCACCATGGCGGTCTGTGCCATGTTCAGCGGTGCTTGACTTTGCAGTTTCTGACCTGTTCAGCGGTGCTTTGCCCTGTTCAGCGGTCTTCACCATGGCAGTCTTTTCCCTGTTCAGCGGTGCTTGACTTTGCAGTTTCTGATCTGTTCAGCGGTGCTTTGCCCTGTTCAGCGGTCTTCACCATGGCGGTCTTTTCCCTGTTCAGCGGTGCTTTGCCATGGCGGTGTGTGCCCTGTTCAGCGGTGCTTGACTTTGCAGTTTCTGACCTGTTCAGCGGTGCTTTGCCCTGTTCAGCGGTCTTCACCATGGTGGTCTTTTCCCTGTTCAGCGGTGCTTGACTTTGCAGTTTCTGGCCTGTTCAGCGGTGCTTTGCCCTGTTCAGCGGTCTTCACCATGGCGGTCTTTTCCCTGTTCAGCAGTGCTTTGCCATGGCGGTCTGTGCCCTGTTCAGCGGTGCTTGACTTTGCTGTCTGACCTGTGCATTGGTGTGTGGCATGACGGTCCCTCATTGCCCAGGGGGGCTGTGGCTGCAGGGGCCCTCCAGGGCACTGATGCTGGCGGTGCTCTCCTGACCAGTGACGATTGTGCTGCCCTCCTGGGCAATGACTCCGGCGGTGGTCTCCTGACCAGTGACGATTGTGCTGCCCTCCTGGGCAATGACTCCGGCGGTGGTCTCCTGACCAGTGATGATTGTGCTGCCCTCCTGCGCAATGACTCCGGCGGTGGTCTCCTGACCAGTGACAACTGTGCTGCCCTCCTGGGCACTGACTCCGGCGGTGGTCTCCGGACCAGTGACGATAGTGCTGCCCTCCTGGGCACTGACTCTGGCGGTGGTCTCCTGACCAGTGACGATAGTGCTGCCTTCCTGGGCACTGACTCTGGCGGTGGTCTCCTGACCAGTGACGATACTGCTGCCCTCCTGGGCACTGACTCTGATGGTGGTCTCCTGACCAGTGACGATAGTGCTAGTGGTGGCGTCCCGGCCGCCGGGGAGGATGGCGCCCTTCTCCGCCGTGCTGCTCTTCCCAGACTGTGCAGACTTCTTCTGGCCCTTGACCACCATTGGAGGAGTCACAGCTGACTCAGCACTCCCCCTGGGACCCTTGTGAGCAGTTTTACCGCCAGGAGTCTTCACCCTGTCCCGTCGGCCACTTTCCAACCTAAGGTGCTTTACAGGGGGTGGACTGGCAGTGCTTTGGCTCCGTGTCACACTGGCTGCCCTGGTGGCTGGTGCACTCCACACACCTTTAAAACGCACCACTGGTACCGGGCTTTTTTTGGCTGAGGTGCTACTACGGGACCTATGAATTGGAGGGGTGGGGATGGTGGCAAAGAGGTCAACGTTTCTGAGGAAGAGTTGCTGATGAAGACTGGGATGGGTAGCTGGAGGGGGTCTGGGAGTGGAGGAAGAGGAGGTGGTTGTAGGAGGTGTAACTTTAGGTGATTTGGGTGCAGGTGCAGGTACTGGAGGCTGTCGTGAGGTGGATGGATGTTGGGTGTGTGGGTGCCCGCGTTTCTGTACTTTGGGAGGGGCGTCACAGACACACTGGGAGTGGACACAGGGGACGTGTAAATGGTAGTGGAGGTGGTGAGTGCAGGTGAGCGGGGTGTGGTGCTGGGTGTTCTGGTGCGAGTCCTAGTGCCTGTAGATGTAGTGCATGCAGGTGAGAGTGTAGACGGCACTGGGAGGGAGGAGGGAGATGACAAGGAGGGGGACACAGTGGAGGCAGTGGATGTTGTTGTGTCTGTATGTGGGTGATGCTTGTTTGAGTGCCTGTGGGTTGTGTGGTGCTTATGTTTGCCTGAGCTACTTTTGTGTGTTGAGGTGTATGCATGTTTGCCTGATGGTGTGATTGGGATAGGCTGGGGTACAGGGGACTGGGTCTGGGTGGAGGAAGTTGGAGGGGGGAGGCTAGACACAGGGACAATGGCTGCCATCAGTGCTGAGGCCAGAGATTGCAGGGTTCGATGAAGGGCAGCCTGACCAGAATGAATGCCCTCCAGGAATGCATTACCGTATTGCAACTCCCTTTCTATTCCCTGGATGGCATTTACAATGGTAGACTGCCCAACAGTGAGTGACCTGAGGAGGTCAATGGCCTCCTCACTGAGGGCAGCAGGGGTGACTGGGGCAGGGGCTGAGGTGCCTTGGGTGAAGGTGATGCCCACCCTCCTGGGTGAGCGGGCAAGGGGGCGAAGGCTGAGAGGCTGCTGGGAGGGCGGTGCTGGTAGGGGAGATAGCGGCTGTACCTGTAGAAGTGGGGGGCACAGATGGTGCCGCCACCACAAGGGAGCTCCCATCGGCGGATGAGTCCGTGTCGCTATTTGGTGATCCGGTGACTGACATGAAGCTCCCCTCGCCCTCCATCCCACTGGTGTACTCAGAGTCTGTGGTGTGGCCCTCCATGGCCATGTGGGATGCAGCTCCCTCGTGCTCTGGTGCCACTGTACCTCTGCCTGATGATGCTGATGCACACAAGAACAGGGAGAGCACAAAAAGGGGGAGGGGGGTGACAGAAGAAAGACAGGTTGAGTACATGGCTTACCGGTACCGTTGGCGGACAATACAGACACAGCAGCCCCCTGCACTATGCCGTGCTCTTGGCCTCTACAGATGCAATTCCTGGGATGTGGCCTACATGGCTATGGTGGTCATCTGCACACATAGATGACACAGGGGCATGTATACCTGTACTAGGCACTCTACAGAGGTGGGGTGGAGTGGCACATGGCCTGCATTACGGAGGGGCCTAGCCTACGGAAGTCGCCCTGGCCTAGGTAAACCCACAGCCCTCCTCCCCCACCCAGACCCCTCCACTGCGCGCAGAGTCCACAGAATGAGAGTGTACTCACCCCCTTGTGTCTGCTGTGATGCCCTCAAGTGCCCATCCAACTCAGGGTAGGCCACCGCCAGGATCCTGAACATCAGGGGGGTCTTGGTGCGACGGGTACCCCTCCCACGTTGGGAGGCCATCCCCAGCTGAGCCTCCGCCGTCTTCTTGCTCTAGCGGCGAATGTCCTCCCATCTTTTCCGGCAGTGGGTGCCCCGTCTCTGGTGGACCCCCAGGGTCCGGACGTCCTTGGCGATGGCAAGCCAAATGTCCTTCTTCTGGTGGGCGCTGACCTACATGACATGTACAGGGGAAGAAGAGAAGTCATTAACAACAGCACCGTCGAAGTGGGTGGCCCCCATCCCTACTCTTGCCATGTGGCACATGCATTCACAGTCCTTCATGTTCCCTGAACTCTGCCCCCTTCCTACTGACATCCAGCCCTCTCCACCCAGGCATAGGCCATACAACGTGCTCCCTGTGTACTTACCTGTTGGTCTGGAGGACCGTAGAGTAGCGTGTACTGGGGGAGGACCCCGTCAACTAGCTTCTCCAACTCCTGAGCAGTGAAGGCAGGGGCCCTTTCCCCAGACGCAGCAGCCATTGTCTCTTCCAGACCGAGGTCACAGCAGCACTTGCAGTGTAGGTCCTCTCCTGTCGAAGATCAGGTATCGAGTGATTCAACAGATAGAAAATGCTGGTCACATCCGCAGCGGTGACGTCCGCGGCAGTGCGTATCATCACCACCGGCACACTTCATCATTGGCTCCTGGGACCCATAGGGTCCAATGTTAACCAATGCAGCATTGCGCCGCGGTGTACGACCGCCTACCGCGACGGTGTACAACGCCAGCGCAGATACCTCACATGCCATTGTCCCACTTTAGAGGTCAGGCAGCCGCCATTTCAGGGGCCCACATGGCTTCATTTACTACTGCGTCACACATACCTAGGCCTACACTCAACACACATACAGGAAGAGTTTTGTATTTGGTGTCGTGTTCTGTGTAGCTGTGGGTACATACCTGGGAATTTGTTGACTCTGTGGTCACTGTTGTCCTTCCTAGGCACCGTCAGCTGGGACATGTGAGGAGATGGCAGAATCCTCCGGTGTACCGACCGCTGGTGGACCTGTTGACAATGGAGGAGCGACATTTAATCATCACCTACAGGTTTGACCGTGCCACAATCCAGGAACTGTGTACCCAGATGGAGCCAGACCTGATGTCACCAATCCGCCATCCCACAGGAAAACCCCCTCAAGTGCAGGTGCTATCAATGCTCCATTTCCTTGCAAGTGGGTCATTTCAAACAACAGTGGCCATAGCATCAGGGATGTCCCAGCCTATTTTTTCCAACGTGTTGTCCAGAGTGTTGTCTGCCCTGCTGAAACACGTAAGGAGCTAAATCGTTTTCCCTCATGTGGAGGATTTGGCTACAGTGAAAGGTGACTTCTATGCCCTTGGACATATCCCCAACATCATAGGTGCTATTGATGGGACCCATGTAGCTCTGGTCCCCCCCAGCAGGAGTGAACAGGTGTACATGAACCGGAAGAGTTATCATTCCATGAATGTACGGATGGTATGTTTGGCAGACCAGTACATCTCCCAGGTTAATGCTATGTTACCTGGATCAGTGCATGACGCCTACATCCTGCGGAATAGCAGCATCCCGTATGTGATGGGTCAACTCCAGAGGCACCGGGTGTGGCTATCAGGGGACTCTGGTTACCCCAACCTGTCCTGGCTATTGACCCCAGTGAGGAATCCCAGGACCAGGGCAGAGGAACGCTACAATGAGGCCCATGGGCGGACTAGGAGGGTGATCGAACGCACCTTCGGCCTCCTGAAGGCCAGGTTCAGGTGCCTCCATATGACAGGTGGTTCCCTATTGTACTCACCAAAAAAGGTGTGCCAGATCTTCATCGCCTGCTCGATGCTTCACAATCTTGCTTTGCGACGCCAGGTGCCTTTTCTGCAGGAGGATGGTCCAGATGGCAGTGTTGTGGCAGCTGTGGAGCATGTGGAGCCTGTGAACAGTGATGAGGAGGAAGCTGAGGAAGAAGACATAGACAACAGGGAGTCAGTCATACAGCAATATTTCCAGTGACACACAGGTGAGAATATTTTGTTTTACTATTACATTCACTTTCACACTTCTACCTCTATCCTGTCTGTCATTTAGTAGCAGTATATGGTAACTGTGTTGTACCTTTCCATTACGGTTTCACAGGTGTGGTTACCAACGTGTGTCATCTGCTTGCATCCTTCATGGACTTGTGATGTGTGACATAGCTATGTTGACATTACAATTGAAAATGCATTTTGACACTGTCAGTGATAATACAAATTTACCAAATCACAGACTGACTCCAGATAGTTTCGTGCTTCAAGGGTGTTTATTAAAGTGCTCAAAAATGGAGGGGGGTTGTAAAATGGTGATGGGTGATGGTGGAGGAATGTCCATGGCAGAGTCCAGTCTATTCGTCTCACAGGAGCTTTGCCCATATGGGCATAGGAAGTGGAGCTGGGGCAGTTCCAATATGGACAGGGTTAAAAAGTGGGACAGTGGGAGGACAATCAGGGTGGTCTCATTTCCTGGCAGGGGTCTTGCCATCTTGCTCTGTACTGTTCCTGGATCTCAGGGACCGCTTGCGGGGTGATTGTCCGTCTGCAGGGGGTGGGGTGCTGGTGTGGTGGTCCTGTGGCGGGGCGTCCTGTCCACTAGCGCCGGCGGAGGTGGTGGGCAGTTCATCGTCCATGCTAGTGTCAGGGGCCCCTTGGAGTGCTACGGTGTCCCTCATGGTCTTTTGTATGTCCTTCAGCACCCCTACGATGGTGCCCAGGGCGGAGCTCATGGTTCTGAGCTCCTCCCTGAACCCCAAATACTGCTCCTCCTGCAGGCGCTGGGTCTCCTGAAACTTGGCCAGGACCGTCGCCATCGTCTCCTGGGAGTGGTGGTATGCTCCCATGATGGAGGAGAGGGCCTCGTGGAGAGTGGGTTCCCTTGGCCTGTCCGCCCCCTGTCGCACAGCAGCCCTCCCAGTTCCCCTGTGTTCCTGTGCCTCCGTCCCCTGGACCGTGTGCCCACTACCATTGCCCCCAGGTCCCTGTTGTTGTTGGGGTGGTGGGTTATCCTGGGTTCCCTGTAGTGATGGACACACCGCTGATTGACGTGTCCTGGGTACGGAGGTATGGGCCCGCTGGGTGGGTGCTGTGCTGGTGTTACCACAGGGTGGAAGGTCAGTGTTGGGCTGTGCCTGTGCAAGGGTAACCGACTGTCCCGAGGCCCACAATGGTCCGGGCTGGTCATCTGGATCCAGTTGGCCAGAGCTGCTGTCGTCACTGTGGGCCTCTTCTGTGGGTGGAGTGGAGATGTCTGGACCCTCCTGTGTGGTGACATTCCGTAGTGGTCCTGCAGGGGTATAAGAGCATGATTATTGCATGTGTGTGTGTCATGGTGTGCAATGGGTGGGTGTGGGTGTACCCCAGTGCAAGCATTCCTGTGTGGGGGTTTTTGTGATGATGGTTTAGGGGGTTGTTATGGGTATGTGCAGTGAGCATGCTTTAGTGAGGGGTGACCATGCTTACTTGTGTCATGCAGGGCTTGGTGTTGGGATGGGTGGTTTGTGTTGTTAGTACATTAGTGAGGAGTTGGAGTGATAGGGGAGGGGGTGAGGGTGAGGGGGGTGATGGCATGCAGGTAGGGTGGGGGATATGATAGTTAAGATTTGACTTACCAGTGTCCATTCCTCCACCGACTCCTCTGAGGCCCTCTGGATGCATGATGGTCAAGACCTGCTCCTCCCATGTTGTTAGTTGTGGGGGAGGAGGTGGGGGTCCGCCGCCAATCCGCTGTACCGCGATGTTGTGCCTGGAGACCACTGAACGCACCTCCCCCCGTAGGTTGTTCCACCTCTTCCTGATGTCCTCCCGATTTCTTGGATGCTGTCCCACAGCATTGACCCTGTCCACGATTCTGCGCCATGGCTCCATCTTCCTGGCTACGGAGGTGTGCTGCACCTGTGAGCCAAATAGCTGGGGAAACATCCTTTTTTCCGACTTTTTTTTTCCGAAGGTCGTGGTTAACGAAAGCGCAACAACGCTTTTTTTAACCACGACTTCGGTTTTTTGTGCCTTAACTACGTATGTTCTGAACAACGAACATGCGTGGTTAAGGTACAAAGAAGGGACTTGGCGAAGGTAAGTGTGGGTTTAGGTTTTGGGGAGGGGGTGGGGGGTCAGGGGGTTTTAGGTTTTGGGGTGGGGTTGGGGGGTGGGGCGTTTTTGGTTTTGGGGAGTGGGTGGGGGGTCAGGGGGTTTTAGGTTTTGGGGTGGGGTTGGGGGGGTGGGACGTTTTTAGTTTTGGGGAGTGGGTGGGGGGTCAGGGGGTTTTAGGTTTTAGGGTGGGGTTGGGGGGGTGGGGCGTTTTTGGTTTTGGGGAGTGGGTGGGGCGTCAGGGGTTTTTAGGTTTTGGGGTGGGTTTGGGGGGTGGGGCGTTTTTGGTTTTGGGGAGTGGGTGGGGGGTCAGGGTGTTTTAGGTTTTGGGGTGGGGTTGGGGGGGTGGGGTGAGGGATGTAGGGTGAATGGTGCCTATTGCTAATGATTTTATCAGGAATGCCTTTACAACGAAATATCGTTGTTAAGACATTCGTGGTAAAATCATTAGTAGTAGCAACGAGGTCGGTGTTCCGACCTCGTTGTTAAGGTAGTAGTTTTTTTTGCAGTCGTTGTTTCGTCGTACAGTCAAATAGCTGTGGCTCTACCCATAGGATTTCCTCCACCATGACCCTGAGCTCCTCCTCTGAAAACCTGCGGTGTCTTTGGCGTGACATGGGGTGGTGTGGGTTATGTGTGCGGTGGTGTATGTGGTGATAAGTGTGGTGATATGTAGTGGTGTGTGGTGTTTTGTGCGTGGATGTTGTGTGGGTGATGGTGTTGTGTGCCTCTGTGTGGTGAGGTTGTCTATGCTGTGCTCTCTCTCTTTCGCCTTCATCTCTAATTTTTGGTCATAGGGGTTTGTGGGTGATGTGGGTGTGTATTTTATATTGTGTTGGGTGTGTGGGAGTGGTGTTTGTATGTGTATCAGGTGTGTGTATTTGGAATTGTCCAATGTGGTGGTGTTTTGGAGATGTGTGTGTATTTTGAGCGCGGCGGTGTTTACCGCCAATGGAATACCGCGGTTGAAAGACCGCCGCGTGGATTTGTGGGTCGTGATAGCATGGGCGTGTTTCTGTTGGCGTGACGGTGGAGGAATTGTTTTCGCCAGTTTAACACTGACCTTTGGTGTGGCGGACTTGTGTGGGTGTCTGAATTTAGGCGGATTCCGAGATGTATGTCATAATAGCTGTGGCGGAAATCCGCGGCCGCGGCGGTGTATTGGCGGTCTTCTGCACGGCGGTAAGTGCCTTTTACCGCCAATGTTGTAATGACCCCCATAGTTCTCTAACCTGGAACATTCACAGATCAGGGCACTTAGCCAAAAGGTATCAAGTATACTAATTTCTTTGTAGACGTGATATTCAGTTTGCAATTCTTCAGGAAACTAACTTAACTAAATATGAAAGTTTGAAGTTCACGGATAGATGTAAAGGTCATGTTTTTTTAACCTCATACTATGCCTATACTAGGGGTGTCTTGTTGGATTCCCTTTTGTAGCTATAGCACATCAAATTGAAGGACAATATGCTTTTGTGTCTGGGTTGGTCTACGATAAAAGGATACCCAGGTCCTCATTATGGGTCTGGTGGCTGTTAGACTACCAGACTTCCGGTGCCGGGCGAACCACCACACTCCTAGTGGTCCGACCACCAAATTACAGCCCTGGCAGTCGGACCACCACAGAACGGCCACCACTGCCAGGACCAAGGTTCCCAGTGAGGTGCCAGCAGTCGGAGTCGTGGTCAGTCACAGTGGCACTGAGTTCAGCACTATTGTGCTGATCACAAGTCCAGTTTATGCCAGCCTTTTCATGGTGGGGAACCCGCCATTTGGAGCTGACACAAACCAAGTGCTGGGGGAACATGGAGGCCCCTGCACTGCCCATTGCCAGGTAATGGGCAGTGCAAAGGCCCCACTACCCAGCACCCTCAGAATGCACACTGTCTGCTACGGCAGACACTGTAGGTTCCAAGGGTGCTGGGAGCACCCTCTGTGCAATGGCTTTGGCCTGAGCTCCATAAGGAGCTGAGGCCAATGCTGCCACATGGTTTCTAATGGGCTGATTGGCGGAAACTTCTGATTTCTGAGGTTTCCACCAGTCAGTCCAGTGGAAACCTTGTGATTGGCCTGTGGGGGGGAGACCACCAGCTCTGCGGCGGACTCCTCTCCACAGGACTGGTGGGCCAATTGTCGGCCCACCAACCTTGTAATGAGGTCCACGGTCTTGTTACAAATGTATACCCCGGGTGGTTTTTTTGGACCCTATTTCCACTCTGCTAGTGTCAATTTCACACATACCTCTTTTAGAATTTGTAGATTTCAATTGTGTAACAGGTGCAGACCTTAATAGACCTTACCCCCACTATTACGGACACCAACACTGAAATCTATAGAATAATTCAGAGAATGGACATCAAGCTGGGGTCAAATGGAAACTTGGAGGATGAGCCATCCCAGAGCAAGTGAGCCGTTGTATTCTTCAGCCTCAACCACATTAATACCCGTGTAGACTTGATTTTGTCTATAGTACATACCTCTGAACAGATTCACAGAGTGGAGTATCTAGCCAAGATTGTATCAGATCACAACCCTTTACTATTGATAATACAATGCGGCACTCACTAGGCATTTCTAACAGGACGGCGTCTGCATCCCTGAGCCCTTCAAGATACAGCCTAGTGGCACACAATTGCTGGAGTAACAACGCATTTGTTCGATATGAATTATATGTCTTCATTAATTACCCACTTAGAGAGTGGGAAACCTTCAATGTCTATGATAGAGGTATTTGCGTGAGTTCTTACTAATGAATCCAAAAGACACTACATGCACAGCTCATGTCCTTAGAAACAGAGCTGACACACTTAGAAAAGGCCTACACCTACACAATCCAATGTGCCACAGACATTCTCCAGGAAAGACCCTTATACTCAGAGGTGCGCAGTAGGCCAAGCTCTCATGATTACAAAGAATACTTTCTTCTGATACATTCTGATAAGGCAAAGCGAGGAAATTGCTGGCGCGGATATCTAAATTCATGAGCCCATACTCAAGTATCACTGTACTCGGACACTCCAGCGGCCATATATTTAATACTCAACTGAATATTAGCCAGAGGATTACTGCTCATTAGGAAAAACTGTATTCTTCAGATTGAAACCAAGTTCACAGCAAGCAGGAGTGTTACATACAAGCCGCCAGCCTACGCAGATTGGAAACATTTTAATCTGCTAATCTAGACACTTCACTCTCTTCATCTGAAACTAACTCAGCAATAGACGAATTGGCCACAGGGAAGATACTGGGCTACTAGAGTTTACCAATTTGTACTATCACAATGACTTCATTCATGCAATGTTTTTAGCTGCTCATGAGACAGGCACATTTTCCCCTACCGTTAAAGAAGCAATTATTGCAATGTTACCGAACCTGAAACATCAGCCAGATTGGTCATCCTACGGATCCTTGTCCATATTAAATCTAGACAATAAAATCCTATGTAAAATCCAATCTACTTGATTACTTGTTCTTCTCCCACAACTCGTTCACGTGGCTCAAAATGGTTTTGCAAAAAGGGAAACAGCAAATAACCAGCACAGGTCATTTCATGTAGAAGACCAGATACCACACCAGAAATAGAGTTTATGCAGCAGAAATTTCCATAGATATGGAAACAGTGTTTGATACGCTCAATTGGAATTGCCTGTTCCTGGTCTTGAAGAGTGTAGTATTCGGAGTAGAGATCCTTTAATGACCCAAACTCCTTTATGGTATTAAAACTGACAATGATTTCAGACCAGATACAAATAGAACAAGGGACTAGGCAAGGTTGTTTTGTTGAAAGTGGACGCTTTTGTATGTCAGGTGTGGCAAATATGAGACCAGATTGGCTTAGTGATACAAAGCCATACCCATACCATCTAACTATACGTAAATGGCATTTTGTTATACTTTGGGGATGTTCATACAGGCCTTCCAGTAGTTTTGCAGGCATTCAGGGAATTTAGTAGGGTTTCAGGGCTGAAAATAAACAGGAACACATTAAGGCGGTCATTCCAACCGCGCCGCCGCCCGCCATGCGGTTACCGCCGAATGACCGCACCAGTGGCATGGGCCCAGGGGCCCCACGACACCCGTTCCCGCCATCCTGTTCCTGGCGGTATTTACCGCCAGGACCAGGATGGCGGGAAGGGGGTCAGAATCCCCATGGCGGTGCTGCAAGCAGCGCCGCCATGGCGGATTCCTTGGGCCAGAGGTAAACCGGCGGGAAACCGCTGGTTGCCCTTTTCTGACCGCGGCTTTACCGCCGCAGTCAGAATGGCCCTGGAAGCACCGCCAGCCTGTTGGCGGTGCTTCCGCGGTCCCCAGCCCTTGCGGTCATGGACCGCCAGGGTCGGAATGACCCCCTAAGTATGTTTCCCTTAGCAGACCTTGGGGTACAAGTGCTTGAGGCAATACACTCGGTCTTGAGTTGACTCCACATACAATAAAATAATAAGGGGTCAAAATTTGTAGGAGATAACTCGATATAATTTAATCCAATTTAGAGCTTAAGAAGCTGCCAGACCATCAGTGGGCTCTCAGAAAAAATTGCCTCTTACTCCCCTGGGTAGAGTTACTAAAGCTAAAATGATCATTTTACCACGTGTGCTATATTATATCTCCACTACGTTGTAGTCACATATTTTGCTGAGATGTTAATACAGTACTAGACCTGATTTGGAGAAACTGCTGACACAAGCTTTATCTTCCTAAACTATACCTGCCCATAGATGAAAGAGGCCTCAGTGGTCTCGATTTTGAGATATATTATATTGCCGCATAGCTGCAATGGGTTGTGCCCTGGCTAATTTTACCTCAAAATATGAATCATAATATATGCGTTTCACATTGAAAAGGGTGACAGTAGCTGAACTTCTGTTTTATGGGCAGCTGCTAACTGATGAAATGCCCTGCCAGCTGGTAGTGGCTCACAATGTTAGAATTCACATTTTTTTTCATTCTAACGAAAAATTGTCTATGCCCCAGATCTGTCTTTGTGGGCCCCACAGGGCTTCTACCAAATACAAGAAACTAATAACTTAGCCATGTGGAATACTGCCACTTTTATACGAGTAGGACAGCTTTATAGTTCCGGGTATTTTACGTACATTTTTAATTAAGACAAGGATGTTACATACCACCTGGCCAATTCTCAACACAAGCTGCTTTGTAAAGGGCAGTTAGATACCTGTTGCTGCCATGCCTTGAGGAGCCTGCAAAAGATCGAGCCATGCAGATTCTTTTGACAAGGAGGGAGGTCGCACTGTGATCTCCACTAACTACACATCCCTTAGATCCACACAAATAAAGAACCTTAAAGCTGTAAAGGGTTATTGGGAGACCTAGTGGCAGACTTCGGAGACACTGAATGGGAAGCCTCTCCCGAGTAGGTTTTATAAGCTCTGGCGACCCCTGTCTGAAAGTTTTGCAACTCAGCTACCTGCACCGCTCTTACCTCACTCCATTTAACTTGTACAGAATGTTTCCTTCTGTTTCTGATGCATGCCTTAAATGTTCTAATCCTGCAACAACATTCTTCCATATGGCATGACCGTATCCGAGTATGGTAATTTTGTACAGTAAAATAGCAAATTTGATTTCCATTTGGACAGGTAATCACAATTACTTGAACCAAAAATGTGTCTTTTAGGACTATTGCCTAGGATAAGATGCAGATTCATTGATTGGACATCCCAGATAGCTATAAGAGCTATCGTATTCTGTTGGAACTTACGACACGCACCAGAAATTACCAAATGGAGATCTGAGCTCTATAAATGAGCACAAACAGAAACTCTATAATTTGACTTTTGAGATAACACACACAAAAACTAGCAACGCTTACTGAATGGGAATTATCCTTCTCAAAATCAAGTCAAAGTCAGATGATAAACCACAGTAGCCTGTACCTATTAACGTTCATTTAATATGGTCGCCCATAACATCTTGCTTCTTCTCAATATGCTTAACTGCCCTACCTGATAACATGGCACACCTTTTGATATGATGTAAACTTTTCTATCTTAGGTCGTGGTTAAGATTAAATTACACTAAAGTGTAGGCCTCTCATACCTGTTACTATGTTCTCTCTCTCACTGTTATTAGTTTATGTTGTGGCATGGCTCTTCTCCTGCCTTCTACTGCTCGTACTGCCTTTTTGTAACAGGTACTTGTTCTATTTAAAACCAATAAACACATTTTAAAATGTGTTCAGTGTTGGACCTTGCTGGTTCTGAAGAGTGACTCCCAAACCTTTTGCCTTCCTCCTTCTCTTGTTTGGACCTCGTTTTTGTTGGCTTTAGGACTCTGTGCACTTTACTACTGCTAACCACTTCTAAAGTGCTTGAGCTCTCTCTATAAAATGTGGTAACATTAGCTTCTCCACAATTTGCATATTTTATTTACTAGTAAACTGCAATATATGTGCCCAGGACATGTACATTAAATGCTACTTGTGGTCCTGCAGCACTGATTGTGCCACTCACTTAAATGGCCCTTTAAACACATCTCAGGCCTGCCACTGTAGAGCCTGTGTGTACAGTTTGACTGCCATGTCAACTTGGCATTTAAAACTTCTTGCCAAGTCTTAAACACCCCCTTTTTACATACATGTTACCCTTTAGGTAGGCCCTAGGTAACCCATAGGGCAGGGTGCTATGTACTTTTCAGTTTTACATGTCCTGGTGGTGAAAAACTCCCAAAGTCATTTTTCAGTACTGTGACACCTATTCCTCTCATATGTTAACATTGGGAATTCCTTAATATACTCAAAGGCTGCAATTCCTGATTTGAAAGGAGTGGCTGTGTCATGTTTGACATCTTTGGAATGGTAATGATAAATCCTCCTAACTGGTAAAGCTGGATTTAACATTACTATTTTAGAAATGTCGCTTATAGAAAGTGGACATTTCTCTGCTCTGAAAAGACTGCAAAGTGATCCCGTGACTTTAAGGCCACAGGATATAAGGGTGGTCCGTTTATCACGTGGTCATTTTTCAAATTGGAGAATTTTGTACCTATGATTAAGGCTGATGTCAACAGCCGAAACGCGTCAGGAAAGAATTCTTGCTTTTGCGATTTGAATGTGGACATTTACGTGCCTCACACTGCTGTTTAATTCCATTAATGCATTAATCATGTGAAATCGGGTAAGGGAAGTGAATGCGATATGGATTGAATCCCATTCGCTGGTCAACAGCTTTTGAGAGGCACTGAAGTAAAGAAAAGCCCTTCCGTAACGCATTAACAAGGCTTAAAAATAAGGAACTGTTGTAGTGCGTTTTCAAGAAGGATATACAAAGACACTTTTGAAAAAGCATGAAGATGTCTATTGCTGAGCACTCTGAAATACAACAATGACACTGCGAAGGAAACTGAGCAATGTAATTTTGAGAAAGGAAGTGTGGCAATAGCATGATGAAAATTATATTTATAGTGTACTTTAATTCAAAAAGAAAAGATTATGACACTACGCAAGTGAAGTTAATTAATTGCACTCAAAGGTTAAATGCGATATCAATGAAAAGACTGCAAAGTGTTCCTGTGACTTTAAGGCCACAGGATATAAGGGTGGTCGGTTTATCACGTGGTCATTTTTCAAATTGGAGAATTTTGTACCTATGATTAAGGCTGATGTCGACAGCCGAAACGTGTCAGGAAAGTATTCTTGTTTTTGCGATTTGAATGTGGAAATTAAAGTGTCTCACACTGCTGTTCACTGGTGTACGGCGCATCTCTTTATGTGGAGAAGTTTGATGGAATGTTCAGCATGGGTGCTCCGCCCCCGCAGCACCGAGGCCGCCTGTTTGTGATTAGGCTCTCAGCGGAGAAACTTTGGTGGTGATTATATTGTTTGAGCCGGATCCGCCCATTTTTCTGCAAAGAAACACAAAGGTACGGGGAGACCGACTGTGAAAAGAATTCCATTAATGCATTAATTATGTGAAATCGGGTAAGGGAAGTGAATGCAATATGGATTGAATCTCATTCACAGGTCAAAGCTTTTGAGAGGCACTGAAGTAAAGAGCAGGCCACCCGTAACTCTAACGCATTAACAAGTCTTAAAAATAAGGAACTGTTGTAGTGCGTTTTCAAGAAGGATTTACAAAGACACTTTTAAAAAAGCATGAAGATGTCTATTGCTGAGCACTCTGAAAAATGACAATGACACTGCGAAGGAAACTGACCAATGTAATTTTGAGAAAGGAAGTGTGGCAATAGCATGATGAAAATTATATTTATAGTGTACTTGATTTAAAAAGAAAAGATTATGACACTACGCAAGTGAAGTTAATTAATTATGCGATGCCAATGAAAAGACTGCAAAGTGATCCTGTTTCTTTAAGGCCACAGGATATAAGGGTGGTCGATTTATCACGTGATCATTTTTCAAATTGGAGAATTTTGTACCTATGATTAAGGCTGATGTCGACAGCTGAAACGCGTCAGGAAAGAATTCTTGCTTTTGAGATTTAAATGTGGAAATTAAAGTGCCTCACACTGCTGTTTACTGGTGTACGGCCCATCTCTTTATGTGGAGACGTTTGATGGAATGTTCAACATGGGTGCTCCGTCCGCGCAGCGCCGAGGCCGCCCTGTGTGTGATTAGACTCTCAGCAGAGAAACTTTCGTGGTGATATACATACATATAGATAATCCAGCCACAAAATCCACATTAAAGCTGCAAAACTGAACTTTGATTTGACTTCTTTTCTTACATATATGCATAAGTTGCCTACATGTATGTATACATATATACACACACACACACACATATATACATGAATATTCACTAACAAAGGTTACAGGGACGTTATAGTTAGGTGCTGAATTTACTCACGCAAAACCATATAAATTCAGCAGTTACAGTAATGGTTCACTCAAGTAACTATAACTTGTGCCCTACGATAACTATAACTCACGCCCATGCCATCCACAGTTTTCTCATCAAAATGTTATTGTAAATGTTGCAGTAATATAATTGATGCCATCAATGATGTAATATGTGGAGTAGTTGGTTGTGCATGGCGAAGGCACGAGTTATAGTTACCTTTTACTATGTATGTTATGAAGTGTAATTAAATCTGATCCAATATGATACACAAACCGAAAATGTTCAGTGTTAAAGGATGTGAATTCATAAGTAGACAATTCTGCAGATTGGTTTATTCTGAACTTGGTTTCACTAATGGTTCTCTATTAAACTTTCCTCAAGATGAAAACCGATCTTTATGGTGTTTAATTTGCAGCACTTCTGTTACACATTTATTTACACATAGGTGGTGTTAGACTTTGCATCCTTGGCATGGTTTCCACTAACTTTTTGCCTCTGTTTCCCAGGTTGTTGATGTGTGCTGGACTCTGTTTTTGCAGTATTTGTTACTCTGGGCACTTTACCACTACTATCCAGTGCTAAAGTGCAAGTGCTCCCATACAAAATATGCATGTAATTGGTTTATCCATGATAGGCATATTTGATTTACTGGTAAGACCCTAGTACAGTGCGCTAGAGGTGCCCAGGGCCTATAAATCAAATGCTACTAGTGGGCATGCAGCACTGGCTGTGACACCCACACTAGTAGCTCTGCAAACATGGATCAGACCTGCCACTGCAGTGTCTGTGTGTGCAGTTTTAAACTGCCAATTCGACTTGGCAAGTGTACCCACTTGCCAGGCATAAACCTTCCCTTTTATTACATGTAAGACACCCCTAAGGTAGGCCCTAGGTAGCCCCATGGGCAGGGCGCAGTCTATGTTTAAGGTAGGACATATACTAATGTGTTTTATATGTCCTCTTGTTTTTTAAATTAATAACTTGGCTCGGGTATGGTGGAATTTTGTCGTTTTGGTCTTGTTTTGTTTAGATAAATATTTCCTATTTTTCTAAACCTGTGTTGTTGTCATTTTGTAGTGTTTTCATTACGTTACTGTGTGTGTTGGTACAAATATTTCACACCTAGAACTCTGATGCATCTAACCCAGGTAGAAATACAAAAGGTGCAATAGAGTGGATATGTGCATGGCACAGCAACATCGGCATATGTCCTAGGTTGCCCTGGGGTTCCCATTTGTGAGTGATACACACTGGGCTGACACTAAGGTTAGATATGTGGTGGTGGAAGGCCATCTGGACGGTGCTCTCATGATGCTAGTTGCTGTTTATGCCCCCTAACACCAATCAGTCTGTTTTTTTGGATCTCCTAACACCAGCTCTTTTTTGGGACCCACACGGTCCCAGCATATTGGGCAGTGACTTTAATTGTGCACCAGATGTTGCCCGAGACACCTCTACCCCTCCGATAAAGGGTCCCCATGTGTCAAGACATCACAATATGTCTGGCATTGGATGGACAGCAGGAAAGTGTTTGTCATGTGGAGATTGCACCATCCTGACACCAGTGAGTACTCTTTTTACTCTCCAGTCCATAATCTCCATGCTAGGCTGGATACTTTTCTCTGTGGTGAACTGTTGTGTAGTGAATCCTATCTTCTTTTAAAGGGCAACAGGAGTTAGCTTAGCCTTTGGCTTGCGGACTCCTCCCTGTCACCTTGTGACTTTTACCCTACTTAGTTTTCTCTCTTTAAGCACATTTATTTAATTATATCTTTTAAGATGGCTGCCTTGTTACTAGTTAGGCCAATGTTGTAGTTTCACGTTCTCAGTGCCACCGCACTAAGGCGTCAATATCAAGCGACAAAGATAAACAAAATGTAGGTGTTTACATTAGGTACTTTCCTTCTTCACACCTTCGAGGGATTTGTTTGCATAAATTGCCGTCCCAAGAATGTCTTGTTATCTATTGCTTGGGAACAGACCTATGTCAGGGGTCCGAGCAGATCTGTATAAATGCACCACACTTAGACAGATAGTCAGAGGGATTTCGACCAGATGCCATTGCTGCTATCGATGTTGCACGTCACATTGACGCTGACCCAGTCTTCGTGTCTCTACGGAGTCTGAGCTAGAGACCTCATTCCAAGGTAACAATGGTTGGGGGGCTCTTCTCACTGGCATGGCATTGGCAGATTAGGTTTATCATACCTAGCTCTCTATAGGTTAGAGATCAGGTTCATCATGCTAGGGTGTTGGACATATTATACATCTCATGTCACTACATGTCATTGCAAGATGGGGGGGTCTTTCTATTGAAGACTCTTCTCTTCTCAATTCTGTTTCTTGCATTGTCATTATTCTTGACATTGCAGCCCATGCAACTTATCGTAGATTGCCGTTTTGTTAAATAAAACCTATTGAAACCTTACTGCATCTTCCTCATTGCCTGTGTTTGATTGAGATGTTGGTAAATGTGAGAAAGGGGTAATCTCTGTTTAACCACAACACTCTCTGATGTTTCACACTCTTGAGTCCATGCGTGAAGGCTGCCACAAATAATCTTTTACTGTTTGGGTTTTTGGTGAGGTGGTGCTTGTGAGCTGAGAGGGTTGGGACAACAGTTGCAACTTTTTGTAGGACTGGCATAGTCACAAACAAAAGTACTGTCATCCTTAAACCAGCAGTCTTGCCTAGAGTAAGAGTCAAACTACGACAGTTGGAAGCAAAGACATCTAGAACGGAGTACTTGGCACACACCCTCCCCGATCAGTGCCCATTGCTGTTGATGGTACGCTGGGGGAGGGTGAGTCCTAGTATTCTACTGGAGGCTCCAGGTCGAGGTCCTTCAGAATCCCCCCTTCAGGCATGGGTAGTGCAGGGGCCCCCTCACAGGGCCCCATAATGATTTTCAGTGTCTGCAAAGCAGACACTGAAAATCGCGACGGGTGCCACTGCACCCGTCGCACACCAGCAACTCCGCCGGCTCCATTCGGAGCCGGCTTCATCGTTGCTGGGGCTTTCCCGCTGGGCCGGCGGGCGGCCTTTTGGCGGTCGCCCGCCGGCCCAGCGGGAAAGCCAGAATGTCCGCCGCGGTCTTTTGACCGCGGTGCGGTCATTCGGCGGTAACCGCATGGCGGGCGGCGTTGTTGGAATGACCGCCTAAGTGCCTGATTTAAATTTCGGCAGACGTGTTACTCCGTCACAATGGTGACAGATATCCTGCTTGCCAAAATCTAAACCCCATTATTTCCTAAGGGATTTATATTTCAGCGAATGGGATATCCAACACCATTGTGATGGAGTAACCCGTCTGCTGAAATCTAAATCACATCCTAAGGGAGATAAGTAATTGCATTAGATTATACATTGAGCCTTTGTACTCTTCAAACAGCAAATTGTGATGTCCTGGAAGGCTCCTACAGGCACGATATACAGTGTTTGGTTTTCCACATTGCTGAAATGGGAAAAAGCTGAGCGGAATGTCCTTGTGGTGGTGAGTGCCTGTTGGGTAGGGAATGCTTGGGGTTGGTGTTGGGATACATACATCTGAAACATGGAGGCAAAAAACAATATATGTCTACCCTGAACATTACCATAGGTCCTCTTGTTCCATCCTGTCACATGTACTGTGTGTCTTCCTAGCGCATACGTGGGCTGGTTAGTGCCTCTCTGTGATCCTCACTGTTGGGTTTGTTATCACTACCACGTCAACATTGCCATCACGATTGTGAAGGATGGAACTCTTTGGGAGTCATGGTGGAACCTTGACAGGATTTGTGCCCTGGCAAGGAGTGGCCATTCACACTTGACTGCAGGCTTGCCTTGCATTTCCATGTGAGAAATATCTGGTGCTTGCAGGTGGGTGCCTCTGGGTGTTCCCACTGTTTGTGCTGTCCCCAAGAGGACTGTTGCCACAATACAATGCAATGGGTCACAAATAAACCTACTTCATGAATGTTAATGAGATAGGACTGGGAATCACAAAATCACAGGGATGGTGGATTGCTGGGGTCAGCAGACCACCATGTCTGTGATTGATTTTCAACAAAGCAATCTTTTTTTTTTTAATACAGCCTGTTTTCTTAAAGGAAAACAAGATGTGTGTTTAAGAGTAGGCAGTAGTCCATGGGACCACTGCTTGTTCTTAAAAAAAACAATTCCATCGATGCTCAAAGGGGAAGGGGTCCCTGGTAAATGTAAATTTTGGTTGCAAAACATTTGCATACATACCACTGCAATTCGGTATAAGGAAGGGACGCCCTGAATACGCACTTCCTAATAAAGAATAACAAATCCAAATTGCAATTCAGTAACAGGTTACCGAATCACAATTTGGGCTTGGTACATACAAAAAAGTATTTTTACGTTTGCTAAAGACCCAATTCTGCAAATCCAGCTGTTTGCAAACGTAAAAACGCTTCATACATCTGGCCCATGGTCCCTTGTTTTTACTCACCCTATAGTTCTTGTTGGTCTTCTACTTCTGTACTGGCCTGCCTTTCCATTCCAACTACCAACTCTATTAAAATGAATGATGCCACCCACCCTCCAGTGGTTCCAACTCCTCCTGGGTATCAGATCCTCCTCCGGTCCTTATGGATGTCTTAAGGTTCCAGGACAGTTTTTCTTTTGCCCTGCATTTATAATCATGCCACGTCTTCTTACAACCCAATACTGTCTATTTGTGCAACACAGTTTATCTTGTCCACTAAGGATTACCAAAGGCATCCTTCCTTGGTAATGGCGTTTTAGAGGTGACAAAGAGGAGGTGTTCATTCTTTGTTACCTCTCTAATTAAGATTTGGTTCTCCTCACTGAAATCCGTCTTCCTCTTCCCTGGGGATGCTCGAGGTTCTTCTAGGTTGTGGTTTTTCACCCCCTGGCTTCTTGAGGCACCTTCCATGTTTCTCTGTGTTGAGGAGTACTGTTCTGTGAATTGCATTGCTTTTTCCAAGGTTCCCACCACACAGAGCACTCCTGTGTGATGCAATGGTGATTTGCAGGACATAAAGGTGCACACAAATCAGCTGTGTTAAAGCACTTTGTGCCATTCTTCACATCTGTTATTTCCTTGAGAGTGACAATTCATTCAGCCCAGTCCAACCCTGCCAAATTTCTCAAGCCCATGCGTGATGTGCTGCACCAGTCCAGGTTTTTCCTTTCAATACTGAGACTTATTTATTTATTTATTTATTATTAATTGTTTCAGCTGCATGCCTTACAATAGTATAAAACAATGTAACTAAAACAGTAAGAGACTTAATTTACAACTGGTCATTATTAGAAAATAGACAAAACTGAATACTGAGACTTGTAATATAATGTATGACATTACAGAGCAGGACTACAAGTCCCAGAATACACAAGAAAAGCCTGGACTGGAGCAGCACATCATGCCTGGACCTTGGAAACTTGGCAGATATGCCAGTGGCAATGCAGGTCCCCTTGCACCATGATGCAAGGGGGCTTATATTGGGCTAAGCAACTAAAAGTGTATTGTAATGTAATGCAATGCCGTGTGGGGTTGTAGAGGTTCATGTTCTGCAAGTAGGATCACCTGAAGAGCCAAGTGTACAGTTACTAGAAGACATCTATATTTGATGCAGCTCTCCCGATGTGCTGGGTGAGATTGTTCCCGGTGTAGCCTGCCATGTAAGAGACCACCCTACCTCCTGTCTTGCTTAACTGAATTATGCAGGTGTGGGTTAGTGCCAGTGATGCAGAGCAGAGGTCCATGACTGTTTGGTGGCAGTGTAGCTGTTGTGTGAGCTAGGTGGGTCCCTGGTAGTGCAATGCTTTGTAGGTGTGGTGGAGCATCTTGAATTGGCAGTGAGTCTTAAAGGAGAGGCGTTGTGTTTTTTTGAGGTGAGGTGTGATGTGCCGCAAGCCAGGCTGACTAATAGTTGCAGTGGTGTGTTTGATAGTTTGCTTCTTGTGCAGCAGGTGTACAGAGATACTATGGTAGTTTGCATTGGTGTACCACAGTCTACATGTAATGGGGGCCTGGGTGATGGTCTTGCAGGTGTCAGAAGGGAACCATATGAAAAATGTATATGCATGTAAAATATGTGAAAGGAGGTGGAGGATATATTTTGAAGACTCATTGAGGTAGGTGTCAAGGATAAAGGATAGGCTTCTGGGGTGGTTAGAGGGTTGAGGGGGTTAGGCCTTGTCATGTGGGAAACCAGGGTGAGGTCATGTTACAGAATATCATCACTTCTATCTTGTCAGGTTGAGTATGAGCAACTAATCTCATATAGAGTTAGCAGTATTGGTCAGTGGCATACTGTAACAACTGTTGGTGGTGTTAGTGTCTCCTGAAAGTTAATGTATGATCCAGATATCTTCATTGTGAGAGATGATGTAGATTCTCTGGGTCTGAATGATTATTGCCAGATGAGTCACATACAAATTCAAGATAGTGGGGCTGAGTGAAGAGAGGTGCCGGATTCTGCACCTGAGCTCCTTGGGGTCTGAGGGAATGGGCTGAGCTTGAACTGTTGCATACTTTCAAGTGTGAAGGAGGCTATACACTTCAGGGATGGTAATTGGTTGCTACCCTTGTGGAGTCTGGAGAACATTGGGTGTGTGCTGGGAAACAACAGGATTCCCTGACAACTTTAATTTATGGCATATACATGCCTGCCCACTTTCATGCAGTTCAGCAAGGTTTCTTGCTGTATAGCGTTGTGTGGATGTTTGTGAATCATGATCCCTAGGGCACAATGATGCACTGTGTGAAAGGAAGAGTGCAGAATTGTGTGAGAGATAACAAAATATGACTTCTCTTGTCTAGTGCTGGTGAGCCAACTGATGGCTAGAGCAAATGCAGGCATCCTTGCTACATGGTTCAAAGGTCACTGCAGTATTTTTAAGAAGCATATTTTTAATCAGTGTAAGTAGAAAGTAGAAGTTCACTGTAACATGTTAAATATGGCCCATTCCTGCACTTCCTCTTTCAGGTGGGGCAGGCCAGCGAGCTGTCTAGCTGTGTTACATTGTGTGCAATTACACAAATAGGCCCCCTAGTCAAAACGGGGATTGTGTGAACAATGTACAGGTAATGCCATGTGATGAATCAACAATAGTGCAACATTGTTTTATTCACCTGTAGAAACATGTTCCACATATCCCTGTGTATTTTAAAGTGATAAAAGACTGTCTGAATATTACAATGATCACTTATGTCATATTCAACCATGAATCCGTCTTAACATATTTCTACTGTATTTCTTTCCAGAGGGACAAACAACACCTCCTGGAGATCAGCCTGCCAGTGTTGCCTAGCCTTTTTATGAATCTATCATACCTCCCATGGATGAAGACACCTTCCAACACCTTCTGCACACTTTTGATACTTCTTCTTCTCCAATACTGACAAGGGACGATGCCCTTGTTGCATCTCCAGATGAACCAACATGCACTGGATGTGGAACATCAACCTTTACCAGCACAGTTGAGTACTCTGAGAACCCCCAAGTTGTTTTTTAATGGTGAGTGGTAGGAATCCAGCAGTGAATGACTGATGTGGGCCAGATGGGGTTGGAGACCATAGTGGGCACACTTGAAGGAGTCCGTAGGTGTCTTACATCTACTGAGCGGGTGAAAAAGGCCATCACAGACACCTACATTTGGCTCCATGGGATTGACAAGTCCCTAGCTGACATTGCTCTTTTCATGATGCAGAAGAAACAACAACACCAGCCTTCTACATCTGACACCAGTGAAGTTGTCAGGCAGCTGGAGGCCATACATAATACCATGCAGTCCCTGGAGCGCAGGTTTGACTCCTTCATTACATCAATGAGTGCCCTCAATAGTAATGTGGTGCTTTGTTGGCAGCCAGCAGACTCTTACCAGGGACTAACATGCTGCCTTACTGGCACTCACAGATACTGGTGGGAAAAGGGGAGTCACATCTTCTGCCTCTGATGTGTGTGTGCCTGAAGGTAGTGACATCATTTAGTTGCCTCCCATTCAAACGCCACCAATTCCAGGGGAGACAGAACACACATAAGACAGAGGGGAAAGAGGTACACATCCCCAGTTTCTGACAAATAACTTCCAGAAAAACATTTTTGAGTGCCCCTGGCCAGTTTTTCAAACTGTCCTCTGTAGAACATCATGCCATCTCCTTGGGAAGCCAGTACAGAATGTGTTGTTTGTGCAGTAGTTTATCTTGGGGGCCAAAATAAAATACCATACTTGTTAATGGCAATTTGTTCCTCCGAACAGATCATAGGGCCAGATGCAGGAAACGATTAGCGAGTCGCAAACGGCAAAAATTGCCGTTTGCGACTCGCTAATCGCATTTCCCGATGCAGAAATGCATATTGCGAGTCAGGACCGACTCGCAATATGCATTTCAGAATTGCAAATAGGAAGGGGTGTTCCCTTCCTATTTGCGATTCGGAGTGGCATGCAATACCATTTGCGACCGCATATGCGGTCGTAAATGGTATCGCAGTGACCATCCACTTCAAGTGGATGGTAACCCACTCGCAAATTGGAAGGGGTCCCCATGGGACCCCTTCCCCTTTGCGAATGGACCCAAAACCATTTTTTCAGGGCAGGTAGTGGTCCAAGGGACCACTACCTGCCCTGAAAAAATACCGAAACTAAAGGTTTCGTTTTTTTTTTTTAAGTGCAGCTCGTTTTCCTTTAAGGAAAACGGGCTACACTTAAAAAAAAAAACTGCTTTATTGATAAAGCAGTCACGAACATGGAGGTCTGCTGACGACAGCAGGCCTCCATGTTTGGGAGTGCCTAGACTCGCTATGGGGTCGCAATTAGCGACCCACCTCATTAATATTAATGAGGTGGGTCATTGCGACCCCATAGCGACTCGCAGATGGTGGCTGAGACACCGTTCTGCATACCAATTTGCGAGTTGCAAATTGCGAGTCGCAGGGACTCGCAATTTGCAAGTCGCAAATTGGCATTTTTCTACATCTGGCCCATAATCCTCATATGTAAATATAATAGAATGAAATTGTTCTATGCACAAAACCTAATAATTTTCTATACATGTTTATTGCAATAATTAATCAGCTACTCACAAGTTGTAATGTTAGGATCTAAACGTCTGGAATTAAAACCATTTTTTTTAAAAGCCAATATGAGTTTTGCATGGCTGTTTCTTAAAAGACTACATAACAACATTTAACTCTAAAATCCAGAACCACTTTTTTGCAGCTGTAGAATACTGAGCTAAAGTCAATTGCGCATGCTGTCCTTGTATGTGTACCTATACCAATTACATCCATTCCAGTGGTATGATGAGCAATGCGTAGTTTCCCATACACACATGAGTGTATCAACTAGCTGCATTATCTTGATATATACACATTGAGAATTGTTTTGTAAAGTATACAAATCCTTACCACCTATAAATGGGATGTGTGAGGAATATGAGGCCAAAACACTGTTCCACTCATCCACATATATGTTGCAAAATAAATATGACAACAGCATAACCTAATGTGAATACCACACTGCTCTCACAAAAGATAATCAACAGTACATAAATCTAGATGGCTGTTCCAGTATTAACCAAATACTCATGACCGTATTCCTCTGAGATTTGCATTGTACTTGTGCCACACAAGGATACACAATGGCAACCCAATATCATGAATGACTGTGACTGAGGTATGCAAGGAATCTTGCCTATGCCCTGTGAATACTGATGCATTTTGAGTAGTGCAACACTGGCAAAAATATCCAACCTATGCAACACTAAGCCAGAAAGGGCTCATATGTGTTGAGTTTAAGTGCATCCACACATTTAATTTAATTTTGCACAATTAATTTTGCATAAGTGCCAGATCAGAGAACCTGTAACAATGATGCAGCTTCCCATAGGAGAGAAAAGTCAGCAATATATGGACAATAATCCTTGTTATGAGTTTTCCTAAGTTAACTGCATGATGTGCCACACTTAGCAAGCAATAAACGCCAATGATGATGGATGTTCTCCAGGCAGCTCTGACTTCCTGCACATGTATCAACAGGATAACAACTCACACCCCATGGTGCAAGGGTGTTCGTGTTAGTGCTAGGTAGCAGTTTGAGTGCCAGTGCATCCAGGGAGCAGCAATCTGTGGACACATGTCAAATCCTACACTTAGCAGCCCTCCCCTTTTCATACAGGGTCCTACAGTAAGGAGACTATGGGGGTCATTACAACATTGGCGGTAAAATCCGCTTACCGCCGTGCAGAAGAACGCCAACACACCACCGCGGCAGCAGAAATCTGCCACAGCTATTATGACCCACAGCACGGAATCCGCCAATATTCAGACACCCACACAAGTTCACCACACCGAAGGTCAGTGATAAACTGGCGAAAACAAAACCTCCACCTTCACGCCAACAGAAATACGCCCACACTATCACGACACACGAATCCACGCGGCGGTCTTTCAACTGCGGTATTCCATTGGCGGTACACACCGCCGCGCTCAAAATACACACACATCTCCAAAACACAGCCACAGTGGACAAATCGAAATACACACACCTGATACACATACATACACCACTCCCACACACCCAATACAATATAAAACACACACACACATCACCCACAAACTCCTACGACCACAATTACTGAGAGAAGGCCAGAGAGAGACACCACCATCAACAATACTAGCATCCACAGGCACACAACACCATCACCCACATAACTTCCACGCACCTCACTACACACCACTACATATCAGCACACTTATCACTCCACACACCACCCCACACATCACCTACACCACCCCATGGCATGGCAAAGACACCCCAGGTTCTCGGAGGAGGAGCTCAGGGTCATGGTGGAGGAAATCGTCCTTGTAGAGCCACAGCTATTCAGAGCACAGGTGCAGCACACCTCCATTGCAAGGAAGATGGAGCTATAGCGAAGAATAGTGGACAGGGTCAACGCAGTGGGACAGCACCCAAGAAATCGGGAGGACACCAAAAAGAGGTGGAATGACCTACGGGGGAAGGTGCGTTCCGTGGTCTCAAGACACCACCAGGCGGTTCAGCGGACTGGCGGCGGACCCACACCTCCTCACCCACAACTAACAACATGGGAGGAGCAGGTCTTGGCGATTCTGCATCCTGAGGGCCTCGCAGGAGTCGGTGGAGGAATGGACTCCGGTAAGTCAAACCTTTAACTACCATATCCCCCACCCTACCTGCATGCTATCACATACCCCCACCCTTACCCTCACCCCCATCACTCTAACTCCTCACAAATGTCCCAACATCACAAACCACACATCCTAACATCAATCCCTGCATGCAACAACAAAGCATGGACACCCATCACTAAAGCATGGCCACTGCACATACCCATACACCCCCCTAAACCATCATCACACAAGGTCCCACACCGGAATGCAAGCACTGGGGAACACAGTCACCCACCCACTGCACACCATGGCACACACAGATGTAATAAACATCCTTTTATACCCCTGCAGGACCCCTACCCAACATCACCAGACAGGAGGGTCCACACATGTCCACACCACCAACAGAAGAGGCCCACAGCGATGACAGCACCTCTGTCCAACTGGATCTAGATGACCAGCTCGGCCCTTCGGGGACCTCGGGACAGTCGGTTCCCCTCACACTGGCACAGGCCACCACAGAGCTTCCCCCCTCTGGAAACACCAGCACAGCACCCACCCAGAGGGCCCATGCCTCTGTCCCCAGGACACGTCAATCAGCAGTGTGTCCACCATTACAGGGAACCCAGGCTAACCCACCACCCCAACAACAACAGGGACCTGGGGGCAGTGTAGTGGGCACACAGTCCAGGGGACGGAGGCCCAGGAACACAGGGGAACTGGGAGGGCTGCTGTGGGACAGGGGGAGGACAGGCCAAGGGAACCTACTCTCCACGACGCCCTCTCCAACATCATGGGAGCCTATCACCACTCCCAGGAGACCATGGCAACGGTAATGGCCAACTTTCAGGAGACCCAGCGCCTGCAGGAGGAACAGTATTTGGGCTTCAGGGAAGAACTCAGAGCCATCAATTCCACCCTGGGCACCATCGTAGGGGTGCTGAAGGAAGTACTCAACACCAGGAGGGACACTGTGGCACTACAAGGGGCCCCTGACACTAGCCTGGACGATGAACTGCCCACCACCTCCGCCGGCGCTAGTGGACAGAAGGCACCGCCACAGGACCACCACACCAGCACCCCACCCCCTGCAGAGGGAGAACCACCTCGCAAACGGTCCCTGAGATCCAGGACAAAGACAGAGAACGATGCCAAGACCACCGCCAAGAAATTAGACCACCCTGAATGTCATCCTTCTGTACCACTTTGTCACCTGTCCATCCCTAAACTGCCCCAGCTCCACTTCCTATGCCCATTTGGGCAATGCACCTGTGAGACTAATAGACTGGACTCTGCCATGGACATTTCTCCGCCATCACTCCTCACCATTTTGCTACCCCCTCCAATATTGAGCACTAAAATAAACACTCTTAAAGCACAAAACAATTTGGAGTCAGTCTGTGATTTCGAAATAGTGTATTAGCTATTACTGTGGCAAAAGCTCTTTCATTTGTAATGTTAACATACCTATGTCACACAGCTGTAGTCCATGAGGAATCAAAGCAAATGTCACACATTGGGACCCACATCTGTGAAATCATAAGGGAAAGTGACAACTCAGTGACCATACACTGGGTGAAAACGACCGACAGTAGAGAGGTAGTAGTGTTTAGGTACATGTAGTAGGCAGGTTTGTATTATTACCTGTGTTTCACTGGAAATATGGCTGGATCACTGAGTCCCTGTTGTGCATGTCTTCTTCTGCTTCCTCGTCTTCACTGTCCACAGGCTCCACAGCTGCAACAACACCGCCATCTGGACCATCCTCCTGCAGAAAAGGCACCTGTCGTTGCAAAGCCAAGTTGTGAAGCATACAGCAGGCAACAATGATCTGGCACACCTTCTTTGGTGAGTAGAATAGGGATCCACCTGTCATATGGAGACACCTGAACCTGGCCTTCAGGAGGCCCAAGGTCCGTTCGATCACCCTCCTAGTTCGCCCATGGGCCTCATTGTAGTGTTCCTCTGCCCTTGTCCTGGGATTCCTCACTGGGGTCAGTAGCCATGACAGGTTGGGGTAACCAGAGTCACCTGCAAATGGTGAGGGACAACTGTTAGACACGCACTAACCTGTAGGGATATCCCCAGATCCAGACAACCATTCCCACTGTCTTGCTTCCAGGTGCTCACCTAATAGCCACACACGGTGCCTCTGGATTTGACCCAACACATAAGGGATGCTGCTATTCCGCAGGATGTAGGCGTCATGCACTGAGCCAGGGAACTTGGCATTCACATGGGAGATGTACTGGTCGGCCAAACATACCATCTGTACATTCATCGAATGATAACTCTTCCGGGTTCTGTACACCTGTTCACTCCTGTGGGGGGGGGACCAAAGCCACATGGGTCTCATCAATGGCACTTATGATGTTGGGGATATGTCGCAGGGCATAGAAATCACCTTTCACTGTAGGCAAATCCTCCACCTGAGGGAAAACTATGTAGCTCCGCATGTGTTTCAGCAGGGCAGACAACACTCTGGACAACACGTTGGAAAACATAGGCTGGGACATCCCTGATGCTATGGCCACTGTTGTTTGAAATGACCCACTTGCAAGGAAATGGAGCACTGACAGCACCTGCACTTGAGGGGGGGATTCCTGTGGGATGGCGGATAGCTGACATCAGGTCTGGCTCCAGCTGGGTACACAGTTCCTGGATTGTGGCATGGTCAAGCCTGTAGGTGATGATCACATGTCTTTCCTCCATTGTCGAAAGGTCCACCAACGGTCGGTACACCAGAGGATGCCGCCATCTCCTCACATGTCCCAGTGGACGGTGCCTATGAAGGACAACAGCGAGCACAGAGTCAACCAACTCAGACGTACGTACCCACAGCTTACACAGAACACAAATCATAATCCAAAAGTGGCCTGTATGTGTGTTGAGTCTAGGCCTAGGTATGTGTGACGCAGTTAAAAATGAAGACATGTGGGCCCCTGAAATGGCGGCTGCCTGACCTGTAAAGTGGGACAATAGGATTTGAGGTAACTGCGCTGGCGTTGTACACCGTCGCGTAGGCGGTCGAAGACCGCGGCGCAATGCTGCATTGGTTAACATTGGACCAGTGTCATCCATGTGTGCAGATGTCGTCCATAGCCTAGTAGGCCATTTCCCTGGAATTGAACAGTGGAGCCCAAGAGTGCGGCGTAGTGCAGGGGGCTTCTTTGTCTGTCGTGTCCGCCAACGGTAGCGGTAATGCATGCACTCAACATGTCTTTCTTCTGTCACCCCCCCCTTTTTGTGGTCTCCCTGTTCTTGTGTGCATTAGCATCATCAGACGGAGGAGCAGTGGCACCGGAGCACGAGGGAGCTGCATCCCACATGGCTCTGGAGGGCGAAACTACGGACTCTGAGTTCGCTAGTGGGATGGAGGGCGAGGGGAGCTCCACGGCGGGGACAGGAGCTGACACCAGCGACACGGACTCGTCCTCTGATGGGAGCTCCCTTGTGGTGGTGGCAACATCTGTGTGCCCCGCATCTACAGGTACAGCCACCACCCCCCTACCAGCACCGCCCTCCCAGCAGCCCCTCAGCCTTTGCTCCGTGCCCGCTCACCAGGAGGGTGGGCATCACCTTTGCCCCAGGCACCTCAGGCCCTGCCCCAGTCACCCCTGCTGCCCACAGTGAGGAGGCCATTGACCTCCTCAGGTCCCTCACTGTTGGGTAGTCTATCATTTTGAATGCCATCCAGTGTGTAGAAAGGCAGTTGCAACAAACAAAAGCTTTCCTGGGGGCATTTATTCTGGTCAGGCGGCCCTTCAGGGAGCTTTTCAGACTCTGGCCTCAGCACTGATGGCAGCCATTGTCCCTGTCGCTAGCCTCCCCTTTCCAACTTCCTCCACCCAGCCCCAATCCCCTGCACCCCAGCCTATCCCAAGCACACCTTCAGACCAGCATGCACTCATGTCAACACACAAAAAGGAATCTCAGGCAGACATAAGCACCACACATCCCACAGGCACTCAGGCAAGCATCACATACATGCAGACACACCAACATCCACTGCCTCCACTCTGTCCCCCTCCTCCTCGTCTCCCTCCTCCCTCCCAGTTTCATCTCCACTCGCACCTGCATGCACTACATCAACAGCCACTACTGCCATCACCAGCATACACACCACCACACCCCGCTCACGTGCAGTCTCCACCCCCACTACTATTCACACGTCCCCTGTGTCCTCTCCCAGTGTGTCTGTGATGCCCCCTCCCAAGATACACAAACGCAGGCACACACCCACCCAACAGCCATTCACCTCACAACAGCCTCCAGCGCATGCACCTTCACCCAAAGTCAGCAAACGAACACCTCCTACAACCACAACCTCTTCCTCCACTCCCAAACCCCCTTCAGATACCCATCCCAGTGTCTCCCAAAAACTTTTCCTGTCCAACCTTGACCTCTTTCCCACAACTCCCCCACCCCGTCCGTCTCCTGGGTCCCGAACTAGCACCTCAGCTACAACATCTCCGGGACCGGTGGTGCCTGTAGTCACTGGAATATGGAGTGCACCAGCCACCAGGGCAGCCAGTGTGGCACGGAGCACAGACAGTCCCCCACCTGTGAAGCATCAAAGGTTGGCCAGTGCCCGGCGGGAGATGGGGAAGACTCCAGCCACCAAAGCCGCTCCCAGGGGTCGGGGTGGGAGGGTGGAGTCAGCTGCGACGCCTTCCAAGGTGGGGAAGGGACACAAGAAACCAGGACAGTCTGGGAAAGCAGCACGGCAGAGGAGATCGCCATCATCCATGCTGCCCAGGATGCCACAGCCATCATCCATGCTGCCCAGAAGGCCACAGCCACAGCCATCATCCATGCTGCCCAGGAGGCCACCGCCATCATCCCCGCTGCCCAGGAGGCCACCGCCATCATCCCCGCTGCCCAGGAGGCCACCGCCATCATCCCCGCTGCCCAGGAGGCCACCGCCATCATCCCCGCTGGGCCAGAGAGGACCGCCAGTACAAGCCCCGCTGGGCCAGAGAGGACCGCCAGCACAAGCCCCGCTGGGCCAGAGAGGGCCGCCAGCACAAGCCCCGCTGGGCCAGAGAGGACCGCCAGCACAAGCCCCGCTGGGCTAGGGAGGACCACCAGCACAAGCCCCGCTGGGACAGAGAGGACCGCCAGCAGCTGAGTCACTGCAAAGGAGCCCGCCGCTCCAAGCACCGCTGAACAGGGCACCGCCGCCTCAAGCACCGCTGAACAGGGCACCGCCGCCTCAAGCACCGCTGAGCAGGGCACCGCCGCCTCAAGCACCGCTGAGCAGGGCACCGCCGCCTCAAGCACCGCTGAGCAGGGCACCGCCGCCTCAAGCACCGCTGAACAGGGCACCGCCGCCTCAAGCACCGCTGAACAGTGCACCGCCGCCTCAAGCACCGCTGAACAGTGCACAACCGCCTCAAGCACCGCTGAACAGTGCACCGCCGCCTCAAGCACCACTGAACAGGGCACCCCCACCTCAAGCACCGCTGGCCCATGAGCGCCAAGGGCACTGACGCTACTGAATCAGTCACGGGCAGGATGAAGCACTCTGGGCACAAAGCCCCCTCCAGAACCAGTGGAGAGATACATCCACTACCTCTGTCCTTAGCAGGATGAAGCACTCTGGGCACAAAGCCCCCTCCAGAACTAGTGGAGAGATACATCCACTACCTCTGTCCTTAGCAGGATGAAGCACTACCTTTGTCCTTAGCAGGATGAAGCAGTGTGGGCACAAAGCCCCCTCCAGAACCAGTGGAGAGATACATCCATTACCTCTGTCCTTAGCAGGATGAAGCACTCTGGGCACAAAGCCCCCTCCAGAACCAGTGGAGAGATACATCCACTACCTCTGTCCTTAGCAGGATGAAGTACTCTGGGCACAATGCCTCCTCCAGAACCAGTGGAGACTGTTATTCACTTGAGAGACTGTGGCTTTGCACTCCCCAGGATTGAGCATTGGGCAACCCACCCACTGTAGAGACTTGAGAGTCTCTGGCTTTGCACTCCCCAGGATTGAACAGTGGGCAACCCACCCACTGTAGAGACTTGAGAGAATTTGGCTTTGCACTCACCAGGATTGAACAGTGGGCAACCCACCCACTGTAGAGACTTGAGAGACTGTGGCTTTGCACTCCCCAGGATTGAACAGTGTTGCAAACCATCCACTGTAAAGACTTGAGAGACTGTGGCTTTGCACTCCCAGGATGGAACAGTGGGCAACCCACCCACTGTAGAGACTTGAGAGACTGTGGCTTTGCACTTTCCAGGATTGAACAGTGGGCAAACCACCCACTGTAAAGACTTGAGAGACTGTGGCTTTGCACTCCCCAGGATGGAATAGTGGGCAACCCACCCACTGTAGAGACTTGAGAGACTGTGGCTTTGCACTCCCCAGGATGGAACAGTGGGCATGTGGCCCTCTCGTGGATTTGGTGTTGTGCACTCAACTGGCTGAGATGCCCCCCCTTTCCCTCCCCCTGAGGTGCCTGTTTTCTTGCTCTCTGATGCCCCTGCAGTGTTCTCTCCGTCATGGTCGTGATCTTGTGTGGGCCTCACCCATACCATGTGGGCCCAGTGTTCCACGGACTTAATTGGTGCACTACCTAGACTACCATGCTTGGTGTATATTTTGTTTATGGTGTGTATATATATATATATATATTTTTGCCTACTTGATTTTAATATATTACAATGGTTCCACTAATTTCCTTTTCTCTTTGCATTCTTCCGGGGGGGTTGAGGGGTGTGACTATCATGTATTAATATGTATTAGGGTGTGTGTTGTAGTGGGTGAGGGTGGGTGTGGGGGTGTTGCATGTGCGTGTCCCTGTTTTTTCCCCTCCCTTCTCCCCTGTGTCGTAGGTGCAGTACTCACCGTGGTCTTCGCCGCCGGCATTCGTGCTCCTGGTAGAGGAGCAGGAAGACTATCGCAGGGAGAATTTGGAGTTCCGGCTCCATGGTGTCCTAGTTCCTCGTGTGGTGTGTAGAGGTGAGCGTTTTCACTTCGGAATCCTGTTTCTGCCGTGTTTTTATCCGCGGTGAATCCGCCCCGGAAAAGGTGGTGGATTGGCCTGTTGTGATACTGTGGGCGGTACTTTGTCTTCCGCCTGTCTGTTGGCGGTGACCACCAAGCTGTTTGTTTGTACCGCCGTGGCGGTCGGAGTGTTAAAGTAGCTGTCTTTGTTGGCGGTTTCCGCCACGGTCGTAATTGCAAATTTTTTACCACAGGCCTGTTGGCGGTTTTACCGCCGCTTTAACACCGACCGCCAGGGTTGTAATGACCACCTATGTGTGTTATGCCTTGTATAAAATCAAATACTGAGCCCTGCTGTCTGTGTTTAAACTACGAAAATGTTTCCATACATAATTCAGATGTGCCGAAGCCCTACAGTTGGCCAGACAAGTTGAACATCATGGCCTCACCCAACACAATAGTACCAATGCAATACATATAAATATTATCCAACTAGAGAACACTGATCAATGTATTTAAAGATAAAAGATAAAATCTAAAAACACTAACCCTAACTAACCTACAGTAACTATCATTAAATCTAGCCTATACTAACTCATCTAAAATGTAACCTATCTTAACTACTATTGACACATGGCAAGTTAAACATCAACCCCCAACCCTTTTAATACACATAGCTAGGTATAATACAAACATCAACCAAATCCTAAACATATACTTACTACACATGGAGGCCTACACAAAGATTTATCTTAAATATATATCTTTTGGTATTTTTTATTTTAAATTATATATATATATATATATATATATATATATATATATTTTTTTTTTTTTCTTACATAAAACATCAACCCCCCACCCACTTAAAAACCTACATAACAAAAACTTGATAAATAACCACTACATAAAAACTTCTAACTCATCTAAAACTAACATGAACTATTTCTAAACCTACACTAAACACTATGGGGGTCATTCCAACCCTGGCGGTCGGTGTTAAAGCGGCGGCAAAACTGCCAACAGGCTGGCGGTAAAAAAAATGCAATTCCGACCCTGGCGGAAACCGCCAACAGAGCGCCACTTTAACACACCGCCCGCCACGGCGGGACAAACAAACAGTGCGGCGGTCACCGCCAACAGACAGGCGGGAGACAATGTCCCGCCCACCCTATCACAACCCACCAATCCGCCACCTTTTCCGGGGCGGTAGCCCCGCCGATAAAAACACAGCGGAAACAGCCATTTCAAACGGGAAAAAGCTCACCTCCATACACCCCACGAGGAATCTGGACAGCCTGGAACCCGAACTCCACATCCTCCCAGCCATTGTCTTCCTGCTCCTCTACCAGGAGCACGAACGCCGGTGCAGAAGACAACGGTGAGTACTGCACCTACGACACAGGGGAGGGGGGAGGCAAAAAATTACGGGGACACACATATGCGACACACCCACCCTCACCCACTACAACACACACATCAATGCATAGCAACACATCACAGTTACCCCCCCAAACCCCCCGGAAGAATGCAAAGACAAAAGGAAATGATTCTAAATTTAGAATTATATTGTAAGACTGAGTATAAAATCTATCACACATCTATAACTTTATATACATAAATTGTCCAGTCCGATATGTGTATCAGCCATTGTTCATGGGCCACTGGGCCAAAACACATGGGCAAAGCCCACACAGGATACCTGCCTCCAACGGAGAGAACACTGCAGGGGCATCAGATAGGAAAACCTCAGGCACCTCAGGGGGAAGGAAAGGGGGGCACCTCAGCCAGATGAGTCCACGATGCCAGATCCACAAGGGGCCTCCATGACCACTGTGCCATCCTGGGGAGTGCAAAGCCACAGTCTCTCAAGTCACTACAGTGGGTGGGTTGCCCACTGTGCCATCCTGGGGAGTGCAAAGCCACAGTCTCTCAAGTCTCTACAGTGGGTGGCTTGCCCACTGTGCCATCCTGGGGAGTGCAAAGCCACAGTCTCTCAAGTCTCTACAGTGGGTGGCTTGCCCACTGTGCCATCCTGGGGAGTGCAAAGCCACAGTCTCTCAAGTGGATGACAGTCTCCACTGGTACTGGAGGGGGACTAGTGCCCAGAGTGCTTCGTGCAGCCCTGCCCGACACAGATGCGGGCCTGCCCCTTCCGCCAATGGGCCAGCGGTGCTTGAGATGAAGGGCCCAGTTCAGCGGTTCTTGAGATGAAGGGCCCAGTTCAGCGGTTCTTGAGATGAAGGGCCCAGTTCAGCGGTTCTTGAGATGAAGGGCCCAGTTCAGCGGTGCTTGTGATGAAGGGCCCTGTTCAGCGGTTCTTGAGACGGCAGTGCTCAGCAGAGCGGTGCTTGAGATGAAGGGCCCTGTTCAGCGGTGCTTGAGACGGCGGTGCCCAGCGGAGCGGTGCTTGAGATGAAGGGTTCTGTTCAGCGGTTCTTGAGACGGCGGTGCCCAGCGGAGCGGTGCTTGAGATGAAGGGCCCTGTTCAGCGGTGCTTGAGACAGCGGTGCCCAGCGGAGCGGTGCTTGAGATGAGTGTCCAGGTCAGCGGATCCGGCCATGGCATGGATGTCATTCGCCACCTGACATGTGTCTGGCGGGGCCTTCCTGCCCATCTGTCTGGTTGTTTGCGGGGCCCTCCTGGGCTGCAGTACCGGGCCTGTGGGTGTCCTTCTGCCCACCTGGGACGTGGCTTGCGGGGCCCTCCTGGGCTGCAGTACCGGGCCTGTGGGTGTCCTCCAGCACACCTGGGATGGGGCTGGTGGGGCCCTCCTGGGCTGCAGTACCGGGCCTGTGGGTGTCCTCCTGCACACCTGGGATGGGGCTAGTGGGGCCCTCCTGGCCAGCTGGCCTGCTGCCGGACTTGTCGGGCGTGCTGCCCTTCCCACCCTTCCCTGTTCGCCTGTGGCCCTTTCCTACCTTTGGCGGTGTGCCAGGTCGAACCCGACTTCCTGCCGGAGCCAATGTAGGGATTTTTGTCCCTGGTGTCTTTGGTCTTTCGCGCCGGGCACTGGCAATCTTCGGATGCTTTTCCGGGGGTGGGCTGGCCGTGCCTTGGCGCCTAGCTGAACTGGCTGCCCTTGAGGGTGGGGGACTCCACAGTCCATGGCAAACAGTCTTTACAGGTCCCGGTTTTGTGGTGGCTGAGGTGCTGATTGGAGTCTTATGAGATGGACTTGGTGGGAGAGTTGTTGGAAAGAGGTCAAGTTTGGAAAAGAAAAGCAATTTGGCAAGAGAGGGACGGGTAGGTGTAGTGGGTATGGGAGTGAAGGAAGAGGATGTGGTTGTAGGAGTGTGAAGTCTGGTGTCTTTGGGTGCAGGTGCTTGGGCTGGAGGCTGTCGTGAGGTGGATGGCTGTTGGGTGGGTGGCTGCCTGCGTTTGTGTAGTTTGAAAGAGGGGGTGACAGACACACTGGGAGAGGACACAGGGGACGTGTAAATGGTAGTGGGGGTGGTGGTGATGGATGTAGTGGCTGAAGATGTTGTGCATGCAAGTGTGAGTGGAGACGTCACAGGGAGGGAGGAGGGAGACGAGGAGGAGGGGGACACAGTGGAGGCAGTGGGTGTTGGTATGTCTGCATGTGGATGTTGCTTGTGTGAATGCTTGTGTGATGTGTGGGGCTTATGTCTATCTGAGCTTCCCTTGGGTGTTGAGGTGTGTGCAGGCTGGTCTGATGGTGTGTCTTGGATAGGCAGAGGTACAGGGGATTGGGTCTGGGTGGAGGAAGTTGGAGGGGGGAGGCTAGAGACAGGGACAATGGCTGCCGTCAGTGCTGAGGCCAGAGCGTTGAATGATCGCTGATGGGCAGCCTGACCAGAATGAATGCCCTCCAGGTATGCATTACTCTGGTGCACCTCTCTTTCTACACCCTGGATGGCATTCAAAAGGGTAGACTGCCCAACAATGATGGTCCTCAGGAGGTCAATGACCTCCTCACTGAGGGCAGCAGGGGTGACAGGGGCAGGGCCTGAGGTGCCTGGGGCGAAGGAGATGCCCACCTTCCTGGGTGAGCGGGCACGGGGCAAAGGCTGAGGGGCTGCTGGGAGGGCGGTGCTGGTGCGCTGGGTGGCGGCTGTACCTGTTGTTGCGGGGGGCACGGATGTTGCCGCCACCACAATGGATCTCCCTTCAGAGGACGAGTCGCTGTCACTGACATCAGCACGAGTCCCCGCTGTGGAGCTCCCCTCGCCCTCCGTCCCACTGGTGTTTTCGGACTCCGTTGCATGGCCCTCCAAGGCCATGTGGGATGCAGCTCCTGCGTGCTCCGATGCCACTTCTCCTCCGCCTGATGATGCTAATGCACACATGAACAGGAAGACCACAAAAAAGGGGGGGGGAGAAATAAAGACATGTTGAGTGCATGCATTGGCGACACCGTTGGCGGAGAGGACAGACACAGAAGCCCCCTGCACTACGCCGCGCACTTGGGGTCCACTACGCAATCCGTGGGACATGGCCTACAAGCCTATGGACGACAACTGCACACATAGATGACACAGGGCAATGGATACCTGTGCTTGGCACCCTCCAGAGGTGGGGGGCGGGGGCACAGGGCCATGCCTTACGGAGGGGCCTAGCCTACAGAAATCGCCCTGGCCTAGGGATACCCACAGCCCTCCTCCCCCACCCAGACACCTCCACTGCACGCAAAGTCAGCAGAATGTATTTGTACTCACCCCCTTGTGTCTGCTGTGATGTCCTCACGTGCCCATCCAAATCGGGGTAGGCCACCGCCAGGATCCGGGACATCAGGGGGGTCAAAGTACGACTGGCACCCCTCCTACGTTGGGAGGCCATCCCCAGCTGAGCCTCCGCCGTCTTCCTGCTGCAGCGTCGGATGTCCTCCCACCTCTTCCGGCAGTGGGTGCCCCGTCTGTTGTGGACCTCCAGGGTCCGGACGTCCTTGACGATGGCGTGCCAAATTGCGACTTTCTGGTGGGCGCTGACCTATGTGACATGTACAGGGAGAGAAAAATTGTCATCACCTTCTGCATGCTCGATGTGAGTGGCCCCCCATCCCCACCCTTGCCATGTGGCACATGCTCTCATCTGTCGTTTGATGCATGCCTCAATCGCTCCCCTCCCCACTATCTTTCATCCACCCCACTCAACCCAGGCATTGCCCACTAAGCATGGTCCCTGTGTACTTACCTGTTGGTCTGGAGGACCGTAGAGTAGCGCATACTGGGGGAGGACCCCATCCACAAGTTTCTCCAACTCCTCCGCAGTGAAGGCAGGGGCCCTTTCCCCAGTTGCATGAGCCATTGTCTCTTCCAGACCGAGGTCACAGCAGCACTTGCAGTGTAGGTCCTCTCCTGTGGAAGATCAGGTATCGAGTGATTAAGCAGATAGAAAATGGCAGTCACGCCCGCGGCAGTGTGTACCGCGGCGGTGCGTACCGCGACCGCCGGCGCACATCGTCATTGGCTCCTGAAACCCATAGGGTTCAATGTTAACCAATGCGGCTTTGCTCTGCGGTCTTCGACCGCCACGGTGTGCCACGCCAGCGCATTGACCTCACATCTCACTGTCGCACTTCACAGGTCAGGCAGCCGCCATTTCAAGGGCCCACATGGCTTAATTTCTACTGCGTCACACATACCTAGGCCTTGCTTCAACACTCATACAAACCTTTCAATGCATTGGGAATCGTGTTATGTGCAAGCTGTGGTTACATACCTGTGGGTTGATTGACTCTGTGCTCGCTGTTGTCCTTCATAGGCACCGTCCGTTGGGACATGCGAGGAGATGGAGGAATCTTCCTGTGTACAGACCGCTGGTGGACCTGTCGACAATGGAGGAACGACATGTCATGCTGACATACAGGCTTGACCGAGCCACTATACAGGAACTGTATGCCCAGCTGGAGCCAGACCTGATGTCACCCATCCGCCAACCCACAGGGATCCCCCCTCTAGTGCAGGTGCTGTTAGTACTCCATTTCTTAGCAAGTGGGTCTTTTCAAACAACAGTGGCCATATCATCAGGGATGTCCCAGCCCATGTTTTCCAAGGTGTTGTCCAGAGTGTTGTCTGCCCTGCTCAAACACATGAGGAGCTACATCATTTTCCCTGAGGTGGAGGATTTGGTTACAGTGAAAGGAGACTTCTATGCCCTTGGACATATTCCCAACATCATTGGTGCCATTGATGGGACACATGTTGCTTTGGTCCCCCCCAGCAGGAGTGAACAGGTGTACAGGAACCGGAAGAGTTATCATTCCATGAATGTACAGATGGTGTGTTTGGCTGACCAGTACATCTCCCATGTTAATGCCAAGTTCCCTGGGTCAGTGCATGATGCCTACATCCTGCGGAATAGCAGCATCCCGTATGTGATGGGTCAACTCCAGAGGCACCGGGTGTGGCTATTAGGGGACTCTGGTTACCCCAACCTGTCATGGCTATTGACCCCAGTGAGGAATCCCAGGACAAGGGCAGAGGAACGGTACAATGAGGCCCATGGGCGGACTAGGAGGGTGATCGAGCGAACCTTCAGCCTCCTGAAGGCCAGGTTCAGGTGCCTCCATATGACTGGTGGATCCCTAATGTACTCACCAAAGAAGGTGTGCCAGATCATCGTGGCCTGCTGTATGCTTCACAACCTGGCTTTGCGACGCTAGGTGCCTTTTCTGCAGAAGGATTGTCCAGATGGTGGTGTTGTAGCAGCTGTGGAGAGTGAAGAGGAGGAGGCGAAGAGGACGACATAGAGAACAGGAACACAGTAATAGAGCAGTTTTTTCAATGACACACAGGTAAGAGTACACACCGGCATATTACATTTACTTAAAGACTCCTACCTCTCTACTGTCTGACTTTTTCCCCCAGTGTATGGTAACTGTGTTGTGACTTTCCCTTCCGTTTTCAGAGATGTGGGCCCCACTGCGTGACATCTGCTTTGTTTCCCCATGGACTATAGCTGTGTGACAGCGGTTTGTTGGCATCACAATGTGAATGAACATTTTGGCACGGTCATGTCTATACACTTGTTCAAAATCACAGCCAGACTCCAGATTGTTTTGTGGAATAAGTGTGTTTATTCAAGTGCTCTAAATTGGATGGGTGGTTGCAAATCGGTGAGGGGTGATGGTGGAGGATTGTCCATGGCAGAGTCCAGACTATCAGTATCACAGGTGCATTGTCCAAATGCCTGTGGAAAGTGGAGCAGGGGCAGTTTAAGGTTGGACAGGGTGACAATGTAGGACAGTGGGATGACAATCAGGGCGGTATCCTTTGCTGGCGGGGGTCTTGACATCTTACTCTGTCTTCTTCCTGGATCTCAGGGCCCGCTTGCGGGGTGGTTCTCCTTCTGCAGGGGGTGGGGTTCTGGTGGCCTGTTGGTCTTGTGTCCGGGCCTCCTGTCCACTAGCGCCGGCGGAGGTGGTAGGCAGTTCTTGGTCCATGCTATTGTCAGGGGCCCTTTGAGGTGCCTCAGTGTCCCGCAATGTGGTGACTACCTGATTCAGGGCCACTACGATGGTACCCATGGCGGAACTGATGTTTCTTAGTTCCTCCCTGAACCCCATATACTGTTGCTCCTGCAGAAGCTGGATCTCCTGAAACCTGGCCAGGACCGTCGTCATTGTCTCCTGTGAGTGGTGGTATGCTCCCATGATGGAGGAGAGGGCCTCGTGGAGAGTGGGTTCCCTGGGCCTGCCCCGCCCCTGTCGCACAGCAGCCCTCCCAGTTCCCCTGTTTCCATGGGCCTCTGTCCCCTGGACCGTGTGCCCACTTCCACTGCCCCCAGGTCCCTGTTGTTGTTGGGGTGTTGGGTTAGCCTGGGTTCCCTGTAGTGGTGGACACACCGCTGATTGACGTGTCCTGAGGACAGAGGTATGGGCCCGCTGGGTGGGTGCTGTGCTGGTGTTTCCAGAGGGGGGAAGGTCTGCAGTGGCCTGTGGCTGTGTGAGGGGAACCGACTGTCCCGAGGTCCCCGATGGACTGGGCTGGTCATCTAGATCCAGGGAGACAGAGCTGCTGTCCTCACTGTGGGCCTCTTCTGGGGGTGGAGTGGACATTTGTGGACCCTCCTGCGCGGTGACCTGGCGTTCGGGTCCTGCAGGGGTATAAAAGTATGGTTATTGCTTCTGTGTGTGCCATAGCGTGCAATGGGTGGGTGCCCGTGTACCCCAGTGCTGGCATTCCTTTGTGGGGGCTGTTGTGACAGTGGTTTGGGGGGGGTTGTATGTGTATGTGTAGTGGGCATGCTTTGGTGATGGGTGTCCATACTTTGTGGACGCATGCAGGGCTAGGTGTTGGGATGGGTGGGTTGTGATGGTGACACATTTGCAAGGAGTAGGTGTGATGGGGGTGGGGGTGAGGGTGGGGGTATGAGTCGGCATGCAGGTGGGGGGGGGATGAAGTAGTGAAGATGAGACTTACCAGAGTCCATTCCTCCGTCTACTCCTGCGAGGCCGTCAGGATGCAGGATGTTCAAGACCTGCTCCTCCCATGATGTAAATTCTGGGGGAGGAGGTGGGGGTCCGCCGCCAGTCCGCTGCACCGCGATGTTGTGCCTGGATACCATGGAACGCACCTTCCCCCGTAGGTCGTTCCACCTCTTCCTGATGTCGTCCCGATTTCTTGGGTGCTGTCCCACAGCGTTGACCCTGTCCACTATTCTGCTCCATAGCTCCATCTTCCTGGCAATGGTGGTGTGCTGCACCTGTGCCCCGAACAGCTGTGGCTCTACTCGTACAATTTCCTCCACCATGACCCTGAGTTCATCATCAGAGAACCTGGGGTGTCTTTGCGGTGCCATGGGGTGGTGTGGGTGATGTGTAGGGTGGATTGTGTGGTGCTAAGTGTGGTGATGTGTATTGTTGTGTTGTGTGAAGTGCGTGCAAATAATGCTGGGTGACAGTGAATTGACCGTCTGGGTGCTCGGATGTCTTTTCTCAGTGCATGTTCACGAATCTCTAGGAGTGGAGGTTTGTGGGTGATGTGGGTGTGTATTTTATATTGTGTTGAGTGTGTGGGAGTGGTGTGTGTATGTGTATCAGGTGTGTGTATTTTGAATTGTCCAATGTGGTAGTGTTTTGTACAGGTGTGTGTATTTTGAGCGCGGCGGTGTGTACCGCCAATGGAATACCGCGGTTGAAAGACCGCCGCGTGGATTCGTGTGTCGTGATAATGTGGGCGTATTTCTGTTGGCGTGACGGTGGAGGTTTGGTCATCGCCAGTTTCTCGCTGCCCTTTGGTGTGGCGGACTTTTGTGGATGTCTGTATTTTGGCGGTTTGCCTGTTGTGGGTCAGAATGACCGTGGCGGTTTACCGCGGCCGCGGCGGTGTTATGGCGGTCTTCTGAACGGCGGTAAGCGCCTTTTACCGCTGAGGTTGGAATGACCACCTATAACTATTGCTATTGAAAATAACTATGTAAAATGCACAAAAAAACAAGAAAGGGGATGTCCACAGGAGAGGATATAAGGGAGCCGCAATCAACTCTTGTCTTGTGACACTTCTCCAAACAGGTCTCCCTGCTGGTTCTGTTTCCTTCTCCAGTTTACCAATCTTCTTGTCCATTTTTCACATCATCCTGACAAGCAACTCATTGAATCTGTCCAATGCAGAACATTTAACTTGGCTTTGAGCAGTGGCTTGCTGCTGCGGTGTCCCTGAATGTGAAAGGGTGAGGTGGAAGGGCTTGCTGCCTGAGTAGATGAAGGTTTCACCTAAATTCCAGCTGACTTGTCCTTATAGTAAATGGGGACCAGGCATGTACATTTTTTTACGTGGGAATACCATGCTGTCTCAGGACAAAGGTTTGTGCCATTTCATGTATCATGTGAGCTAGCGAGAAAATTTTACATCTTATTAGGGCAAGAATAATATGTATATCATGCATCACAAAATATAACTGATGTTTTTTATATATATATATATATATATATAACTGATGTTGCAGTGCAATAATAAGTGCGTCTCCATTCCCACTACTAATATTGGTATATTGAAATGTCCAATATTCCTTCATTAAGATGACTTCTCCAATTACAATGTCATAATCACCCCAGTAAGTTCAGTGTAGGTGTACAAAACATCTATTTTGGGAAATGTAGAAACATGCATTTCACGCATATCACTGTTCTCCCCTCATTTGGATATGTCAATGGTAAATGAAACCCATGGGCTGGTAATGTACATATTTGCTGTTGGTCTTGCATCATGCAAGAAGGTGGGGCAAGGTCAAGGCAAAACCTAAGTGAGATGTGTAAAGGTAAGCAAAAGCAGTTTGTGTGGATCTGCATGTATTAGGTCATATTGAGTAACACAAGGCAACACACATTGCTGGCTTGCCACACTCTGCTGCTAGGAGCCTTTCCAATATTGGAGGGTGGGTGTCTCCCTGCATCAACACCCTTATTTTGACTATGCTGTGGCAGCGGCCACCCTGTCAGGAGATTGGCTGACGGGCTTACCCATTCACCAAATTCATAATGAGGGCCTTTGTTTTTGTGAAATCACACAAGTAAGTTCTAAACCTATATTGAAACAGGGTGTTGTTCATTTTCTTTGGCATGCACCAGTATGTCTTTGTACTTTAATTTGGGTTAAAAATGTATAGTGGTGGGTGGCCTGGAGTTTAAGTATAGGCCTAGTTACTATTTATTTTGCATTTCATTGATTTTTCACCTTTTGTAAAGAAAAATTGTTGCACAGCTCAATACATTTTCTACGTGTTTCCATTTGCAATAATATTTGAGTATGTGGCCTAGATTTCCAAAGGATCATAAAGCCAGTTGACCCAGGCCAGTACTAATAGTCATAAGTGCATGACATAAATGTTTCAGTGCTATATGCTTTTAAAACCTTATTTAGGGCAAGGATGGCATTGGATTTTCAAAAACGATATATATTGTGGGGTAATAATATTCAATTTCATAGGAGGATGTTGTTTGACCATGTGGCTGGCAGCCATTTTCTGCATGCAGTCAGTGTCCCTTTACCATAGGCTTGCATGTGTTCTTCTTTGTTCTCCTTGCTCCTTGTTGTTGTTTGACCATGTGGCTGGCTTGCAGCCATTTTGTCCATCCAACCCATGTCCTTTGCCATGGGCTTGTATGTGTTCTTTGTTTGGCATGCCTGCTTGCTGTTGGTATTTGATCATGTGGCTGGGAGCCGTTTTGTGCATGAAGTCAGTATCCCTTTGCCATAGGCCTGCATGTTCTTCTTTCTTCTCCTTGTTCCTTGTTGTTGTTCTTTGACCATGTGCCTGGGAGCCATTTTGTGCATGCAGTTAGTGTCCATTTGCCCTCAGCTTACATGTGTTCTTTGTTCTCCATGCTTCCCCCTTGCAGTTGTTGCTTGACCATGTGGCTGACTGGCAGCCATTTTGTCCATCCAGCCAGTGTCCCTTACCATATGTTTGAATGTGTTCTTTGTTTCCCATGCCTACTTGCTCCTTGATGCTGTTGTTGTTGTTTGATCATGTAGCTGGCTGGCAGCCTTTTTGATGTGCATGCAGCCAGTGTCCCTTGCCATAAACGTGCATGTGTTCTTTGTTCTCCAAGCTTCCCCTTTGCTTGTTGTTGTTGTTTGACCATTTGGCTGGCTGGCAGCCATTTTATGCGTACGATGTGCAGCCAGTAATTTTTGACATAGGCTTACATACAAACATTGTTAATTATTGATCATTTGTTTTTTAAGTTTCTATTATTATTTTTTTTCTATTTTCTTTTTTCTATTTTTATTTTTAATTTAATTTTATGCCATTTGTTATTTGATTTTTATTTTTTTTACTTGAACTTTCATATTTTAGTTCTTTTTATATTTGTATTTTTTATTTCTTTTTTATTTTAATGTTTAAATTTATTTTTAATTTTTTTTATTTTTTTGTAATTTTTATTTACATTTTTTGGATTTTTTTCATATTTTTCTCATTTTTTTAAATACTTTTTTTTTTTTTTAATTTACATTTAGTTCTGCATTTTGCCTTGACCCATCTATCCGATCCATTGCATTCCTCCTTTCATCCATCCACCAAAGACGCATACCTACAATACAGCATTCAGGTGGTCATTACAACCATGGCGGACGGTGTTAAAGGTGCGGTAATACCGCAAACAGTCCGACGGACAAAAAAAGGGAATTATGACCCTGGCGGAAACCGCCAACAAAGACAGCCACTTTAACACACCGCCCGCCACGGCGGTACAGACAAGCAGCGTGGCGGTTACCGCCAACAGACAGGCGGAAGACAATGTACCGCCTACACCATTACAACCCGCCAATCCGCCACCTTTTCCGGGGCGGATTCACCGTGGATAAAAACACGGCGGAAACTGCTTTTGCTATGGGAAAACGCTCACCTTCTACACATCCCACGAGGAACGACGACTCCATGGACCCGGAACTCCAAATACTACCTGCCCTTGTCTTTCTGCTCCTTCACGACCAACAGCGACGTAGGCGCAGAAGATACCATCTACGACACGGGGAGGGGGGAGGCAAAAGTTAGGGGGACACCCACCAAACACCCCCACCCCCACCCTCGCATAGTACAACATACACACCAATGCTGTCAAAAATATCACATTAACAACCCACAATCCCCCCGGAAGAATGCAAAGACAATGCGAATTTCGGTCACACATTGTAATGTGCCAATATACATGTCATACAAAGATATACAGATATATATCTCAAAATCACTCATAATTATATATACAATACAAGAAGTAGTGCAGATATGTACACAACAATGTCCGTGCACAAACAGTCCAAAAATGCATGGGCGAGGCCCACAAAAGATACCTGACCAAAATCGGAGAGAACACTGCCGGGGCATCAGATAGTAACACTACAGGCACCTCAGGGGGAAGGGAAGGGGGGGCACCTCAGCCACATGAATGCGAAGCCAGATCCACGACGGGGCTCCAAGACCATTGATGTATCCTGGGGAGTGCAAAGCCACAGTCTCTCAAGTCTCTACAGTGGGTGGCTTGCCCACTGTGCCATCCTGGGGAGTGCAAAGCCACAGTCTCTCAAGTCTCTACAGTGGGTGGCTTGCCCACTGTACCATCCTGGGGAGTGCAAAGCCACAGTCTCTCAAGTCTCTACAGTGGGTGGGTTGCCCACTGTACCATCCTGGGGAGTGCAAAGCCACAGTCTCTCAAGTCTCTACAGTGGGTGGGTTGCCCACTGTTCAATCCTGGGGAGTGCAAAGCCATAGTCTCTCAAGTCTCTACAGTGGGTGGCTTGCCCACTGAACAATCCTGGGGAGTGCAAAGCCACAATCTCTCAAGTAGATGCAGGTCTACACTGGTTCTGGAGGGGGACTGGTGCCCAGACTGGATGAGTCTCCCCGTGAAAGTTCCTGTCCTGTCACTGTCCCAGCTGCACATGGGATAAGGATGCCTGATGTGGCGGTACATTCATTCCTACACAGTGCATGCCCTGTTCAGCGGTGCTTTGCCATGGCGGTCTTTGCCCTGTTCAGCGGTGCTTTGACATGGCGGTCTTTGCCCTGTTCAGCGGTGCTTTGACATGGCGGTCTTTGCCCTGTTCAGCAGTGCTTTGACATGGCGGTCTTTGCCCTGTTCAGCTGTGCTTTGCCATGGTGGTTCAGGACTGTTCAGCGGTGCTTTGCCATGGCGTTTCAAGACTGTTCAGCGGTGCTTTGCCATGGCGGTCTCTGCCCTGTTCAGCGGTGCTTTGCCATGGCGGTCTTTGCCCTGTTCAGCGGTGCTTTGCCTTGGTGGGTCAGTACTGTTCAGCGGTGCTTTGACATGGCGGTCTTTGCCCTGTTCAGCGGTGCTTTGACATGGCGGTCTTTGCCCTGTTCAGCGGTGCTTTGCCATGGTGGTTCAGGACTGTTCAGCGGTGCTTTGCCATGGTGGTTCAGTACTGTTCAGCGGTGCTTTGCCATGGTGGTTCAGTACTGTTCAGCGGTGCTTTGACATGGCGGTCTTTGCCCTGTTCAGCGGTGCCTTGACATGGCGGTCTTTGCCCTGTTCAGCAGTGCTTTGCCATGGCGGTCTTTGCCCTGTTCAGCTGTGCTTTGCCATGGTGGTTCAGGACTGTTCAGCGGTGCTTTGCCATGGTGGTTCAGGACTGTTCAGCGGTGCTTTGCCATGGTGGTTCAGTACTGTTCAGCGGTGCTTTGACATGGCGGTCTTTGCCCTGTTCAGCGGTGCTTTGCCATGGTGGTTCAGTACTGTTCAGCGGTGCTTTGACATGGCTGTCTTTGCCCTGTTCAGCGGTGCTTTGACATGGCGGTCTTTGCCCTGTTCAGCGGTGCTTTGCCATGGTGGTTCAGTACAGTTCAGCGGTGCTTTGACATGGCGGTCTTTGCCCTGTTCAGCAGTGCTTTGATATGGTGGTTCAGGACTGTTCAGCGGTGCTTTGACATGGTGGTTCAGGACTGTTCAGCGGTGCTTTGACATGGCGGTCTTTGCTCTGTTCAGCAGTGCTTTGACATGGCGGTCTTTGCCCTGTTCAGCGGTGCTTTGACATGGCGGTTCTGATACTGACATTGGTGTGTGGCATAACGATCTCCATACTGGACATTGGTGTGTGGCATGACGATTTCCACACTGGACATTGGTGTGTGGCATGACGATTTCCACACTGGACATTGGTGTGTGGCATGACGATCTCCATACTGGACATTGGTGTGTGGCATGACGATCTCTATACTGGACATTGGTTTGTGGCATGACGATCTCTATACTGGACATTGGTGTGTGGCATGACGTTCCATCATTGGCCAGCGGGGCTGTGGCATCCTGGCCCCTCCTGGGCTGTGACTCCAGCTGTGTTCTCTGGACCAGTAACGATACTTGGGCCCTCCTGGGCTGTGACTCCGGCAGTGGTTTCTGGACCAGTAACGATACTTGGGCCCTCCTGGGCTGTGACTCCGGCGGTGGTCTCCTGACCAGTAACAATACTTGTGCCCTACTGGGCTGTGACTCCGGCAGTGGTCTCCTGACAAGTAATGATACTTGTGCCCTCCTGGGCTGTGACTTCGGCGGTGGTCTCCTGACCAGTAACGATACTTGGGCCCTCCTGAGCTGTGACTCTGGCGGTGGTCTCTGGACCAGTGACGACGGTGCTGGCGGTTGTGTCTGGACCGCCGGTAATGATGGCGCACTTCTCTGCCGTGACACTCACAACAGGCTGGGGAGACTTCCTCTGGACCTTCTCCACCTTTGTTGGAGTGACAGCTGACTCACCAATCGCCTTCGATCCCATTTCACTTGTTGACCCACCAGAAGTCTTGACACGGTCCCGTCGTCCACTCTCCAATTTCGGAGCCTTTACAGGGGGTGGGCTGCCAGTGCCTTGGCTCCGGGTCCTACTGCCTGCCCTGGTGGACGGTGCACTCCAAAAACCTGGAACACGCACCACTGGTACTGGAGGCTTTTTGGCTGAGGCGCTACGACGGGACTGATGAATTGGAAGGGGGGGGTGGTGGCAAAAAGGTCAATTTGACATAGGGACAGTTTCTGACGGCCACTGGGATGGGTAGCTGGAGGGGGTCTGGGAGTGGAGGAAGAGGAGGTGGTTGTAGGAGGTGTCACTTTAATGTTTTGGGTGCAGGTGCAGGTACTGGAGGCTGTTGTGAGGTGGATGGATGTTGGGTTAGTGATTGCTGGCGTTTGGGTACTTTGGGAGGGGGCGTCACTGACACACTGGGAGAGGACACAGGGGACGTGTAAATGGCAGTGGAGGTGGTGAGTGCAGGTGAGCGGCTTGTGGTGCTGGGTGTCATGGTGCGAGGCTGAGGGGCTGCTGGGAGGGCGGTGCTGGTAGGGGAGGTGGTGGCTGTACCTGTAGAAGTGGGGCGCACAGATGGTGCCGCCACCACAGGGGAGCTCCCATCGGCGGACGAGTCCGTGTCGCTGGTTGGTGATCCGGTGGCCGATGTGAAGCTCCCCTCGCGCTCCGTCCCACTGGTGCATTCAGAGTCTGTGGTGTGGCCCTCCATGGCCATGTGAGATGCAGCTCCCTCGTGCTCCGGTGCCACTGTACCTCCGCCTTATGATGCTGATGTACAAAAGGACAGGGAGAGCAGGAAAAGGGGGGGGGGGACAGAAGAAAGAGATTTTTAGTGCATGGCATACCGCTACCGTTGGCGGACAAGACAGACGCAGCAGCCCCATGCATAACGCCGTGCTCCTGCCCTCTGCACATGCAAAACCTGGGATATGGCCTACATGGCAATGGTGTAAATCTGCGCACATGGATGCCACAGAGGCAACTATACCTCAACTTGCCACTCTTCTGAGGTGGGGTAGAGTGCCACATGGCCTACATTACGGAGGGGCCTTGCTTACCTAACTCGCCCTGGCCTAGTGACACCCACAGCCCACCTCCCCCACCCAGACCCCTCCACTGCACGCAAAGTCACCAGAATGAGGATGTACTCACCCTCTTGTGTCTGCTGTGATGTCCTTAAGCACCCATCCAACTCCTGGTAGGCCACCGGCAGGATCCGGAACATCAGGGGGGTCATGGTGCGACGGGCACCCCTCCCACGTTGGGAGGCCATCCCCAGCTGAGCCTCCGCAATCTTCTTGCTGCAGTGGCGAATGTCCTCCCATCTCTTACGGCAGTGGGTGCCCTGTCTCTGGTGGGCCCCCAGGGTCCGGACCTCCTTGGCGATGGCACGCCAAATGTCCCTCTTCTGGTGGGCGCTGACCTACATGACAATCACAAGGGAAGAGGAACAGTCATTACCAACTGAAACATCAATGTGTGTGGCCCCCTCCATACTCTTACCATGTGGTCCATTTATTCCCATGCTTTACTGTAGTATGACTTCTGCCCCCTTCCCTCTTCCACCCAGCCCTGTCCACCCAGGCCTAGCCCCTACAACGTGCTCCCTGTGTACTAACCTGTTGGTCTGGAGGACCGTAGAGTAGCATGTACTGGAGGAGGACCCCATCCACAAGTTTCTCCAACTCCTTTGCAGTGAAGGCAGGGGCCCTTTCCCCAGACGCAGCAGCCATCGTCGCCTCCAGACTGAGGTCACAGCAGCACTAGCAGTGTAGGTCCTCTCCTGTCAAGGGTCAGGTATCTAGTGATTCAACAGATAGAAAATGGCGGTGACGTCCGCGGCGGGGCGCATCATCACTGCCGGCGCACCTGTTCATTGGCTCCTGGGACCCATAGGGTCCAATGTTAACCAATGCAGCATTGCGCCGCGCTCTACGACCGCCTACCGCGACGCTGTGCAACGCCAGCGCTGTTACCCCACAATCACATTGTCCCAGTTTAGAGGTCAGGCAGCCGCCATTTCAGGGGCCCACATGGATTCATTTTCAACTGCGTCACACATACTGAGGCCTACACTCAACACAAATACAGGATGGGTTTATTGTCTGGTGTAGTCTTGTGTGTGACTGTGGGTACATACCTGGAGGAATAGTGACTGTTTTTTCGCTGTTGTCCTTCTTAGGCACCGTCAGCTGGGACATATGAGAAGATGGCGGAATCCTCCGGTGTACCGACCGCTGGTGGACCTGTTGACAATGGAAGAGAGACATTTAATTGTCACCTACCGGTTTGACCGTGCCACAATCCAGGAACTATGTACCCAGTTGGAGCCAGACCTGATGCCACCAATCCGCCATCCGACTGGAATCCCCCCTGACGTGCAGGTGCTGTCAGTGCTCCATTTCCTTGCAAGTGGGTCTTTTCAGACAACAGTGGCCATGGCATCAGGGATGTCCCAGCCTATGTTTTCCAACGTGTTGTCCAGAGTGTTGTCTGCCCTGCTGAAACACGTAAGGAGATACATCATTTTCCCTCAGGTGGAGGATTTGCCTACAGTGAAAGGTGACTTCTATGCCCTTGGACATATCCCCAACGTCATAGGTGCCATTGATGGGATCCATGTAGCTCTGGTCCCCCCCCCCCCACAGGAGTGAACAGGTGTACAGGAACAGGAAGAGTTATCATTCCATGAATGTCCAGATGGTCTGTTTGGCAGACCAGTACATCTCTCAGGTAAATGCTATGTTCCCTGGCTCAGTGCATGACGCCTACATCCTGCAGAATAGCAGCATCCCTGATATGATGGGTCAACTCCAGAGGCACTGTGTATGGCTATTGGGGGACTCTGGTTACCCCAACATTTCCTGGTTATTGACCCCATTGAGGAATCCCAGGACCAGGGCAGAGGAACGCTACAATGATGCCCATGGGCGGACTAGGAGGGTTATCGAGCGCACCTTTGGCCTCCTTAAGGCCAGGTTCAGGTGCCTACATATGACAGGTGGGTCCCTATTCTACTCACCGAAGAAGGTGTACGACATCATCATCGCCTGCTCCATTCTCCATAATTTGGCTTTGCGACGCCAGGTGCCTTTTCTGCAGGAGGATGATCCAGATGACGGTGTTGTGGCAGCTGTGGAGCCTGTGGACAGTGATGAGGATGAAGCTGAGGAAGAAGAAAACGACAACAGGGAGTCCGTCATACAGCAATATTTCCAGTGAGACACAGGTGAGAACATTTTCATTTTTACCATTACATTAATTTTCACACATCTACCTCTATCCTGTACCAACATTTCACTCACTATTTGTTAACTGAGTTGTCCCCTTCCATTTCAGTTTCACAAATGTGGTAACCTACGTGTCAACTGTTTGCATCCTTGAAGGGCTTGTGATGTGTGACATAGGTATGTTAGCCTTCCAATGGGTAACCCATTATAAAACTGTAATTGATATTACAGAATTACAAATCATAGACTGACTCCAGTTTTTTTTTTAGTGTTTCAAGGGTGTTTATTTAAGTGCTACAAAATGAAGGGGGGTTGTAAAATGGTGATGGGTGATGGTGGAGGAATGTCCATGGCAGAGTCCAGTCTATCAGTCTCACAGGTACATTGCACATCTGGCCATTGGAAGTGGAGCTGGGGCAGTTCCGATTTGGACAGGGTAACAAAGTGGCACAGTGGGGGGACAATCAGGGTGGTCCTATTTCCTGGCGGGGGTCTTGCCATCTTGCTCTGTCCCGTTCCTGGATCTCAGGGCCCGCTTGCATGGTGGTTGTCCGTCTGCAGGGGATGGGGTGCTGGTGTGTTGGTCCTGTGGCGGGGCATCCTGTCCAGTAGCGCCGGCGGAGGTGGTGGGCAGTTCATCGTCGTGGCTAGGGTCAGGGGCCCCTTGGAGTGCCACGGTGTCCCTCAAGGTCTTTAGAATGTCCGTCAGCACCCCTACGATGGTGCCCAGGGTGGAGCCGATGGTCCTGAGCTCCTCCCTGAACCCCAAATATTGTTCCTCCTGCAGACGCAGGGTCTCCTGCAACTTGTCCAGGACCATGGCCATCGTCTCCTGGGAGTGGTGGTATGCTCCCATGATGGAGGAGAGGGCCTCGTGGAGAGTTGGTTCCCTTGGCCTGTCCTCCCCCTGTCGCACAGCAGCCCTCCTAGTTCCCCTGTGTTCCTGTGCCTCCGTCCCCTGGACGGTGTGCCCACTACCACTGCCCCCAGGTCCCTGTTGTTGTTGGGGTGGTGGGTTACCCTGGGTGCCCTGTAGTGGTGGACACACTGCTGATTGACCTGTCCTGGGTAGGGAGGTTTGGGCCCGCTGGGTGGGTGCTGTGCTGGTGTTACCAGAGGGTGGCAGCTCGGTGTTGGGCTGTGGCTGGGCAAGGGGAACCGACTGTCCTGAGGCCCACGATGGTCCGGGCTGGTCATCAAGATCCAGTAGGCCAGAGCTGCTGTCGTCACTGTGGGCCTCTTCTGGGGGTGGAGTGGTGTTGTCTGGACCCTCTGGTGTGGTGACGTTCCTTCGGGTTCCTGCGGGGGTATAAGTACATGATTATTGCATGTGTGTGTTTCATGGTGTGCAATGAGTGGGTGTGCGTGAACCCCAGTGCAGGCATTCCTGTGTGGGGGCTTCTGTGCTGATGGTTGGGGCGTGTTCTGGGTCTGTGCAGTGGGCATGCTTTAGTGATGGGTGTCCATGCTAAGTTGTGTCATGCAGGTCTTGGGGTTGGGATGGGTGGTTGGTGTCATGGGTAGATTGGTGAGGATTTGGGGTGATAGGGGAGGGGGTGAGGGTGGGGGTGTGTGATTGCATGCAGGTAGGGTGGGGGATATGATATTTAGGATTTGACTTACCAGTGTCCGTTCCTCCAATGACTCCTCCGAGGGCCTCAGGATGCAAGATGGTCAAGACTTGCTCCTCCCATGTTGTTAGTTGAGGGGTAGGAGGTGGGGATCCGCCGCCAGTCCGCTGTACCGCGATGTGGTGCCTGGATACCGCTGAACGCACCTTCCCCCGTAGGTCGTTCCACCTCTTCCTGATGTCCTCCCTATTTCTTGGGTGCTGTCCCACTGCGTGGACCCTGTCCACTATTCTTTGCCATAGCTCCATCTTCCTGGCTAAGGATGTGTGCTGTACCTGTGAGCCAAATAGCTGTGGCTCCACCCGGATGATTTCCTCCACCATGACCCTGAGCTCCTCCTCTGAGAAGCGGGGGTGTCTTTGGCATGCCATGGGGTGGTGTGTGTGAAGTGTGGGGTGGTGTATGTGTTGATGAGTGTGGTGAGTGTAGTGGTATGTGGTGTTTTGTGCTTGGATGTTGTGTGGGTGATGGGTTGTGTGCCTCTGTGTGATGGGGTTGTCTATTCTGTTCTGTCTCTCTGGCCTTCTCTCAGAATTTTTGGTTGTAGGGGTTTGTGGGTGATGTGGGTGTGTGTTTTATATTGTAATGGGTGTGTGGGAGTGGTATGTGTATCAGGTGTATGTATTTTGAATTGTCCAATGTGGCTGTGTTTTGTAGATGTGTGTGTATTTTGAGCGCGGCGGTGTGTACCGCCAATGGTATACCGCGGTTGAAAGACCATGTCTGTCAGTTAGGCAGCCACTGCAATCATGGTGACATCAATGAGCACGATGTTGAATTGGATTTGTCGCTTTCGCAAATTAGTACCCAATTGTTTCATGAAACAAAGCAAAGTGGACAGAAGCTGCAGCCAGATCTTCCCGAAGTTGGAGCAGAACATGAAATTGAGCTTTTCATAGAGCAAGAACCTCCTTTCTTAGAATAAAGAGCTCCCAGATCTCCAGCAAGAAAAAGGAAGAGTACTACTCCACCATCTTCTTCAAGCACCACTTCTGATGACAAAGCTAGATACATGGACTGGACCCCGGCAGAGTCCGGGAGACACCAGGAAAGGCAAGAGAAAAGAAAAGTTCCAGAAAGCCTTAGAATCATTAAAGGGGATGATGAGGATGATGACGATGACATCACAGTCATTGTTGAAGCTGGCACAGAGGAGTCTGGAATTACTATCCAACCTGCCCCAAGGGATGTGGCACAGGCAGCACCATCAGCTCCCATATTTGTAAGGCCCCAGCAGAGACCTGCAACAACCCCTACCTCAGTACAAGTATGTACTGCAGAGAGGCAATCACCACACCCATGACCACCTACATGCAGTTCTTCTTCCGGCAGTGGCCCAATCAGAAAGTACTCCTTCCCAGTTTAGGACTGTTTTACGATTAGCAAACAGGAGAAACATATTGCCATATGCTCCATTTGTCATGCAAGTGTTCGTCGAGGTTAGCCTTGTACACATTATGGTACTGGAGGCCAGATGACCCATATGAAAACACATCATACAATCCAGTGGGAGCAGCACCTTAAACAACTTGCTCAATGTGGTCATAGTGGTGAAGGTGAGCAGAGCCAGGAAACATCAGCTAATCGTTGTCAAATCATGGTGGAAGAAGAGGAAGAAGAGGGTGATGTCTTCCTCACACAAAGAAGCCCTCTCCCCAACAGTGCACGAGAATCACCCAACTCAGGGTCCTCAGAGTGGCATAGGAAGACTCAGATGGAAACACCACAGCACATGTTGATTGCACCATAACGCGCATTGTCTACCACCACCCACATCTGAAAAGTCACCTGCGTCAGTGGCCCCACAAAGGAAGAAAATCCAGGCTACAATTACTGGCATGTTTAGGCAGGAGGGGCCCTACGATCGCAGCAACCCAATGGCACGCTTGTACAATGCAAGCTTGCAAAAATGTTAGCACTGGACCTCCTCCCTTTTTCTTTTGTGGAAGGAGTGGGATTCTTAGAGTTTGTGGCAGCCCTCTGTCAGAAATGGAAGATTTCAATCAATCAATCAATCAAAATTTATAGAGTGCGCTACTCACCCGTGAGGGTCTCAAGGCGCTGGGGGGGCAGGGGGAGGTAAGGTCACTGTTCGAACAGCCATGTCTTGAGGTTCTTTCTGAAGAGCAGGATGTCTTGGGTCTTGCGGAGGTTGGTGGGGAGGGAGTTCCAGGCCTTGGGGCAAAGTAGGAGAAGGATCTGCCTCCTGTGGTGGCACGTTGGATGCGGGGGACTGTGGCGAGTGCAAGCCAGATTTCAAGTCAGACCTAATTTGCCAGAGTTACAGTTCCAGAGCTGCATCACAATGTGCTGCAATTGTTTGGGCAAACTTTGCAGGAAAATATTGTCCACACTATCCACCTGACGACAGACATGTGAACCAGTTCTCAGGGGACTGATTACATGTGCATCACTGCACACTGGATCTCTTTTCTGGGGGTAAAGCAAAAGCTATCTACAGGTCTTGGCCCTGAAGAAATGTTTAAGAGTGTTCAGCAGCATGCAACAGTAGCCATGTTTTCCAAGGAGCAGTCACACACAGCTGCAAACTTCTTGGAAGAATTTAATAGCAAGGTGTCTGAACGGCTGCAACCTAGAGGTCTTCCAGTTGGATTTGTTGCTACAGACAATGGCTGTAACATAGTAAGGCTATGGCAGACGGTGTTAATTTCAGGGTCCTGTGTTTGGCGCCGTGCATCAACCTGGTTGTGCAAGACATTCTTGAAAAAGAAGACATAGCCCTCATTATGAGTTTGATGGATGGCAAAGCCCGTCTGCCAAACTCCGGACAGGGTGGCCGCCTTCGTGGTGACCATCCTGTAGGACCTTAGAATAGTTTTCCATTAGGTCGGCAGGCGGAAACCTCGGTTTCTGCCCGGTGGCCTAGCGGGGAACAGGTTACAGCATTGTCTCTGGCTTGTAATTGAGCCAGAGGCAATGCTGTAGTCCGAAGGGTGCACCAGCACCATTGCAATTGTAACGGTACTGGGCAGGGGGACCCCTGTACTGCCCATGCCAAGTGCCTGAGCAGTGCAGGGGCCCCCTTTTGCCCTCGCACCTGTTCTCCGCCAGCCTTTCCGTGGCAGTGAAACCACCATGGAAACTCTGGCGGAGAACATGGTTGTAATCCGTATGGCAGCACTGCATGCAGCGCTGCCCTGGCGGATTACAATCTCTGCCACCATTTCACAGTCGGGATCATGGATCCTGACGATGCTGGCGGAACACTGGCAGTCTGACTGCCAGGGTCTTTATCTGGCGGTCAGACCGCCACAGCAGCGGTCATAATGAGGCCCATAGTCAGCAACATACTGACCAACTGCATACACATCTGCACTCATTTCAACCATTCATTTAAAGCTCGGAAACAGTTGCAGATTATTCAGTGTGATAAGAAAGTACCAGTTAAAGCCCTGATACAGAAGGTTTCAACACATTGGAACTCAACCTATTATATGTTGCAACATCTGTTTTAGCAGTACAAACAGATCATAGACTATGTCATTCTAAGAGGAAAGGATGCAATTGAGAAAGCCATGATCATGGATGCGGACAAATGGGGCTTAGTCAATTGCCTGACACAGATGCTGCTCCCTTCTGATGTTTTCACATGGGAAATTAGCAAGGAGTACAGTACAATGGGCCAAGCTATCACGTTATTGCATCTGCTACAGGAGGAGCTAAAGAAGATGTCTAAAAGGTTCGCATTTGGGGGTGCAAACCAAAACCCAGAAGCGCCTAAGCTATCGCTTGACTTGCCATGCAAGTTACCTGAATTAGGCCTGCCGCCTGCGGTCAGTATAGAGGGGAGGTAGGGCTGCACCAAAAAAACTAGTGTTGCCACCTCCTCTTTGCTGAAGATGGGGCGAGGCTGCATCCCTTGGAGGTGCCGCCACCCACAAGGTAGGCGGCTGGTGCTATGATCCGCCATGGTGCCTGGTGGGGTGGGGTGGGGTGCGGTGGAGAGAGAAGGGAAGAAAAAGTGATTTAAAGAAGGAAGAAATAGCAAAAATAAACAGAAATTCCCCAAAACAGGCAAGAAATAAAACAACGAAAATGTAGATTGAATATAAGAGAGGCTAATAAAATAAATAAAAACGGGGTTAGATAGTTAAGGAAGTGGAGGATTAAATGGAAAAATAGGCCCAGCACCATAAGCAGAGTGAAAAACAAGATGGATGTGCCCTTGTGACCAGCATGGTGCCTTTCGTGCATGATTTCCAATGTGATTATGTGTGCCGTGTTGCGTTTGATGGGTGCTACAGAGAACTCCGCCCTCTCGCGGAACTCTGCTTAGCGCGGCAGAGTTTTTTTGCAACTTTGTTCCACGTAGAGCGACTCTGAGCACTCTGACCACCCCTAATAAGGATCTGAATTAAGATTCTAGCTATAGGGGTTTTCATAGCCATGAATTTCACAGTGTTTGCATGAGTGAGGGAAAACAGCCACGCTTCATTTAAACAAATATATTTGCATGTCCAAACCTTCTTCAGTGCTCGATATTGCTATTACTGATTTGTACAAAGAAGTGCTTAGCATTACTTGACGTCAAGAGAGGGAGCTCCATGTAAGGTAATACTGCATTTATGCCAGGTGTGCTGCTTTGTGTGACAGTTTGATACATATGCCATCTGGAGTCACTCTGTATTGCCTTGTGTGTCAAAAGTCATCTACATATTGCAAATAAAGTTTGATATTGATATGTACCTTAACAAAGTTATCTACTTTACCACACACAGATAATACATTAACACATACGTATGGGCCCTCCGATCTCCAGTTCCATATAGTTCACAACATCTGCTTCAACAGATATGAAAACTCCCCAAAGATGTTTGATTTGAGAGATGGAGTGCTCCTCATAGGCCGCCTAGCTGACCTGGTGGATACGAATACCCACCCAGGCAACCCTCTCTGCCTGTCTGTCCCGCAACTCTTCAGGAGTCAGACCCTTGTATGACACACTGCTACCTGCCTTGGAAACCCTCCCTCTGGACATAACAGGCCCACCCACTATACCATTGTGATTGCTCTGCGTCTCCATAGCTTTGCCATAGCTCCATCTTCCTGGCTAAGGATGTGTGCTGTACCTGTGAGCCAAATAGCTGTGGCTCCACCCGGATGATTTCCTCCACCATGACCCTGAGCTCCTCCTCTGAGAAGCGGGGGTGTCTTTGGCATGCCATGGGGTGGTGTGTGTGAAGTGTGGGGTGGTGTATGTGTTGATGAGTGTGGTGAGTGTAGTGGTATGTGGTGTTTTGTGCTTGGATGTTGTGTGGGTGATGGGTTGTGTGCCTCTGTGTGATGGGGTTGTCTATTCTGTTCTGTCTCTCTGGCCTTCTCTCAGAATTTTTGGTTGTAGGGGTTTGTGGGTGATGTGGGTGTGTGTTTTATATTGTAATGGGTGTGTGGGAGTGGTATGTGTATCAGGTGTATGTATTTTGAATTGTCCAATGTGGCTGTGTTTTGTAGATGTGTGTGTATTTTGAGCGCGGCTGTGTGTACCGCCAATGGTATACCGCGGTTGAAAGACCATGTCTGTCAGTTAGGCAGCCACTGCAATCATGGTGACATCAATGAGCACGATGTTGAATTGGATTTGTCGCTTTCGCAAATTAGTACCCAATTGTTTCATGAAACAAAGCAAAGTGGACAGAAGCTGCAGCCAGATCTTCCCGAAGTTGGAGCAGAACATGAAATTGAGCTTTTCATAGAGCAAGAACCTCCTTTCTTAGAATAAAGAGCTCCCAGATCTCCAGCAAGAAAAAGGAAGAGTACTACTCCACCATCTTCTTCAAGCACCACTTCTGATGACAAAGCTAGATACATGGACTGGACCCCGGCAGAGTCCGGGAGACACCAGGAAAGGCAAGAGAAAAGAAAAGTTCCAGAAAGCCTTAGAATCATTAAAGGGGATGATGAGGATGATGACGATGACATCACAGTCATTGTTGAAGCTGGCACAGAGGAGTCTGGAATTACTATCCAACCTGCCCCAAGGGATGTGGCACAGGCAGCACCATCAGCTCCCATATTTGTAAGGCCCCAGCAGAGACCTGCAACAACCCCTACCTCAGTACAAGTATGTACTGCAGAGAGGCAATCATCACACCCATGACCACCTACATGCAGTTCTTCTTCAGGCAGTGGCCCAATCAGAAAGTACTCCTTCCCAGTTTAGGACTGTTTTACGATTAGCAAACAGGAGAAACATATTGCCATATGCTCCATTTGTCATGCAAGTGTTCGTCAAGGTTAGCCTTGTACACATTATGGTACTGGAGGCCAGATGACCCATATGAAAAAACATCATACAATCCAGTGGGAGCAGCACCTTAAACAACTTGCTCAATGTGGTCATAGTGGTGTAGGTGAGCAGAGCCAGGAAACATCAGCTAATCGTTGTCAAATCATGGTGGAAGAAGAGGAAGAAGAGGGTGATGTCTTCCTCACACAAAGAAGCCCTCTCCCCAACAGTGCACGAGAATCACCCAACTCAGGGTCCTCAGAGTGGCATAGGAAGACTCAGATGGAAACACCACAGCACATGTTGATTGCACCATAACGCGCATTGTCTACCACCACCCACATCTGAAAAGTCACCTGCGTCAGTGGCCCCACAAAGGAAGAAAATCCAGGCTACAATTACTGGCATGTTTAGGCAGGAGGGGCCCTACGATCGCAGCAACCCAATGGCACGCTTGTACAATGGCAAGCTTGCAAAAATGTTAGCACTGGACCTCCTCCCTTTTTCTTTTGTGGAAGGAGTGGGATTCTTAGAGTTTGTGGCAGCCCTCTGTCAGAAATGGAAGATTTCAATCAATCAATCAATCAAAATTTATAGAGTGCGCTACTCACCCGTGAGGGTCTCAAGGCGCTGGGGGGGGGGGGGCAGGGGGAGGTAAGGTCACTGTTCGAACAGCCATGTCTTGAGGTTCTTTCTGAAGAGCAGGATGTCTTGGGTCTTGCGGAGGTTGGTGGGGAGGGAGTTCCAGGCCTTGGGGCAAAGTAGGAGAAGGATCTTCCTCCTGTGGTGGCACGTTGGATGCGGGGGACTGTGGCGAGTGCAAGCCAGATTTCAAGTCAGACCTAATTTGCCAGAGTTACAGTTCCAGAGCTGCATCACAATGTGCTGCAATTGTTTGGGCAAACTTTGCAGGAAAATATTGTCCACACTATCCACCTGACGACAGACATGTGGACCAGTTCTCAGGGGACTGATTACATGTGCATCACTGCACACGGGATCTCTTTTCTGGGGGTAAAGCAAAAGCTATCTACAGGTCTTGGCCCTGAAGAAATGTTTAAGAGTGTTCAGCAGCATGCAACAGTAGCCATGTTTTCCAAGGAGCAGTCACACACAGCTGCAAACTTCTTGGAAGAATTTAATAGCAAGGTGTCTGAACGGCTGCAACCTAGAGGTCTTCCAGTTGGATTTGTTGCTACAGACAATGGCTGTAACATAGTAAGGCTATGGCAGACGGTGTTAATTTCAGGGTCCTGTGTTTGGCGCCGTGCATCAACCTGGTTGTGCAAGACATTCTTGAAAAAGAAGACATAGCCCTCATTATGAGTTTGATGGATGGCAAAGCCCGTCTGCCAAACTCCGGACAGGGTGGCCGCCTTCGTGGTGACCATCCTGTAGGACCTTAGAATAGTTTTCCATTAGGTCGGCAGGCGGAAACCTCGGTTTCTGCCCGGTGGCCTAGCGGGGAACAGGTTACAGCATTGTCTCTGGCTTGTAATTGAGCCAGAGGCAATGCTGTAGTCCGAAGGGTGCACCAGCACCGTTGCAATTGTAACAGTACTGGGCAGGGGGACCCCTGTACTGCCCATGCCAAGTGCCTGAGCAGTGCAGGGGCCCCCTTTTGCCCTCGCACCTGTTCTCCGCCAGCCTTTCCGTGGCAGTGAAACCACCATGGAAACTCTGGCGGAGAACATGGTTGTAATCCGTATGGCAGCACTGCATGCAGCGCTGCCCTGGTGGATTACAATCTCTGCCACCGTTTCACAGTCGGGATCATGGATCCTGACGATGCTGGCGGAACACTGGCAGTCTGACTGCCAGGGTCTTTATCTGGCGGTCAGACCGCCACAGCAGCGGTCATAATGAGGCCCATAGTCAGCAACATACTGACCAACTGCATACACATCTGCACTCATTTCAACCATTCATTTAAAGCTCGGAAACAGTTGCAGATTATTCAGTGTGATAAGAAAGTACCAGTTAAAGCCCTGATACAGGAGGTTTCAACACATTGGAACTCAACCTATTATATGTTGCAACATCTGTTTTAGCAGTACAAACAGATCATAGACTATGTCATTCTAAGAGGAAAGGATGCAATTGAGAAAGCCATGATCATGGATGCGGACAAATGGGGCTTAGTCAATTGCCTGACACAGATGCTGCTCCCTTCTGATGTTTTCACATGGGAAATTAGCAAGGAGTACAGTACAATGGGCCAAGCTATCACGTTATTGCATCTGCTACAGGAGGAGCTAAAGAAGATGTCTAAAAGGTTCGCATTTGGGGGTGCAAACCAAAACCCAGAAGCGCCTAAGCTATCGCTTGACTTGCCATGCAAGTTACCTGAACTAGGCCTGCCGCCTGTGGTCAGTATAGAGGGGAGGTAGGGCTGCACCAAAAAAACTAGTGTTGCCACCTCCTCTTTGCTGAAGATGGGGCGAGGCTGCATCCCTTGGAGGTGCCGCCACCCACAAGGTAGGCGGCTGGTGCTATGATCCGCCATGGTGCCTGGTGGGGTGGGGTGGGGTGGGGTGGAGAGAGAAGGGAAGAAAAAGTGATTGAAAGAAGGAAGAAATAGCAAAAATAAACAGAAATTCCCCAAAACAGGCAAGAAATAAAACAACGAAAATGTAGATTGAATATAAGAGAGGCTAATAAAATAAATAAAAACGGGGTTAGATAGTTAAGGAAGTGGAGGATTAAATGGAAAAATAGGCCCAGCACCATAAGCAGAGTGAAAAACAAGATGGATGTGCCCTTGTGACCAGCATGGTGCCTTTCGTGCATGATTTCCAATGTGATTATGTGTGCCGCGTTGCGTTTGATTGGTGCTACAGAGAACTCCGCCCTCTCGCGGAACTCCGCTTAGCGCGGCAGAGTTTTTTTGCAACTTTGTTCCACGTAGAGCGACTCTGAGCACTCTGACCACCCCTAATAAGGATCTGAATTAAGTTTCTAGCTATAGGGGTTTTCATAGCCATGAATTTCACAGTGTTTGCATGAGTGAGGGAAAACAGCCATGCTTCATTTAAGCAAATATATTTGCATGTCCAAACCTTCTTCAGTGCTCGATATTGCTATTACTGATTTGTACAAAGAAGTGCTTAGCATTACTTGACGTCAAGAGAGGGAGCTCCATGTAAGGTAATACTGCATTTATGCCAGGTGTGCTGCTTTGTGTGACAGTTTGATACATATGCCATCTGGAGTCACTCTGTATTGCCTTGTGTGTCAAAAGTCATCTACATATTGCAAATAAAGTTTGATATTGATATGTACCTTAACAAAGTTATCTACTTTACCACACACAGATAATACATTAACACATACGTATGGGCCCTCCGATCTCCAGTTCCATATAGTTCACAACATCTGCTTCAACAGATATGAAAACTCCCCAAAGATGTTTGATTTGAGAGATGGAGTGCTCCTCATAGGCCGCCTAGCTGACCTGGTGGATACGAATACCCACCCAGGCAACCCTCTCTGCCTGTCTGTCCCGCAACTCTTCAGGAGTCAGACCCTTGTATGACACACTGCTACCTGCCTTGGAAACCCTCCCTCTGGACATAACAGGCCCACCCACTATACCATTGTGATTGCTCTGCGTCTCCTCCTCCTCACCTTCATCCTCGTCCTCTATATGCCCCTCAGCTTCCTTGGCTGTTACCCAGGCCCTCAGTGCCTTTTGAAGCTCCTCCTTCCTGGCAGTGCTCTTAATGGGACAGGCAAGATCTTTACAGAACTGTTTAAGTTGGGCAACTGTGTAACTCCCCAGTTTCCCTAAATCAAAAGCAGCTCCAGCTGATGCATCTCCAGATCGAGACAGGATGAAGAGTTAAAAGTGCAAAGTTACAAAGGCAGAAAACAACTTCCCAAATGGAGTTCAGAAGTCAATCAAGGATTACCACCAAATGGAAGTAGGGAAAAGTCCAAAAAAGAGAAAAAAGCCAATATCACCAAGACAAGTAGTATGTGGTCACGTAGTGCTCTGCACTGAAAACAGTAGTGTATACTTAATCACTGTATGTCAAATACAAATACAAGTCCAATCCCACCTCTGCCACCAATGTTAGAAATGGGGCCTTTGGTTGGCAGTCAGGTTACCCCCTGTCCAAGCAAGGACCCTCACCCTAGTCAGGGTAGAGGAGAATCACACTCAGTTAATCTCTGCTCACCCCCTTGGTAGCTTGGCACAAGCAGGCAGGCTTAACTTCAGAGACCAGGTGTAAAGTATTTGTACCAACACACACAGTAATATGGTAAAAACACCACAAAATGATTCAACACAGGTTTAGAAAAATAGCTAATATTTATCTAAACAAGACCTAACGGCAAAAATCCGACATACACAATTCAAGTTATGAATTTCTAAAGATTAAACAAAAAAATAGTGCTTAAAAACACAAAATGCTTCGATGAGGTGATAACACGGTGTTGTGACGGAGTCGTTCCCAACAATCCCACCCCAATGGGGCCGGGTATGGAGTCAAGCAGACCCCCAGGTACAGTACCTTAGTAAAATGTGAAAACAAGTCAGTGAGCAAAGTCAGGGATTGCGGTGTCACTGAGTCTGAGTTGGCATCAGTTCCAGTGCTGTGGGGTGAAGAAGCAGAGGCGTCACAAAGAGGCATCGGGTTCTTGCTGCGGAGCGGTGGAGGTGAGGTGGTGTTGGTGCGAAGCACTGAATCCGCGCACTTCAGGCACAGTTGATATCCACGGTCATGACGTGGTACGGTGACTTCCATGGAGTCACGAACTTCAGTGGGGTCACAGCGATGTTGGGATCATGGAGTCGGTTGCAGGCAGCGTCACAGGACTCAGCAGTGGCATGGGTCTGGAGAAGTCCAAAGACGGTTTTCTTGGATTTTCACCAGCTTCTCCTTTCAGCGGCCCAGGGACTGGATAGGGCACCACTTGTCAGGGCAGGAGTCTCAGCAGAGAGTACAGGTGCTGGTAGGGGAAGTCTTTGATGGCCCTGAGACTTCAGAACAGGGGGCAAGCTCAGTCTAAGCCCTTGGAGATTCCTCTCAAGCAGGAATCCACAACAAAGTCCAGTCTTTGTCCCCTTTCACAGGCAGAAGCAGCAACTGCAGGATAGCTCTCCAGAGCACAGTCACAGGCAGGGTAGCACTTCTCCTCAGCTCTTCAGCTCTTCTCCTTGGCAAAGGTTCCTCTTGATTCCAGAAGTGGTCTAATTTTGAGGGGTTTGGGGTACTCTTCTTATACCTCTTTCTGCCTTTGAAGTAGGCCTACTTTAACCCCTTCGTTGCCCGGCCTTTTCCCCCTCCTGTGCCAGGCCTTTTTTTGGCTATTTGGGGCAGTTCACGCTTAGGCCCTCCAAACTTTTTGTCGACATAAGCTAGCCAAGCCAAATTTGTGTCCTTTTTTTCCAACATCCTAGGGATTCTAGAGGTACCCAGACTTGGTGGGTATCCCTGAAGGAGGCCAAGAAATTAGCCAAAATACAGTGAAAAGTTCGTTTTTTAAAAAACAAATGGAAAAAAGTGGCTGCAGAAGGCTTGTGTTTTTTTTCCTGAAAATGGCATTAACAAAGGGTTTGTGGTGCTAAAATCACCAGCTTCCCAGCTTTCAAGAACAGGCAGACTTGAATCAGAAACACCAATTTTTTAACACAAATTTGGCATTTTACTGGGACATACCCCATTTTTACACTTTTTTGTGCTTTCAGCCTCCTTCCAGTCAGTGACAGAAATGGGCGTGAAACCAATACTGGATCCCAGAAACCTTAACATTACTGAAAAGTAGACAAAATTCTGAATTCAGCAAGGGGTCATTTGTGTAGATCCTATAAGGGTTCCTACAGAAAATAACAACTGAAAAAGAAAAATATTGAAATTGAGGTAAAAAAACAGCAAATTTTTTCTATGTTTTACTCTGTAACTTTTTCCATCAATGTCAGATTTTCAAAAGCAATATACCGTTACGTCTGCTGGACTCCTCTGGTTGCGGGGATATATAGGGCTTGTAGGGTCATCAAGAACCCTAGGTACCCAGAGACAATAAATGAGCTGCACCCTGCAGTGCATTTTCATTCTATACCGGGTATACAGCCCAGGCTTTGAAGGGCATTCGGGGCAGTACATCCGGCTCTCCCTCCGGATTAATCTTCGGGCACATACTCTACATTTCTTTGTGGGCAAGTCTTTTTTGGGAGTGGGAGGAATGTGATCTGGAAAGTGCCGATCTTTCAATCTAGCTACATCCTCCACCACTTCTACTCTAGGAACTCTTGCCTGTTCCACCACAATAAGGCTTTCTATCACCAACTCCTGAAATTTAGCAAATGTCATCCTTGACTCAGGTGAACAATCCTTGAATACAATAAAGGCATTAACAGTTGCCAAATTAAATAAATGTAGGGCCAACTTTTTATACCACACGTAAGACTTACGAAGAGCAGTGTAAGGTTCCAACCTCTGATCTACTCTATCAACACCACCCATGTGCCTATTGTAGTACAAAATGCACGCAGGTTTGCACACTTCTGCAACCTGACCCCAAACAGTCACAGGGGAAGTACTTTCATCATGGATGGTAGATAGCATGTACACATCCCTCCGGTCTGAAAATTTCAGAGCTAGCAGCTCATTATTCCGCAAGGCACTGCACTGTCCCCTCTCAAGCCCACAAATATTGCTCTGCATAAAAATTAGTCTGCTCCACAATCTCTTCCAAAAATACATCGTCCATAAACAAGTGAAATAAATGGACAGGCAAAAAGTTTTCCGTATTAACTCTACACCCTGGGAGACCAGTAAATGCAGGTAACTGTGGCTGCTCCATGTGTGGGGCAATCCAGGTGTCAGGTCTTCTAATGGGAAACCCTTCAGCCCCAGGCTGCTGCACTCTTGGCACATCAATGTCCCCCTCTACAACAGGCCCTTCATCTGCACTGAGATTAGCTTCCTCATCAGAAGAATACTCTCAGACAGAAAACTCACTTCCAGAATCTCCCACTTCCTCCTCTGCCTCAGATGCAGAGTCAGTCTCGTAATCATGGTCTGAAGACGACTCAAAGAGCATGCCAACAACCTGCTGAGCGGTCACTCTGCGGCTAGCCATGATCCTCACTAACAACAAATGGATTGCCAACAACAACTAGCATTAAAATAAGTAATAAACAAAGTGTAGCTTTATCACAAAGAGTTATGTACTAAAAAAAACTATACCACTCACTTGCCTGAAAAAGCTACTCACCAAGCAACTACTCTGCACAGACACAGCAATCACCAATGATATCCCACTAAAAAGAAAAAAGCAAATTAGACATATGACAACACAAATATCATTGTGCTCAAATCTAAGTACAATTTCACACACAATACTGCATTTAGTACACCACCTACAAACATGTCATTCATGTATGTCAACAATACTCCTTTGGAGTAAATTGCTTTCACTTACCTAAAACATGCAACTATGCAAACCGCAGGACAACTACTGCCAAAACCGCAAGGATCCACAGCAAAGGAAGCAAAAGCGTTGAACTAGAAGAAATAAATTGTTATAATCACAAATTCCAATACTTCGCCAGTTGACAAACACCCCACCACCAAGAACTTAGAAATTGTCCCTGGTACCTAAGTGGATTCTGCCCCCCTCGGGGGCAGATGGGCGTAAAGAAAAATTGGACAATCTGCCCCCAAGGGGGGCAGAAATGGGCAACAGCTCTGTGCCCCCTTTATGGGGCGACCCTTCCCAAAGGGGGCACCCCCAGCACAAAACAAAAAAAAGGGAACAAAAAAAAATAATCCCTGGCGTATTGGTGGTTTCTGCCCTCCTTGGGGGCAGATGGGCCTAAAAAATAGGCCCATTTGCCCCCAGGGGGCAGAGATGGCCAATAGGAACTTTCCCCACTTTGGGGGGGGCGACCGTTGCCCGAGGGGTGCCCCCAAACACACACCACACACACCACACAATCCCTGGCGCCTAGAGTGCTTCGACCCCCCCCGGGGGCCAGATCGTCCAAAAACATGGCTGGTCTGCTCTCGGGGGGGCTGAAACAGAAAAAAAAAATATCCCCCCAGGGGAGTGACCCTTGCCCAAGGGGTCGCCCCCAAAATAAACATATAAAAGTAAATCCCTGGTGTCTAGTGGATTTTGCCCCCCCCTGGGGGCAGATCGGCCGTAATATCGGCAATCTGGCCCGGGGGGGGGGCAAAATACTAAATAAAATAGACCCCCGGGGGGCGACCCTTGCCCAAGGGGTTGCCCCCAAAATAAACTTATAATAAACAAATCCCTGGTGTCTAGTGGATTTCGCCCCCCCCGTGGGCAGATCGGCCGAAAAATCAGCAATCTGCCCCCGGGGGGGGGGCAAATACTAAATAAAATAGACCCCCGGGGGGGCGACCCTTGCCCAAGGGATTGCCCCCAAAATAAACAATAAACACAAAATCCCTGGTGTCTAGTGGATTTCGCCCCCCCCCCCCCCCGGGGGCAGATCGGCCGAAAAATCGGCGATCTGCCCCAGGGGGGGCGAAATACAAAAAAAATAGCCCCCCAGGGGGGTGACCCTTGCCCAAGGGGTCGCCCCCAAAAGAAACTTTTATTTACAAAGAAATCCCTGGTGTCTTGTGGATTTCGCCCCCCGGGGGCAGATCGGCCGAAAAAATCGGTGATCTGCCCCCAGGGGGGGGGGGGGGGCGAAACACTAAATAAAATTGACCCCGAGGGGGCGACCCTCGCCCCCAAAAGACACAAAGAAAACAAAATCCCTGGTGTCTAGTGGATTTCGCCCCTCCCACCCTGGGGGCAGATCCGGCGAAAAATCGGCGATCTGCCCCCAGGGGGGGCGAAATACTAAAAAAAAATTGCCCCCAGGGGGGAGACCCTTGCCCAAGGGGTTGCCCCCAAAAGAAACATACCCCCAAAAATCCCTGGTGTCTAGTGGAGCTTCCTGCTCCACGATCGCGGGCCGTGCCCACGATCGTGGAGCAGGAATCTAGTGAAAACAGGCACAGGGGTTTTGACGTCTGATGGCGCTGACGTCATCAGATTGCCGGGGGGGGGTCGGGGGTGGAAGGGGAAGGGCTTCCCCTTCCATCCCCACCTTGGGGGGGTGGTTGGAATGCACAGGGGGGGAGCACTAGCGCTCCCCCCAGTTCCCGTGCCTTGGACGAGGTGACCTCGTCCAAGGCACACGGGAACTGTAGCCTTGGATGAGGTCACCTCGTCCAAGGAACAGAACCGGTTAAACTATTGTTTATGAGATCCTGCCTTGCCCAGGCCAAGCCCCAGACACATACCAGGGGGTTGGAGACTGCACTGTGTGAGGGCAGACACAGCCCTTTCAGGTGTGAGTGACCACTCCTCCCCTCCCTCCCAGCACAGATGGCTCATCAGGATATGCAGGCTACACCCCAGCTCCCTTTGTGTCACTGTCTAGAGAGAGGTGCAAACAACCCAACTGTCAAACTGACCCAGACAGGGAATCCACAGGGCTACTAACAGGGTTTACAGGGCTACTAATGTGGGTGGCACAACCAGTGCAGCAGGCCCACTAGTAGCATTTGATTTACAGTCCCTGAGCACCTCTAGTGCACTTTACGAGGGGCTTACTAGTAAGTCAAATATGCCAATGATGGAAAGCCAATTTACACATACATTTTACATAGGAGCACTTGCATTTAGCAGTAGATAGCAGTGGTTAAGTGCCCAGAGTGACAAATACAGCAAACACTAAATCCAGCATACAACAACAACCTGGGAAACAGAAGCAAAAAGTTAGGGGAAACCATGCCAAGGATGCCAAGTCTAACAGGTAGCATTGCTCCCACTCCACTGACCTTTCGGATCTTTTGTCTCCCTGGCTGAACTTTTCCCCTGCAGCTACTATCAATGGCAGGAAGTGTTTCATCAGCCAGATGAGACAGCCAACCTCTCCAGCAGTAAAGTTTGTACCTCTTCCCTTCCCTGACATTGCCCGATTACGCAAGCCCTACCTAAACCTTAACCTACTAAACCAAGAATTATAACCGCTTAAACTCCAACTATACCTAACCAATTCTTACCCCATAATGCACAAACACCCAACAATACAAATGCAATTAAAAAGACTAAAAAACAGCACTTGGGCAATAAAACTACACAAAATATATTTGACTGGGACAGATCAGACATAAACTACTCCACAAACAGCCACAACTCTCCTCCAACCTCTCCACACACTCCAAAAACCACCAGCACCAACCAAGAGTCACGCAATGGTGCTAATACATTAGTTCTGACCTGTGAGCCAGTTCAACCTGTGCAACAGAGGTGATGCGCCGTTTCCTACCTGGGCAACAGAGGAGATGCACCTGTACAACAGAAGATGCGCAGCTTCTGCTAGAGCAACACCTTAGGCCACCTTCCAAGAGCCCCGTACTGTGGTGGCACTACTTGGCAGGGTAGACTGACAGAAGGCAGAGTGCAGGTGCAGAAACAGGGTGTTTGGACGTCTTTTGTGTCCCTGAGACCTCATTTCTTGAGGCTAGCCAGCTTGACCTTGGAGTATCTGGGTTCAAGGGATGCAAGAGCAGTCCTAATCACTTGGCCAGAGGAACAGCAGGCAGTAGGGCAACAAGGCAGGTCTCCAAAGCTGATTTCTCCCACAATATGATTCATATGAGTTCCCAGGGGATACACCTGGATGTCAGCCATAGCCAAATGTGCAATAAAAGATTGATCCTGGACCCTCTCCCCCACTCATATAGTGCCTATTCAGCCCAATCTCTCTCTTTCTGAGATACGTCCAAGTCCCTTCCTTGGGATCTATCATAGATTCCCCAAACACTTTGGGAAGCACAGAGACAGGCTGGATCTCCCACACTCCAGTGTATGTTCTATCCAGCTTGCAGCTTTGCTGGACTATCAAACTCAGGCCCTCATTTTGAGACTGGTGGTAAAAACCGCCTACGGCCACGGTGCCAGCCGCCAAAAGACCATCGCCGCGGCTACCAGCCGTCCGGCGTATCATGACCACAGCCGGATTTCGGCCAGAAGAATGGCAGAAATCCGGCTGTGTCCATGCCGGCGGATTGCGATAAGGTGGCGCTGCTTCCACCAGCAGCGCCATGCCAGTAGACTGCCACCAGCCATATTATGACCTATAAAACGGCCTGGCAGTGGTGGCAGCAGCGCCTCGTCCCGTCTCCTGCCAGAGGACCCCCGGAACACAGATAATTCGGGTCTCCGACAGAGGAGGGTGTGTGTGTGAATTTTGTGTGTGCGTGGCGGCAGGTGTGTGTTGCGTGTTGAATGCGTGTGTGAATGTATGGAGGTGTGAGTGCGTGTCTGTTGTGTCTGTTGTTTAATGTGAATGTGTGCATGCGTGTATGTATGAAAGTGTGTGCGGATGTGTGTGAATGGATGTACGATATATGCATGCGTGGATGCATGTGGGAATGGGTGTGTGTGTGTGTGTGTGAAGGGTGGGTGTGTTTGTAGAGGGGGGTAGAGGGGCTTTGGAGAGGTGGGGAGGGCTAACTGGAGGGGGAGTGGGGAGAACCCTACTGCCATGGCTGTCGGAGTGCTGAAGCCAACCTGCCAATGTCATAATATGGCGGTAAGTAGCGCCAGCCTGTTGGCAGTACTTACCGCCATATTATCGCCGACCGCCGGGGTCGTAATGACCCCCTCAGTGTGTTGGGATTCCTCTACCTGTCATGCTTTACCCAGGCAGCCATGACCTTACCCGAAAAGGAATCCAAGGTCCTTTATGTTACGTAGCAGTACATGCACTTCTGCACTGAGTGTACAGTTGTAGCACATTCAGTGCCCTGTAATGTAATCCACATGTATTGTGCTACCCCCAGCATGTTGACATGCAGCACACACATTCATTCTACGCACACTGTCCAGTACTACAGTCCTTTGTACTGAACTAGAGTGTGTCACTTTGATCACACACTACCAGCATGCACGCATTAGCCATGTGCAGATTGTTCCACATTTCACCCTATATGTTGTGTATATCTTGCATGGGCACATGTATTCAGCACATGATTTTCTCACACACACACTTCCAGATCAACCTAATGTTGTGTAAGAGTGAGTTGAACACACAGCAGAAGAACTTTAGGTGAGATGAGAGAGCCAGTAGGCCTCACACCAGTGAACCAGGGTAGAATAGTCATGTTCACCACAACTGATCACTACACGGTATACTGCCACCCCAACACATTTGCTGTTTTGGTGCTAGCAAAGGCAGTGGTATACCACAACCATGAGGGTAGCTCTTTGGGTACCCCTCCTGGTCCAGCAACACTGCAACCCATGACACAGTTCTATGTAATGGCATACACACATATTCCTTGTTCCCCTATGGAAATATAGCAACATTAGTGATCCAATATAGTTGGGCACTCAGGGAAGAGGTGTACAACTCTTACCATGCGGGAAAAATGTCTAAACCATCGTTCAGCATTTCATATATTTGTGTATGTCCACAGTTATGTGTGCTTGGATTATACATACATGCTTCATATATTACACATCTCTGTAGTCCTGAAGTGATGTAATGTTTGGCAAACATCTCCCTTTTCTTACTTTTCAGAAAAATGTCACTCATTGCTACTTTGGAAATTTAGTATGATTTGGCACGGGCCTTTGACACTCTTTCCATTGCTCTGCAAAGCATGGTAAATGTGTATTGTATAAAGTGTGGGCAAATGTAGACTACATATCAATCAACCCTGGAAAGGTGTTACAGGTTTACTGTTTTTTGGGTGCCCACACATGCATGAATGCATTCTTTACAAATGTAATTTTGAAATCTACACTTGATACTAGGGGCCAGATGTAGAAAGCTTTTTGCATGGTGCAAACTGTGAAAATCGCAGTGTGCGCCATGCAAAAAGCCTTTTGCAATGCACAATCACAATTTGCGAGTCGGTACCGACTCGCAAATTGTGAATGCAACTCGCAAATAGGAAAGGGTGTTCCCTTCCTATTTGCGACTCGTATCACTATGCTAAATTGCTTTGTGACCGCGAATGCGGTCGCAAAGCAATTCGCAGTTACCACCAGTGTCACACTGGTGGTAACCCATTGACAAAAGGGAAGGGGTCCCCATGTGACACCTTCCCCTTTGTGAATGTTGCCATTAAGAGTTTTTCAGAGAAGGCGGTGGTCCAATGGACCACTGCCTACTCTGAAAAACCGAAACCAAAAGGTTTTGTTATTTTTTTATTTTGCAACTCGTTTTCCTTTAACGAAAACGGGCTGCAAAATAAAAAAAAAACTGCTTTATTTAAAAAGCAGTCACAGACATGGAGGTCTGCTGACTTCAGCAGGCCACCATCCCTGTGAGTGCAGGGACTCGCTATGGGGTCGCAAAATGCGACCCACCTCATTAATATTAATGAGGTGGGTCTTTGCGACCCCATAGCGACTCGAAGTCGGTGTATGAGACACCGTACTGCATCCGATTTTGCGAATTGGAAATTGCGAGTCGCACCGAATCGCAATTTTCGATTTGCAAAATCGGACTTTGCTACATCTGGCCCTAGATCTTTGGCCATGACAAATGTCTCTCATGACCTATGATAGTATCTGCTGCAAAATGTGTTCTAGCAAAGTGCTGGCAGTATACATGCTAGTCCATATGTGAAACACACATCAATTAGAAAATTGCCTCAGGGTTTGACATACTGTGAGATTTATGATCTGTCATACACTGAGTGTCACATTTACTAACAATTTGATACAGCAGAACACAGAAATGGAGCTTGGAGCTTGCACTGCACTGCTTAGGGGAGGGAGGACAAGAATGACCCTTATCTATGTAGATATGTGGCAATCCTGCCCACTCCCTTTCATGCAGTACACTCCATCACATTGGCTTGCTGAATGGATATTTTCTTAATTGGAGTTATGCCCCCATGTTTATCAGCAGAAATCAAGATTCATACATGTTTAAGCCTAAATCTAGTTGAAAAGATGTGAGTGAATATATATATGTTCCTTGACATTTACATAAACACAACACAGTGGATGAGTTCAGAACAAATATTTATTGGATGATAACTTCACATGTTTTCTGGCATTATAATCAAAATTTTCATGTAATTATGCAAACAAATTATTACCTACTCTTTGGTTCTGTCTCCACTTGCCTGCCATTGCATGCTGTTTGTCTGCATCATTTTCATTATCTCTTCCAGTTTGTGTGGGATTTCAGTCTCATAGTCCAATGGCACATTGTTTTTTAAACAGATTTAATGCAATATTGCACACACTAAGATAATTTTGCATATCGTAGCAGGCGAGTACAGTAGCCTTCCCCATGATTTAGCTAGGCAGCAGAACCAGGAATTTAGGACCCCAAACATTCGCTCAACAGCATTCCTTGTTTTGGTCAGAACAGAGTTGATTCCCCAACCCCCTGTCTGTGGAATGTGGAATGGGGTCATGAGCTGTGACTGCAGCCCATATCACTGAAAAGTGGAAAAAACAACAGTCAATAACTTTGTACATTGTTACTTAGACATAACTGATTATGTGTGTCATATGTGAAGGCAAACCCATGCATATTTCTTTACCTTTCACCAGATATGTCTTAGGTACTGTTGACCATTGCTTTACACATGTATGTTCAACTCATATGTGTCATTGCACATATTGTCCATGGTGTGAAACATACAACACATCAACATGTTAACTTTCATGTTTAGGCAGATTACTACGCTAAGTACATTCAACTGAATGAAGAGCTATATGAGATTTGCACCAATTATGTCTGCAAAGTATCAAATTTATGATTAGATTATCTTGCATACATTTAGTCATATATACATTGTGACAGTGCCAATGTGTTTTACGCACACATACATTTGTCATTTTGTCACCAATGATGTTCTTGCTTGACTGCATGACATTTGAACAGCCCTTGATTTGTTTACTTAATTTAGCATGGCTATTTGCTTAGTAAATGTAACCAATTTTCAACATGTTACATGGATATTTATATTGGATTTATTTATACACCAGTTAATACTTTTTGTTTGGAAAGTTGCCTTGCTGAACTTGGATTGACATAGGTATGGCAATATAGGCCTTTTCATACGGAACAACATGATGTAGATATAAGTAACTTTATACTACAGACCTGTATGCAACACTTTCTGTATTCACATGCACGTATGTGATTCTGTACTTACATGCCTTGATTCTGACATCACTAATTTAGCTCTGATTATAACTATAAGTACACTGTGATACCTTACCTTGGTTGCATGTCACCTATGTTGTTTCCTAGTGTATGACACTTTTTTTCACAACATATTTATTGACTGTGTCAGTTTTACATTGATGGACTGAGATGCAGGAAATGTAGGCAACTTAAGGCACTACATTGTTCATCTATAACACTGATGATGTACGTCAGTGTGGCTTATTATGTATGTGCATGTTTGGACCTAGAATGTTTGACTGCCTGAAAACTAGGTGAACTTTGTACTTTTGGTATCACATATGTACCTAGAGTTGACATTTACCAAGTTCTTTTTCCATTTGTGCTCCCAATACTTTTGTCAGCCTATAGATTTGCTGCCATGTATGACATATATACATAGGAACACATGACTTGTCCAATACCCATTATGTTAGTGGAACTTTAACTAATAATCCAGACTTGAAACACCATTGCACTTTACATACATCTCACACGTAGCTAAGATGTATCACGTCTACTGATATTGAATTTAATGGGCTGATTTGTTCAACTTTGCAGAAAATGTGGTTCTGTCCACTCAGACAGTGAGTGTGAGATGACACATTACTTCTCGGTGTGGTATTTTTCCTACTTTCATTGGAATGGGGCGATGGGACATCACTGACTATGCATTGGAGTAAGTTATTCCCACTATGTGCACATGACACAAGATCCAGACACAAACATAGAGATGGCTATCATGTCATACATTACAACTTTTAAGTTGGTATGCTATATATTTCTGCTTTCCTCATCAATAAGTAGGGCATTCCCATGTGTGCTTCCTGGAATTTTTGCAAGAACATTGCCTAATGGTCCACTGTGACTTGTGCGTTGACAAAGTATTTTAGCTTTTTGCAGTTTCCGCAATCAATGGCACCAAGCACATTAAGGAATACAGCAATGTTGTAGAAGCCTTGCTTGGTATTCAGTTATTGTTGGGATGGTTTTGGGGAAGAGAATGTATTGAGATGTGAGTTGTATGATGGCATTCAAAACTGATGAGAGAAAGGCAAAAACAGCCAGTTTGGCTGTTGTGATTTGAAAGGATCCTGATGCCAACATGTGGCGCACAGCCCTCAATTTTACATATGCTGGGATGACATTGGTCCTTGCACTAGCTGGCTGGAGACTTGGCCCAATCTTCTCCAACAGTTCCATGACTGACTCCCTTGTCAGTCTGTGGAACTACATGGACTCCTCCTCCCTGAGGTCAATGAGGGATATGCATTGCTGGAAAACATGCTCCTTCCTCCTTCACTGCCTACATGGCTAGCTACTCCCAGTGGCCATCTGATGACCTCCATGGCATAGTTGAGCTTGCCAGAGTGTACAGTGATGGTTGGGTATTTGTACTATGGCCACTGCTTCATTTCCTATGCATCATTTGCTGGTGCACAACAATTCTGGTGCATTTCTAGGTTTCCCTTGCACTATTCCAGGGGTATACTCATATCACTGCATTATGGTTGAGTTGCAGGGCAACTCCTACAATTCATATATTAATTCCTGCGTAATGCAGCTGGATTCAGCACAGCTTTTACCATTACGCAATCCTTAAAAAACAAAACATTTTTGTAGACGCGTCATTTTTTAAATATGACTTAATGCTCGCGCCAACCTTGCATCAACACTGAAGCAAGGCCAGCACAACTCATTCATAAATATACCACTATGTGTGTAGTATAGTTACCTATAGGGACTTTCAGTCAGACTTCATCTATTAATCTGTGGTTCACATTCACATTTGTTTCCACCCACTTGAGCATGCATCAAGGGGCAATGTGTAAGCCTACTGCAAACTTTGGCTGACTTCAGTATGAATTATGGTATGCTACCTTTCACAAGGAGCACACCCACAAACAAAGTTATTCCCTTTAGAACCATGGAGTATTATGGTAATGTGTGCTTTCTAAGACCAATAAAACTTTTTTCCTTTAATCAGTTTCTTTTTTTAGATTTGTGAGGGCCTGGCAACTTTCCTAACGATAACGTTTTTCAAGGAACATGACAAAACACAAGGAGAATTGCCAAATTGCTTTTGGTCAATGGCAAACCTATTGGCTTTTGCTGTCTTAAGTTTCCACCAGCCCTTTGCTGCATGAAGCATTTCTGAGATGTCCATAAAAACTCAAAATGTTTATGAATGGTAGAAATACTTTGCACATTTTAGCTACTGCCACTGGACTCTAAATGAGCATGTAGATTTGGTAGGACATTTCTATTTTTGCAATACTTTAAAAACTTTTTTGATTTTGTATAAATGCAAGATACATCCTTATATTCGCTCGCATTCTGCACATGGCCAATTGTCTGCTCTTTCATTTGCAAACATTCTATCACTGCAGCAGCTGTCGTGGAAGATTTCATTTCTTGCTAATATACATCAGCTGTCTGCCATTTAAAAATCATCATCCTTTACACGACTGCTCTTGGGTAGTAATTATGGGCTGCAGGGACATCATCTGATCACATTTTTTGGGAGTATCTATTTGCATTTAGAATGTAATTTCTATCTTTAAATTTGGAGAGAAGGCTGCTCTGAATCAAACTGCCCAATTGTAACCTTCTATTTTCATTATTTTCATAGGACATGGCATTTACAAGAGCCTAAGGGCCTCATTGCGAATATGGCGGTCCTCGGACCACCACACTTGCGTTGACAGTCGGATCGCTCCAGACAGTCCAACTGCCCAATTGCAACCGTGGCGGGCAGACCTGCCAGTGCACCACCGTCCCAGCCAGGAACATGGTTCCCGATGGCATGATGATGGTCAGAGTTGTACTCAGCGCTGCATGGCTGATTGCTACTCCCCTCACCGTCAGCCTTTCCTTAGTGCTCTGACTGGCACGGAAAGGCTGGTGGGGAGCGTGTGCCTGGGGCCGCAAGGGGGCCCCTGCACTGCCCATGCCCATGCACTGTCTGTGCGCATTCCGAGGGTGCTGATCGGCCCCCTCAGTGCTACGAGATAACACTCAGCTCCTTTAAGGGAGACAAGTGCTGTCTCAGCACTGTTCCTGCCGGTCTGACCGGTGGGAGCACTCTATTGCAAAGTTCCCACTTGTCAGACTGGCAGGAACATTGTAATACGGCAGTGGCATCCTCCCCCTGAGTTTTACAGTCCTATGGTGGACTGTCAAACTCTTAATGAGGCCCTAAATCTGGTGTCTGAGCACGGAATGAGCTTTTAGCAGTGCGTGCAATTAAGATCAGCTGGACCTGGAGGGAAGCACTGAGGAAAAGTATTTTAGAATTGATTTAGCCTGCTAGATGAGTAATTATGAGTTTAAAACACTCATTATAGCCTTAGCCTTATTCTTTTTTTGCATAGTGGTGGCATTAGGCTATAATAGTATGTGCCAGGAAAAATATAATGGGTCCTTTTTAAAAAGGTAAATTTACATGTGAGTAAATCTACATGTGTAAATTTACCCTAGCACGTTGCAGTAAATCTACTACTTTTGCTATTCACCATTTCCTAATGTAAATTTACTACAAAGTGCAGACTAGCATGTTTCCAACCCTGAAACAAGTGTGAATCAAATACAGCCAAAAATGACACTGGAGTAAGTCCAGCGCCACACATGGAAAAACCACTGACACAGCAACATCTTCCCATATAAAATAAAGGAGATAGAGACTTAAAATAGAAACCCCCATAGAATATAATGGTTAGGTAAATTAATTTAGTTTTGTTTTTATAAATATTTATCAATGTAATTTATTGTTAAATATTATTTTATGAGAAAATATTTAAGAATGTTTTAGCTTAGGAACTGTAGCTCATTTTTTAAAATACTTAATTTAGTTCAAATTAATTTTATGCATAACTATATTTTGAATACAGTATAAATAAATATAAACATTACACTTTAGGTGGGACTGTTTTAGTAAATCTTTGATCATTTTAATTTCATATATAGAAATGAATCACATATTTAATTCAAAATAATGTTAGTGTAAAATTACCACTAATACCTTTTCACATATAGGCATAGTTCTTCACCACCAGTGCAGAGAACTCTCTGTGGTAAAGTATGCGGAAAGTTTAACAGATTCATTTAACGTTTTTCAAAAGTTATATAATTGTCATGCTAAATATTAATGTAAGTTATTGTATATATTTATTTAATTTATTGATTTATTTAATTAAATATTTATTTTCTATACAGAGCATGATACAACAAATCCTATAGAACTATTAGGTTAATTTTGAATTAAATATTTAACTTATTTTATTAAATTTAAATTATTTTCTTTTGAAGATTTAATACATGTAAATTCCAACCAAAGGGAAAATGTTTATATTTACTTATTATGTAGTGAAAAATTACAAAATGTTTTGTATAGAATTAATTGTATTTTTTAAATATATTACATTCCTTTTTATATTTAAAAGAGGTTATCAAAATAGTTTAATATAAAATAATATTTAGTTTGCATTTGAATATAAATTTTAACATTACATTAAATTAACATCTCTCTTTATTAAGTCAAAATTATATAATTTATTTTCACATTATTTCCTGTGCGGTTCTATGTAAGTCCTTATCCCCATTATTTTCTATGAAATGGTGTTGCAGTACCAATAGTTTATCATGTGAGATTACTCCAGGTCTGAACTGGGGTACATTTACCACATTTTGGGGCATTTTTTGGTCGTAGTAACTCTAGAAGTGCACTTTGCGGATAGCAGTGAGCTTACCAATTTGTGGGATGCTGTCTCTCCCTCCCTAAAATTTCCTCCCTCCCATTTAGCAGTTAGTATTACTAGCCATCCCCCTGTTGCTTCCCACATTTACTACTAAGTAATGAGCGTACTTTTTTTTGTAAGTCATTTTTATTACGTTTTATCAGAATATTACAGCCACACATATGTATCACAGTGCATGTCATAAAAAGAAACATTTCAATGTGGCTCATAGCAGGACGGTCTACTTTCAGCAGTCGTGTGTGGGTTCATTGAACATCAATATACAGTAATAGTCTATGAGTGAAGACGGAAGAGTGACTGTTTGTCATGTCATCTGGAGAATGTTAATGGTACAAGAGGAAACAAAGTAACATTCTTATTTAACTGGTTGGGGCCAAACTGAGGATGAGAGGGAGAGGTGGGAATGGCAGGACATAATGACAGTCAAGATTAAACTAGCAGAGAGGAGGAGGGGGTTTGAGGGGCATTAAGAGTGGTCTATTCTGAGCAAACTTGTCATAATAGTGTACTTTATGCAGAATAAACTGGATCTCTGGCTATGAGAAGGGATAGTGAACAATGCTGGCACACCTATGGGAGTAGCTTGTCATTCTTCGTATATTGATTGAATTCCAGTAACAGAGTTGTTCAGTTTGGAGATATAGACTGTTGGAACAAGTGGTAGACTTCTTCGTAACAGAGAGCATCCTCCTCCTTTGCCGCCAATTTACGCACTGCCCCATACCAGGCCTCACAGTGGAGGGGGAGTTGGCGAGCACTAGTCGGGGGAGAGTGTGCCTTTATCAAGGAGGGCCAAGGATGCAAAGCAAGTGCTGACTTTGGAGCATTTACAGCATTTAAAAATGCCTAATGAGCATGCTTCTCAGCTATGGATAGTGGGCAACTCTATAATAATTTTCAGAACATCGTGGATCATTTTCGAATAATATTGAAGGGTCACGCAAGACCACAGCATGTGTTTTACGTCTTTGTCTGGGGCTTGGCAGGGTGGGCAGCTCACTTGTGCATCTGGGAAATAATGGTTGATTTGAGACGGGGTAAGGTATGTTCTGTGTAGAATGAAGAATTTTATATTTTTAAAGTCGGAACTTTGCAAGTCTTGCTGGTGGAACTTGAGGGTCTGCTGCCATTTGTTGTCATGCAATGTTCTTTCAAAGTCATCCTCCTATTTGTGCCGGAGGGAAGCCAGGGGATGCACCCACAAGTCCCTGATGGGTTTGTAGAGGCCAGTAATGAGATGGCTGCCATTTCCCATAGTAAGTGTGGTTTGTATGAATGAATGGGTAGTGGGGTCTGTATCTGTGGTGTGCCATAGAAGTTGGCATGTATGAACCATCTGCCTGTGAAGAAGGAATCGACATGGTGGTAGGTGGTAGTCAGTCGCTAATTGTTCAAAAGAAAGAAGGTGATTATCTACAAATTGGTCTCCTATGGTGAGGAGTGATTGGGCCACCAAGGTAACATATCCCACTGTGAATAGGTACCAGGGAACTGCGGGAGACCAATCAGTGGGCATGCTGGTACATACGTCAGTGCCCCTTTAGCTAAGCAGAATGTGTGGGAGATGCAGTTTCGGGTCACAGTAACCTGTAGTGGGGGGGACATCAGGAGCATGAACTTGAGGATCAAGCGACCCTGGACTGTGGCCAGAGGAAGGATTCCCGTGTCCCAGCTAGCCTCACCTATATATTGTTTGGCTGCCCATCGGGAAAGCCATTATAACTGTGCCACTAAATAATACGCTTTGAGCGAAGGTGCTCCTAGTCCTCCCTGGTCTAAAAGTAATTTTAGCTTCTAAAAGAGGGCCACCAAATTAAGCTTGAAAAGCCCCAAATTAAGCTTCCCAATAAAGTATCCAATTCCTGAAAAAAAGTGAGAAGTGGGCCAACTGGAAGACTGGCAAAGTAGTAGAGGAGTCGAGGTACCAAAGCCATTTTTGTTAGAGGTATTCGCCCAATTCATTTCAGCCGGAGTGTGATATAGCTGTATCCCTAGACAGCGATCCGCAGCACCAGACCAACATACGTGTGTGTCTCCCAGATAGACCTGTTTATGTTTCCCAGTTCCCTCACAGCCCAGTAACTGAGGCGAATGCTGACATAGTGTTGCGTATTGGAGTATGATCATGTATGACGTCTCGGAGGTCAATCAACAGATCGTCCAAATAGAGGGATAGTAAGTGGATCCTGTCTTCCAGCAGTATGCCACTGTTGCAACCCTCATCCTGAAATGTATGGCCAGGGGTTCCATTCCAAGGGCAAACATGAAGAGTGACAGAGGGCACCCCTGTCTGGTTCCCTGGTAGACTGGGAAGGAGGCTAAGACGGAGTGCACCGTGGAGGTTGGTTTGTTGTTTAATAATTGTGTGTATGCTTGCAATCTTGGGCCCATTCCTAGATGAGTGAGCACTTGAAAGAGGAAAGGCCATGCTAGGGTATCAAATGCTTCTTCCAGGTCTAAAATAAGGCACGCTGCCTGTGGAAACCATCCTTAAATGTGGTCTTGTACTTAAAAGAAACAGCAGATATTTTGAGACATGCTGCATCATGGGACAGAGCCATTTTTGTGTATATGTATAAGATCAGGAAGGGTGCGAGCAGACCAATCTGCAAGGATTTTCCCCAGTATCTTGCATTCTATGCCTAGGATAGTTATCGCACAATATGATGGGAGATGTGTGGGGTCCCTGCCCTGTTTGCAGAGAGAGACTAAAAGGGATTCCCTTATTGAGGGGGGGGGGTTCCCCAGCAGTCATAGCTGCCTTATAGAGCCCAGCCGGGTAGGGCACTCGGAGCCCTGAAATGGTGCTATAATAATCCAGGAGGAGGCCATCCAGTCCTGGTGTCTTGTTGCTGGCAAGGTTTCGAATGTCCTGGACCACATCCTCCAAGGTTATTCTTGCATTCAGGGCGTGGCTAGTGTCAGAGGACATACAGGGTAACTCAATCTTGTGCAAGAAACAGGTAGAATGATCCTCTTGTGAGTCTGGAAGGGCACTGTACAGTGTAGTGTAATCCTCATGGAAAGTTTGGAGGATTTTCTCCTGCGTGTAAACAGAGTGGCCTGAAGTAGTGAGCTTACATGTGTTAGCATCTCCCCATAGAAAAGAGGGGGGAGGTAGAGGTGGGAATGTACACTTGTAAGTTTGTGAATTGCATTTTGCAGTAAGTAATCAAGTTCAGTGACTACATGGGTCAGAAAAAGGGCAATGGAAAGATGTAATGGACTGCTGTAGATAAGATAGATAAACTAATTCCAGTGAAAAAAAGCAAGTGGGTTTGGGTTATGAGCCATATAGTGAGCACCAAATGCACGAATTCAAGCCAGGTCTCTTCCACAGCTTTGTGATCCCTGGTGTCTTAAGTTGGAGAAATGGTATTTTACCAACTTGAACAGGGGTGAATGTTTTTAGTCATTCGAACAATGAATGAATGTGTAAATATGACTGTAAATGTATCAGCATGTGTTGACATCATTCAAATAATCAACAAAATACAACAAACTAACAACACTAGGGTATTACAACAATGCTACTCACCAGACAATGCAATATGTTGAAATTCTCATGTACGTTCATTTTATAGTTGAGCCCTGAGCTGTTCTCAGTTTTGGTTGTACCCTTCTTGGAAAACTATCGAGGATATGACAGTGCAGATCATGATGATGAAGAGATTTGGTTTGTGCATTGAATTAGGGGGGAAGGTGAGAAATGATGCATCTTGGGAAATGACAGTATTGTTTGATGAAAAAGAGTCTCTACCTCTTACAATTACAAAGGCATGCCGATCAAATTAGCATAGTGTGACAAACAATTTATATTTAAAAAAAATATACAAAAAAAAAAACAACAAAGACCAAGAAACACAGAAATGCTATGTAATGATAACAGTTCATCCAATCCCAAATGAAAATACAGCACCAGGACAAGAGCCTCACAGTGGTCATATTCTAGACCCTTTCTTCGCAATGCAGTGTGTTCAATAAAGACTTGCACGGATTTTAGCATAGCTTGATAAACACGAGAGCAACATCCCAATCTTTCAATTTAGCCAACTCTTTTTTTTAATGTAGAGAAAGACAGTTACAAGTGGAATTCGATTTAAAAGGCTGAAAGTTGGGGGATGAAAAGGTTATATTTCACATAAGTGAAAATTGAAATTCTAAGATGAATAACGGTTGACTATTGACATAGTTTGCCCACACTACTGGTGAGATTTTGATAATGGTAATCGGAATGCCACCCGGAAGCGGGGCATCAGAGTTTTCGACTTTATTGATTTGTTTTTGTGATGTCTTCAGTTATTGGGATCCAATTATTTGTATTGCCTAAATGTGTCATTTTTTGTCTAAGCTAATACAACGGTTTACTGGTGACCAAGTTGCTGCATTAGACTCTTGTTAGAATAGCAGAATTTGTGCATCATTTTCTTGACCAATTGTATTTTTCTGCACTAGCCAGGTGGGGTGCGTTCGTGCTAAATGGTGATTATACCATACAGCATTTGTAATACGGCAGGCAGAGTATCCATCATGTCTTGGCAGGGTGTTTGAGATGTTTTTTTACCACTCATCTTTCCTCCGAGATTATATTCAAAATGTTAAGTAAATGCTATTGTTTCCAAACCAAAATTAGAATGTGTCAAAAATGATCTACCGATCTTTAGGAGCCATAAAATCGTAAATGATGCATGGGGCGATGATCACTACTATTATTTTTCACTTGAGTACTCTACAGTAACTACATAATGTAATAGAAAGTAGCTTATGAATGTGTACATTAAAATCTCTTAAGAGTACATAAAAACACATCGAATTATCAAAATTATTGATTCAAACGGGAGGAACTAGTTGTCAATTAATTAATGAACGCATTAGATTGGGGGTTTACCTCCAGTCTTATTACTTGAAGTCCATTCTGAATCACCTATAATTCAGTGGTTCCCAACCTTTTGACTTATCCGACCCCCACTTTCTCAATACTGGACCCAGGGGTCCCCACTGAATCATTATTGGGATGCGGGGACCCCCACTGAGTCATTAATCAAAGCTGGCGACCTAATCTGTTAAAATCATTACATTTTCTAAGCAGTTGCGGGCCCCCTGAGAAGGATTTGCAGACGCCCAGGGGTCCCCTTTCGACAAATTGGAAACTACTGACCTATATTACCTCACCAGAAAGAGAATCTGACATCTTTCTATAGATCGTGCTACCGCTCTTCGCATGGACCCTCGTATTAGACGTGTACCCCAGAGTACATCTGAAAAACGGGGCGTCATCACAGAACATTTTTGACTGGTGCTCATGCCTTGGCAGTAAGTTAGACAGGTGCTTCATGCAAACACCTTTCACCATTGTATCACCACAGCTCATTTCTGGAGGTGGTAATGTGTCAAAAACACGTATGTGCTTTTTTTGATGGGCATTTTGTTGTTGTGGCAGTGTCTTGTTTTTTGTGCTACACTCTTTTTATGCTGCATTATTACCATTGTTGTGTTTTACTGTGATTTTGGTAGTGCTTACATTATGACTACTTTGATGTGCCTATGTAATAATGCTGCTTTTATGTTTCTTTGCGTATGATGTTACTGTATTATGTTCTATTATTTACTTCAGAAATATCAACAAATGGTGCTACTTTTCTGATCAAATGCAACACATTTCTTAAAAGTTCTTGTGACATGAAAGTATTTACCATCATCTGAGGCCCTTATTATGAGTCATGAGGAGAAGATTTATCTTGCGAATTTCGGCCTACCAGATCGAGAGTGAACCTGTGTTCCTGCATCCATTTGTTCTGGGCGTCGGAACTCTGGAACCGATTTGTAGCTGGAAAAATCACATGGATGCAGTACTAGCCAAGCCTTCAGTTATCTTTTTCTTCCTGAAATAAGGGTATGCTGCTATTGCCAGAATTTACTATTCCATTTTCTCCCCTACGCCCCTCACCTCCATCTCTCTCCCATCCCACCTTGAAGCAGAGGCAAACATTTATCACATGCTCAGAGTAGGTGGTACCCATATATATGTCAAATCCCACATATTTGGGAATTGTGTGTGTTTTGCAACTGGTAAATCAAGTCCCATACGTTAATTTACCATTCCCTGAGGATTAACTTGCATTTGCCCTTTACTGCTGTGAATATACCACATGGTAATAGTAACTTCACATGCAAATTTACCACCCTACAACTACATGCATGTCAGATTAAGGGCTTGTAATGGCAAAAAACACTACTCTAGCTTTACCAATTTAGATCCCAGTCAGCCCAGAACCTTGGCAAACATTAGTCTTAAATTGGCATTTCTAGTGCTGACTTTAGGTGATACGGCCCAAAATGTCTAGCATATCTGTTTGCACACAAGTCTCCTGAAAGAATAAAAGGTGGTCTAATGTGCCCATTTACTTTATTGAGTGCCAAGAGACTCTCTCCAGCCTAGCAATAATCCAGTGTACCAGATAGCTAGTCACAATGTTCCACTTCTGCCTGTTTGGGCATTAAAGCAGATGTACGTATCCCAAATGCAGCTTTTCTGTAACCTTTTTGAAGCATAAACATTCACTTGGGCAAGCCTTAATGAAACTAAATAAGTCACTTTCTATTCTGGAGCACTTGGTAACTAAGGCTTTCTGAAGGAGCAATTTTTCATCAAAGGTGTTCCTTTCTTCCAAACTGTCATACCTGCTGCTTCATTTGTCAGTTCCCCTAGATAATCTTCTAATAATTCCACTTAAAGTAGGATCCTTACAATTCAGCTGTGCTCCTCACCCAAACCTAGATGTCTAGCACCTACCTGAAACTGAACCCCACCAAAACAGAATTCCTTGCTACACCAAGAACAAACAGCAACTAGTCTACTCCTGGCTCAATGGCTTGAAATTAAACTCATTTGAATGTATATCCCCCAAAGAACTGTTTTGTGCTCTGGTCGCACAGGAGAGCGCTGGGCTCTGACTGTGGTAGTTGGGGGTGGCTCAAGCCCCTATAACTTAGACACTTTGCTGTTTATTGGGAAGTGTTGGATTTGTTTTCTATTGCAGTTAGGATGGGGAAAAGGAAAGCCAGCTGCAATTCTACAGGGCAGGGGGGGCGAAGAAAGTACCTTGCCATGCTGCTGAAAATTGTAATCTCTCCCAAATTGACGATTTAATTGAAGAAGTAAAGAGCATGCTTGCGACCAAACCGTCTAAACATCCTAAAGGAAGACCTGATGTTGTGACTAAAGATATAAAATCTTTCTTTACTTCCGTGACTTCTGTGAACAATAAGACCTTGTTTGTACCATCACGAGGGTCCCAAATAGATCACATTACGCCAGATACTTTGACTAATTGTATAGACTTCGAACCCGAATGTGGACCCGAATGTGGCTATTCAGCAGGACAGTGTACCTACTTATACGAACTGTTCTAATTGTTTTTTACCTTTGGCTTCATTGGCAACCCCCAGCCCTGAGAAAGATGTTGCAAGGGAAAACGAGGAGCCAACACTACATCTAGCTACTCAGATGGATCGGCCCATAGATGCTCAGTTACTACAACTAAGATCCGTTAATAATGAGCTTAAAAGAGTACCTCACTTCCTTTAGTCACATGGTCCACATGAAGCTTGATGGATTAACAGCAGTTATCGGGGACATCAGGAAATCTCCTTTTAACCCCAAACTTGACTCTTCACTCACACAAACTCAGCAAATTGATATATCTACGAAGGGATCGTACAGGGGAAAAGACGCAGGAACGACCTCACTAACCTGTCAATAGAAAGTGGATATTGCTCCTGTAGTGGCTAATTCAGATAAATATGATATTAAATTGCCTAGAGGGGCCAACCAAGAGAAGTAGTGTTAAGTCCCCAGACAACGTTATCAAAGCCTCTCAACCAAGCACTCTGCCTAGCAAGTTGCTGCAGGGCCAGTGTAACATCTATATGACGAATATCCCCAAGTTGAGACATGGTTCAAGGGAACTAGAGGCTTCACTGAAGAACAAAGTAATTCACTGGATAAGGGGTGTGAAAAAATGTAGGTCCGTTATATGGGACAATTTATTAACTGCCCAGAGATTCACAAGTGATACCTCAGAAACGGACCTCATAGGGTTACAGCTGAATAGTCAGAGTTTAGTAAAGGGCCTTTTAGCTCTTGAGCTAAGATCAAGACCTGACACATTTTCTCAAATAACTCTTGTCCAGTCGATCCCCTTTCCAATGACTAATCGGTTCTTCAGAGATAGGCCCAATTTGAGATCTTCTCCCAAATCATATATCACAAGACGGGGACCCATGAGTAGTCCAACTTAAATTTTAGATTGACATAAAGCTCCATCAGTTGAGGTAGGGAAGGGGGACACTTCTGCTATAAAGCCCTTGGAAGAATGTGAGCCAGGTACCCCTTCACCGGGCATTGTGGGACTAGAGCCAGGAGTGTGTTACAATGTCCATGTAGATGGGTGGCACAGAGGAGTTACTCCCCAAGAAAAGCGATTAGTGAGATTGTCCAACATTGGGTTCAACAATGAATCTTCAATTAATCTCCTATCATGGAATGTGGCGGGTGTGTCATCTAAGATAACCAACCCAGAGGGGTGTAGTTTTGTGGATCAACAACACATTTTTTTTTTTAAAGGAAACATGGGCCCCCTCTACAATCCACCGAGAAGGATATTGGTCTTTCCAGCAGGCTGCACTTCCGTCTCCATCGGATAGAGCATCTGGGGGCTTATTAATCTGGCTTAAACATGATTTGTTTCCCAAGGCAAAGGAGCTGCCCTCCCCTTCGAGGGACATACTAGCTGTGGAGATCATGCTCAGCGGCCCAAGGGGGCCAGTTCGCATAGTTCTCGTAAATATATATATTAGGCCTGGCCCGCATATGTCTCAGACCGCCCAGGTAAAAACATTAATAGATTTTTTTGAACTATTCATCAGGGGGGCAGGGCTTACTTGTCTCAGGAGACTTTAACATGCAGTTGAACTGTGAGGTCTATTTTCAGCAAAAAAGAATTCAGTTTGCCCATCTGTGGGGTAGATCAGGTCTGGTTCAAGGTGTAATAGAACTATCAGGGTGAGTAATAGATCTAGTGGAGGACCTGACAAAAACAATGGGCCTTAGAATAGTCAATGGAAACACGAAATCAGACACCCATGCATCGCCTACGTATAGGAGAGGCTCATACAAGAGCCGCTTAGATTATGTCTTAGTAGACGATTTTCTTTGGAGTTCTCTCATTGACATGACAGTTTTCCCATGTGACGACATCGATCATTTAGCTCTTTGTACATCTTTTTCAATCTCCCCATTTAAATGTAGTTCACTTCCTAAGCGGGTGAAGGGTAGCGTATTAGTTCCAACAAATGACTTTCAAAAATGTAAGGTGGGAAATAGTAGCTGATGATATACATTTTCAGGCGTCAATATATAAAGTGGTGAAATCAACGCTTTCCCCTTTGAAGCATATTGACTTGGTACCGGTGGACTTAATTAAACTACATAATATCATGGTCAACCAGCTAAGGCCTCTCTTTCAGGTAACGAGGAGGCGGGTAGAAACTAGGGCTGGACCTTTGAGGTGGTATACTAGCGCTTGTCGATCGGCTAAATTACGACTTTCAGAAACTTTGAAGGTAGGGAACTGCGGTGCGATAAAAGCCTCCAGGTCTGTATATAAAACAGAACTGAAAAACGCAAAAAAAAGTGTGGGAATTCAATCAATGGAAGACTTTGGTAGATGCTTTACAAGCAAAGAACTTAAAATTGTTTTGGAAGTTGGTGGCTGATAAAGGTCATTCTGACAACGCGGAGATATACCCAGCAATTCAACCAGCACTTTGGTTATCAGATTTTGGAACTGTATATAGTGTGGCTCAAATTGGTAATTTTACTGTCCTGTCACCCCTTGAGGGGTCCTCCCATCCACCTTTTCGGGGCTAGCTATTGCTCCTAAATTCGATCTGGCTCTATTTTCCTTAAAAGAAACAACCTTGGCACTCCAAATGTTACGCAAAGGGAAGGCCCCAGGGTTAGATGGTATCCCAGGTGATTTGTACTTGTCCCGACCTTGAACCTGGTCTTTATATTTAAACACACTTAGTAATGAGATTTTGAGAGGTGGTGGGCTTCCTTCTACATGGCAAGGAGCAATTATAGTTCCCGTTTTTAAAAAGGGCGCAAGGGAACTTCCTTCCAACTACAGGCCAATAAGTTTAATTGACATTAGCCATAAAGTTTTTTGTAAGCAAATTTTGGCTAGATTGCAGGTGTGGATAGAGGACTCAGATATCCTCTCTGGCCTCCAGGCTGGTTTTAGAAAGTGTGTGAGTACTATAGACCAGGCATTTAGGTTCAACCTTCTCTGTTGGAAATAACTGACACTAAATAAGGGCCACTTGCACGTGGCCTTCATTGACCTAAAAGCTGCGTTTGATATGGTCCCACGGGATCTACTGTGGAACGCCCTTGAGTCCTATAAGCTAGACAGTGAGATGTTAAAACCGATTAAATATCTTCATGATGGCACCCAGGCCCAGGTACGCTGGTCCCAAGGTGGAGATTTGACAGAAGCTATACCAATCATACAGGGGTGCGTTCTGGCCCCCACTCTGTTCAATCTCTATATCAACAGTGCGGTTGACCAGCTGATGCACTGTAATCATGATGCCCCAAAGTTAGCAGGAACCCCTGTCCCTATTTTAATGTTTGCAGACGATACCTTATTGATCTCACGAACTCCAATGGGCCTTCAAAACGAACTCGATGCCTTTTTAAAATTTTGTGTAAAAAGGGGCCTAGAGATAAATTTTTCTAAGACTAAATTTATGGCTTTTAATCCTCATAAGTCCTTTAGGGGGAAAATGACTCTTGCAGGTCAACTGATAGAGCAAGTTAAGCAATTTGACTATTTGGGGATTAGGCTATCTGACGACCAACGTTGGTCGGCACAGATTGAGAAGAGTGTGTCCACCGTACGACAGAGGTCGACTGTGATAGCTAGAAAATTTGCTAATACTACGGAAGGTGAAATTTCACCCGCTATCACAGTATATAGGGCAGCGGCTGTGGCTGCTTCAATCTATGGAGCTGAATTATGGGGGTACTGCAATCCTAGCTGTTTGACAAAAGTGGAAAATCGCTTTATGCGTAATTTTCTGCGCTTACCAACAAGTACCCCACTTACACCTTTAAGACTGGATTAAGCCTTAAACGAGATCCACAACGAGGCTGCCTTAAGACGTCCTATTTATTGGGTCCGCCTTTGGACATCCGAATACTTGTCCCCCTATCAAACAGCTGTTGCTGAGCTTTTAGCGGATCGCAGTGTGTTAAAAGTCCCCTGGTTTAAATACATCAGAGATACGTGCCAACTTATTAAAATGGACGAGGTGTGGTTAGACCCCCTTAGCTTGACGAAGGAAGCAAAGGCACGAATAAGGCAGTGTTACTCGGAGTTCATTTTGACCCAACTTTGGTCCAAAAACGACCATGGTAGTAGGACGTTACAGTTTTTGGACCACAAGTGTAGCCCTAAGTTTGAGGCTTTTATGGATAATATCAATCCCCCTTATGCCAAAACACTTTTTATTAAATTTAGGCTAGGGGTATTGCCTCTTAATACGTTTACCACAAGATGGTGCAGCGAGGTGCACAAATCGAGATTCTGCCACTTCTGTCCTGAGCAATCTGAGTCATTGGCCCATTTTATGTTTTTTTGTCCTAGATATCTGACGCCCAGGAAGAAGTGGATAATCCCCTTATGTAGATCAATGAGGATAAGGAAACATAGTATATCCTTGCGAATCTTTTCTAGTGACACAAGTGATAAGGTGGTCTTTGCCGTTGCCAAGTACCTACAAAACGCTTGGGCCATAAGAACTAGAGAATACACTGCCGATTGATTGGATTAGCTATAATTATCCTAGGCCTTTGTTGACCATTATGGGCATGAAACTACGAAGGTTTGTTGTAAAGAAAAAGGAAACTTGATGTTAGTAGTTAGTTTTACATTGTTGCTATAACTGTGTGTATCAACAGCTTATTTTTGCACAATCTACCGTAGGAAGAAATAGACTATTTTAGGGAATTAATCCTAGGTAGGTTTTCAGATTTATAAAATTAGATAGTTGTCCGGTAACTGATCTAACAAATGAGTTTTATATTTTAATTCAGTATAATTATTGTTCCTCTTTTTAATGTTTTATGTGGAAATTGTGCTTTTTATCATTTATAATCTCATTGCATGGTAACTGTCTGTTATTTAATAGATACTTTTATGGCTTTCAGCCGAAATAACGTTATTTATTGATTGAATGCAGGCTTTTATAGAATCCTAATTCACTGGATTCACCCTGACACTGATTGCACCCTCAGGGGAACACATAACAAAGAAAACCAAGGTGGTCTAGTACCACATATCTCTAATAAAGAAAGTGAAACCATTTCTGCCAGAAAGTGACTTCAGAACTGCAGTTGAAGTATTTGTACTCTTGCATCTGGATGTTGGTAATGTCCTGCTCCATCTTTTATAACGCCATCACGGCCAGCACAACTGACTATCAGGCTAACAAGCTCTATGTTTCTGTGACTCATAGCAGACTTGCAGTTGGGACACCATCAGACTGACGGTAAAAAGTGCAAAAAAAAAACTAGCCAACGTGCCTTCCACAAGATTTGGAATTACACTTCTGGTCACTCTCCTATTTAGGAAAGTGCTGAAGACATACCTCTTCACTGCATCATGATGCAGTGACCATTCACTTTTACTCTTTGAAATCAACCAGCACTCCAATAACTGTGACTTTTACTTTGCCGTTTTGCAGTGCTCTGCTGAGTTTAGTCTCTGTAAATGAAGAAAGGTCACTACAATACACAACAGCACTATGCAAGACATTACCACGCAGGCACAACAATGTTTACACTCAGAAAGCATTTACATACATTTAAAAACGTTTAACATGCGTACCACAACAATGCATTGCAGCAATATTACATACAGCACATTCATTCACATGCATAAAAACACATACATGTTACACTGGCAGCGCTAACACCAGTGTAGTTATGGCTAGGTCAGTGTTTCCATAGGAAAGGCATTTTTGCTTTCTTAGTGACTTTGGTGCCTTTGGAAGAATCTGCATGAAAATTTCCAAAATGTTTACCCACTTTGGTTTGTTCATAAATAGTTTTTTACCAAAACGTCAAGCAGGGGGGTAAAGAAAAAGGGAGGGGCCTGAAAGTGTGATTTCCCATTATAATTCCCACAGGGCGGTTTTCTCTCTGATTCAGAAAAAAATAACTAAATGGAATCACATGAAATTCAGCACACAGATCTTAATATAAGGATTGTGCCTTTGTTGTTTTGGTGTCATTCCATTCAGAAGTTTTCAAGAAATTAGCATTTAAAGAGCGTCTAAGGTTGAGCATGAAGTGGTCAAATGTATGAAAAAATGATATATCTTAACATTTGAGGATCCACAGATATCCTCAAATTAAAATAGTCTAACAAATACACAAGACTTATGAGCCAGAGTGCTATTCTTCCAATGGCCATTGAAGGTAATAAGGATCTGTGCATTTGAAGTATCCGATTGACTGACACAAAATTGAAATAAAATGTTGTGGCAGCCACTACAGGACTTGGGTAGTCAATCCCTAGGACCTGACAAAAAAAAAGAAAGGCCACAAAACGGGTTTGGGTGATCACACCCTGACCCCAAGGCCCATGTCAGGATGCTTAAAATAAAAAACAAATGACATTTTGATGTGGGATTCCCAGATCCAGTGGCTGGATATGCAGATCCTAATTCCTAACAAGGCCATCCAGTTTGAATTTAAGAATCCCATTTTCGATTCACAGATCAAAGAAAAATTCCAAACAAGTTAAAACAAGGTTCTAGACTAGAACCTGAAGCCAAACACCATTGTGCAGGCCATGTACATTTAAGTTGGCCATGGTGGTGCTACTACTGTCACTGGTGGATGAAAGTTTCATAGACTCAAGGGACCTGGCTATGGGGGCATTAATAAAGTCTCATCTGTACACCACCACCAGTCTTAATAGAGCCAAGGAGTCTAATGCGGAGGCCCATCTACCATCCACACAGTACACCATCACTGGGTTCAAGCTTCATGCACACAAGGGGCCACGATGCGTTGGTGCTGCTATTGTCTGCCAGAAAACCAGACTTGGGTGCAAGCTTCATGGACCCAAGGGTCCCAACTATGATGGCAATAGTACTGCTCACTTAGTAGACCACCATTGGGTTCAAGCTTTCTTGACTCAAAGGACCCAGTGTCGCGTAGGCTCTCGTTATCCTAATGAGACTACTGGATTTTGAGCAGCAAGATCGTCCACTATGTGGGGGACTGAGTCGGACCCACAGAGGATGACGCTTGTCACTCCAAATCCGGGTTTTGCTCCGGCTAACTAGCAGTGTCTCATCTCTCCCAAATGGTAGAGACAATTGGGCAGCCGAGCGCATGACATATCAGTACTTCTCAGGGAAGTCGTGGTCACTCAGGTCACAACTGGTTCTCTCATACACAGTACGGTCTCCTATATAAATGACAATAAGGCAGTATACGTTTTAAAGATTGGTTTAATAAAACAACTGCAATAACCAGAACTACACAACACAGTAATATTAAAGTAGTGACTATGAGAGTGAAGCACAAGAATAAGGCTATCATAGTGCCATTAGTATCGATGGATTATTCCCTCTCCAAATTATATTTCAAGCACAGCATGTTAAGCTCTAAGCCTGCCTTTCAGGTTCCCCCGGGAGGACATCAACCCTCATACCTGAGCAAAGGGCTGTAATCTGCGTCAGCATCTGCAACGGGGCATTCAGCATACAGTTGTGGTTCCCTGGCTGAAATCTCCCTCCTGACGTGTACTAGGACTAGAAAGTGTTTTTATAACTAACAGAGCAAATGTTCTAAGAAAATGTCCCTACGTAAGGATGTGTACTTTCTACGAATGTTGGAGACTAAACTTCTACCACGTTTACCAGCAATGTACCAGACTGTAGCCTTGACTGAAGCAGAGGGCGATCAAGAATGCATTGTTTGAGAACACAGTGCTGAACGAAGCTAAACAGTGTTATAGAAGAAATTAAAACAAGACTGTAAAAACTGGTTGCTGTAAAATAACAGTAAGAAGCTGAATAAAATATATCCAGGGCAAAGTGCACAGCGGCCTAGTATGCTAAACTAACGTGTATGGAGCTATACTTAAAATGGCTACACAACACCCTCCCCTTGTCGGTAGAAAGTGGTTCGAGACAAAGCTAAAATACCCTAACCTAAAATATATGTAAAACCCTATTTAATTTTGACAAGTTAAGAGTTCACAAAAGCATGTTACTTGACAATTCATGAGTGAGCATGCGGCTTAGAGACGAATTCTAACTTATTATTTTTGTAAATGTCAATTTAGAACTGTCCCGAATTAATCACAAGTCATGGAAAGCAAAAGATCTTCCACTTCGGCAGATGACAAAACTGGTAAATCCACACCAAAAACGACTAAGGAGTAGGTGTGTTCCATAGCCCCAGTAGCAACCAAGGCGGCATCCCGCGCAGTGCCCATGAACGAGTTGATGGTAACTTCCTCCAGGAAGGGTAGCTGATAATCAGCTTCTCTTAGCAAACGCAACCGCAGTGCGCATGTCTGGTAATGAACCCTCAACGAGAACATCAACAGATCAGCATCAACCACTGAGGGGCGTTGCTGTGAAAGACAGACTTCCAGTGCATGTTCAAAAGAGCACCAACGGCACCGAAACACGGGCTACACACAACCCAAAACCGGTCTGAATGACAAAGACTAGTCACACCCCAAATGTTCCAGGAGTGTTGCTCCTAATTGCTGCATCATGCGTTCACGACACAGCTGTGCTGATGAGAGCACCTTCATTTGTCCTTGTTGCGGCGAGACAGCCATTGCGGAAAAACAACAGCAACAGCAAAATGGTGGCTAATAAAGCCAAAGTTATTGGAAATCTCCCAAAAATACTTCTGAAAATTGAGTGAATAGCTGAAGATATCAAACGGAATATAGAGGAGAAGGTGTGAACAAAACCAATACCAACAGCTTTGAAAAAAATGTCTAATCCAGCTGTGCTGGACGCATTCAGTATACATGCCACAAGTTCACCAAAGTGTCTCGGAAAGTTCGTATTTAACAGGGACTGTATTTCTGCTGATGACCTTGTCACCTAAAGTGCGTAGGTCTCGCTTGCAGATGTAAGGGCCACATGCTTCTGAAACAAGAAAACCTTGAGTCTACTCAACTTGTCAAAATTCACCTTGGAAGTAGCAATATGAGGCCAGATATGAGCTACCTCCCTTAATTTAGTGGGGGGAAGCAACACGTTCCTGCAGCATGTAACGACCTTAGAGACCGAAACAACGTAAACTATTCCGGCCCGCATGCTACAACAGCCTTCATTATTGAGAAGGATGTAGCTGCCGTTTGAAAGCACCTGGAACATGCATTTAATCAAGGGGACTGGAACTCCCTTCAGATAGCAAGCAAAATTTGCAACCAAGGCATTGCACGCCCCATGCAAGGACAGCTGCTTACAAATCATCGAATGACTGACTGAAGTCTCGCATTCACTACCGCTAAGAAAGACCTCTTTCATGCCATTGAGGCATTTGTACGAGAAGGGAAGCTCCCACACCTCACGGATGTAACTATCTCCCAACTTTTCATATCTGCCTACCGGAACGTGTTTCAAACAAGAAGTGAGTTGTAATGTTGAAATGGGCAGATTAATAACCCCATGTATCAACCACTCCACCGAAGGAATCTCTGCCACGGTAAAAGGCAGTCTTTCTTTTCTCTCAATATTAAGCATGACATAAGTCACTTCTTTCTTTGCCATTAGTTGTTGTTGTCGCGTTAAATTAAAGGAAAAAAATAATTCCCTGGCACTGATGTGCTTCCACGGAACGCGACCTTCCTTCAATGTTTGAAGTGTCCAACCCAACTGAATAATGGACCTGGTTTGACTGTGTCCATGGTATAAAGAAGACATAGCAGATTGTATAATGTCTAAAGCAGAAGAAACAATGTTGTTAATTGTATATATCCGGTCGGACAGAGTGTGAATCCCATTATCCACAACAGCTAATGCCTTTCTCAATTTTTCTGGTCTATTTGCCTTAATCGGGCTGCAGCCTCCTGTTGAGAAAGTTTCCATATTTCATTGTATACTTCATACAAGGAACGTTTCCTACGTGGTATCTTGGGGCCTTACAAAAAACTGTAAAAAAATTGTAAGTCAGTGTTGTTAGACAGGAGATTGAGGTGTGCTTTAACCGCATCTAGTGAGGATGATTTTAGCCACGGCTGGCACAATGTTCCTACACTATATGTTGTAACTCTGTCAGCATGTTCCGGTGATATATAGCGAGGGTCTGGCCTACTCGTCCGGAAACCCCCCGAGGAGGTGACAAAACGCTGATGACACCCATTGGTATCTATGGGCCACAATAACCACCCGTCTGGACGTGTCAGTGAAGCATTAAACGTACCATTCTGGACCCACTCATTGAGCTTGTGTATTGTTGCATTTATGTACTTTTGGCAGTTGTAAATTTTGCAGGGGCAGGTATACTGGGCATATTTAATTCTCTATTTGTTGCTAAACCTAAACAACTTGTTTGTTGCACTGTTTCATTCAAAAAGATAATTTGAACAGGGATAAGACATGCTCTAAACAATGTTTCTGTACCCTGGGCCTGACAATTTTTTGTTCCCCAAACACTTTTCAAATCAATATATTTGGACCAGCATTCATAACCTTCTATTGATAACCGGGAAACAAAGGATTCCGAATATATAAATTTTGTGTTGGTCAATAACATATGTATATCCTTAGTAGTAGTTACTTTAAAATAATATGACTCAGCATTTTTTGACGATGCCCAGAAAAATACGCAAACTTGTCAGTATAGGTTTTTGAACTCCCTTCCGGTGGAGTTGGACATTGTTCCCATTGCGTGTAATTAAATATTGTTTTTGGACTACTCGCTCTACGTATGAAGTGGTGCCCATAATAATTATAGCAAAACATATCACCATAATTTTCTTTAAGTTGGTAAACATCTTCGTTTTCATAGACAGTATAATATTGCAACTCTGTCATCAGAGAATCAACAGTTTTCACATCCCAATCATCATATACAGTACAATGCCTGGTATGACTATATCATTCATTGATAATTTTAACACATACGATATTTGAATAATTTCAGGGGGACCATATATATCAAACATTATTTTGTCCCAAACAATCCCATCAGGAATTGGTACTGTGGGAATGTTCACAAAAGACAAGTCTTTTCGAATCTTATGTGATGAAAAATGTGGTTTCAAAACCTCCTCCACCTGTTCAACTGCTAATCTCTCAGGAAGAAAATGACCGTGTATTAACAAGAAAAAGGTAATAACAAAACCAATCCAAAGTAGAAAGGCTAGGACAGTCAAGGAAAGCCAAACATAGTTCCATGGAAAAATGAAATATGTTTCTTTAAACCAATGTATTAGCTTACGTGCACCTGACAGGTCAGCTGTCGAAGAGGCGAATGAGTCCGATAGACCGTCGTTAAAGTCGGCAAAATAACCAGAGGCAGTTTGTGCAAATGGTGTAGCCGTGGTCAATGGTGGAGTTGGTGTTTCCTGTGGTGGTACACTGTAGACAGCACCATCCGTCTGGCTTGTAGTCGTGATGATTTGATCAAATGTGTCTAAATTGCTTGTTGTTATTGGAACTAATGCAAGATCATCATCATCCACCATCCCCAATCTTGGAGAGGTATCAGTGTTCGTATAAACAACTTGTAGGCAAACTTCTTCTCCAGTAGTGAGAGGGATTCGGGAACTACTGGATGTTCCTTTTGGTTGGCTGTGCAGAATCGGCCACATGTTGTAGTTTGACATTGTTAATTGAAACAAAATGATTTTCTTTGGCACCTGGCAATGGTGGTAGAATAACAGTTCTGGTACCGTGTATCCCCAATACAGGGACTGGTGCCCGATAACAAGGGCCAAATTATTTTTTTACTGCAACCTTTTCACGTACAAGATCCCCAATCCTGGGAATCCAGCCAGTAGATGTTACAGGCACATCCTTAATTCCTGTGGAGACAGCACTTTTAGAAGAATTATCTTCACGAAACTGTTGTAATTCCTATAAAACAGTGATACGATCATTTATATCAAAAGGTGTTTCTGCTGCCTCCACTTCAGGACCATCAAGATCCGGAACAAACATTAGTGTTCTGAACAGGCACTCATATGAAGTACGACCCCCCAGGGACCTTCTAGGCAGGTTATTTAGTGCTCTCTGAACTCCATACAGGTGTGTTAGCCAACTACGACCCGTATCTAAGACTCTGGCTGTTAAGGATTGCTTTAAGTCACGGTTTAATCGCTCCACTACACTATTTCCCTCGGATGAAATGGAGACGAGTACTGCAGTTGGACCCCCAACTAAGCCATAGTGTCCCTAAATGCCCTTGAGGCAAAAGCAGGGCCCTGGTCCGAATGGAATGCTGCAACTGCATATGTACTGGTAAAGACTCGCAAATCTTTAATAACAATCCGAGCGTCAGCCGAGCGTTGTGGCCACACCCATACAAATCTGGAGCATGAATCAACAGCGACTAATATGTATTTGTATGCACGATCAGGTGTTAGTGGTCCAAGTACACACACTGTAACGGTCTGTTAGAAATTAAGAGGGGTGTCTGCGGCAGGCGCTAGACTGTAGAAACTTTAATTTGTTGACTGATGTCACAACAAAGGACATACTGCTTAGTCTCTTTGTAGAGACCGGGCCACCAATAACGGGCCTGTAAGAGTGAAATTGTAGCCACCGCACCAGCATGTGCAGATGCCACTCCCTCATGCGCTGCTTTGATCAATTGTGGTCTTATGTCTTTATTGGGGATGTCACGTACGCCTACGCCTGGAATTATAATTTCAGCGTTCAGCATACTTCCCATATAGTATTGATATTTGTTAGGAAATCCTGTAGGATAAGGCATATCATCAAGCGTAGCCTTTATGGCAGCCAAAGTGTCTGTGTCTGGTTTGGAACTCGAATGAGTCACTGCAGCTACAGGGGCTACTGCCACTGCTGACTTTGCGGCTTCATCAGCCAAAGTATTTCCAGCAACGTGTATTCCAACGCACTGGTGTCCAAGTGTATGCACAACATGGACTTTGGGTAGCATTCTTTTTAGGTCTGCTACCTTCCCCCATAGGAGTCTGTGTTTTATGTTGTTGCCTTTGGAATCTCTGAACCCATTCTGACGCCAGTAATGCAGATATTCATTAAAGGACTGGACACAGTAATATGAATCACAAACAATCAGCATGGGCTGTGCTGGATCCGTATATTCTAGTGCCATCAGCAGAGCTTTTAGCTCAGCCAATTGTGCTGTACAATCCCCTAAGGACTGTGTATAGGTTTGTAGGGGACAAAATTTCTCCCCCTCAATATAGCCGCTTACGACTGCGCAAGCAGCAGAGTATTGATCTTTAGTTCCAATCGCTGGTTGCGCAGAGCCATCGATGTACATGACTCTATGATATTGATCAATAGGCAAAGTATTCGCTGGAACTGGATATTCTTGAGTTTGTAACATTGGATCAAAAATGTAGTCTACATCAGTGGCTGTTAGAGACGTAGCCCATTGTATCCAACATGGATGAAGTAGTTTTGCGTTCGGAACGCTAGCTTTTGTAACAGCCTCTAGGGCTGGAATTGGAGAAACAACAATGATGCGTTTCCCTTGGGAAAGAGGTCTTTCTTTAATAACAGCCATCTGTACAGCAGTGAGAATTTTCTCTGTGGGTGCAAAGCGTTGTTCAGCAGCTGAATACAAATGTGATTTGTATGCAATTGGGACTGTCTCACCTTCATTAAATGTCACATAGGTGAAACCGATGGCCCCAGCTATTACCCTGATGACCAAATGTGTTTTGTTGTCCCTTGTGTGTAAATATTTTGCTCCTAGCATGTCTGTCTGCAATTCTCGAAGAGTGCATGTATGTTCAGCTCTCCAGAGTTTACTTGAAAAATCGGGACGTATTAAGTCATATGAAGGTTTTATGTGTGTCGCATAATCAGGAATATATGTTCTGTCAAAATGTAGGAAACCCAACAACGATTGAAGTTTTTTAATCGTGTTCGGTGGTTGTAATTGTGCACATTTTTCTAAAAATGGTGGCGCTGGGCTCTTCCCTTCACTCGACAGCTCATATCCCAGGAACAGGACGCTGATGCAATTTTTGATTTTTTAAAGTTAAATTTGTAGCCAAGTTCGGCAAACCCTACAACAATGCGGGCTACCCGTCTTAAATGTTGTAGTAACTCATCATCCGTGAGGTATATATCATCTACATATGACAATGCTTCAGGGTCAATCTCGTGTAAAATAGCAGTCACACGAGCCGCAAACAGTCCTGGGCTGTTCTTATACCCCTGAGGCAAATGACAGAACTTTTTCCTGAGAGCCTAATGCGCTAAAGCTTGTTAAGTCCCTGCTTTCAGGTGCTATATTCTGGCAGAAGAACCCATTCGAGATGTTTAAAGTTGTTTTGTATTTTTTTCGCACAATGTTGCTCATTAGTGCAGTGCTATGTGAATTTTGTATAGCAAATGTATGTGTATGTCAGTTTAAATGCCTGTAGTCTAAGACTATTCTGTATGAATGATCCGGCTTAGCCACAGGGAATAAAGGGTTATTCATCGGTGAGACACAGGGTTCAATCACACCCTGGTATTCCGATTGTGTGAGTATCTCTCTCACCGGTGCCCTTGCTTCATGTTTTATGGGATACTGCGGTTGTGGCTGAGGTTCACTTTTAATAGGAATAACATGGTAGGGAGAGTCCCTAACCCACCCCACGTGATTTCTATATAACGCGGATGCTTGTGCTAGAGCCCATTCTATAGAATAGGACTTGGCGAGTTCCTCCGGAACAAGGGGCGAGAAAGAAGGTTTAATGACCTCTTCTTCATATGGGCAGGTGCGGACAAAATCAGGCGGCCAATCTTGTTCAGCCAACAAGATATCATATACTTTGACTACACGGTCCCAAAAGATCACGTGTATCATGCGTTCAATGTCTCCTTCTAATTGTAGTGTTACTTTGTACACCATATCAGACTCGGAGACACGCATGTCCGCAGTTTCTACTTGTATAAAGTCATCAGTTGCTTTCACCTCCAGATGCTCTAGAAGATTCCTACAAACTATTGTGACCTCTGCCGCACTGTCTAGCAGTGCTAGAGCTCAGTTCTTGTTCTTCAAAAGGACCCTCTTCCTGTGTGGCATGTTGAACTGAGACTGCTGCCACTTTTTTCTTTTTAAATTGTTGTTTTTGTTGTACAGGTTTCTCTTC